>NC_092420.1:71282655-71596997 GCF_040894005.1 Engystomops pustulosus
TAGAAGACACAAACCAAAATTAGATGTGTGTTGACTCATCATGCTTGATGGAGATAGAGACTGATGTTTTAAAATAAGTTAAATTAAAACATACTTTTTTTCAGGAATTTGCCAGAAATTTTGGGAAACCCCATGGGGGCCACACCATGGGAAACAAGGCTCATTATTTCTGTGTTGTGTTAGAACTTTGGCTCTTCAGCTGATGTGCCGGGTGCAAAGTGCCCATGGGTTACAGAATCCATGGCTTATCCATGGTCTCCGCGGATCACAGGACATGACTAGTAAAGTCCCAAAGTCTGAGAAAGTCACAGATTGGCCAAAGTAGGTCCTGTCACACCCCATTCAGGGATGCCTAAGGTGAAATATACGAAGATGTCCCCCCTTCCCCTATATATTATGTGAAAAACACAGGATGGAAAGACACAGAAAGCCACATCTTACCATCCTGCTCCCTCCTGTAGAATCACGTACGCTCAGGGAGGTCCCCAGTAATATCACTGTCTGGGAAACACCCAGAACAACCAATGGTTGGCTGCTAATAAAGATGTTCACTCCACCTCCTGCTTTTAGTGGAGCGGGAATACATTCATTGGGATACATTGCATATCCTTACAATGGAAGAGAAAACTGCAGTGTGGACCCAGCCTTTCCTGCAGGACAAATTGTACTTCTTACTACAATGGACATAAAAGCGCAAATTTTCTTGAGGGCTCTGTTTTCACGGCTTTCACTTTGTTCTCCTAGTGCAACCTCCCCTTTATTCTGTGGCTCATTAAAATCACAAAAAATACCAAATTTAAAGTAGATAAGTTTTATCATTTCTTAGATACCTTTAAATTTAAATCTGTTGAAACAAACATCGTCATATTCTGACTTGTGTATTAGTTGTATTAGAGAAACAAACTCTGGATGGCTTCAATACTGAAGGACAACAAAATAGGGCACCTTTACAAGCTGTGCATGCGCGTACATTGGACCCCCATTCTCGTGATCCATGGGGGTCCCATCACTGAGATCCCCACTGATCAGAAAGTTAGGCCTTATCCTGTGGAAAGGGCTTAACTTGCTTCATTGGAAAACCTCTTTAACCCCTTAAGGACGTAGCCGGTTTATAGCTCAAGGCTCAGCCCCCTTTTTTGTATTCTGACATGCATTACTTATGTTACTTATCAAAGTGATTCTGAGATTGTTTTTGCCTCACATGTTGTACTTCATTTTAGTGGTAAATATTGGCTTATAAGTTTTAAGTTTTTTTTTAAGTTTTTTTTTCCATTTTTTCGAAATTTAAAATCATCACGCTTTCAGACAGATAGATTTACCACCTAAATAAGTTGCTAAGTAACATTTCCCATATGTCTACTTTACATTTTAATAATTTTTGAAATGCCCGGATAATTTATTTTGATGTCACGCGGCTTATAAATAGAATATTGTTTTTCCGTATTTTCAGAATTGACTATTTTGGGGATAAATACTGTTTTGAGTGAAATGTAAACTATTTAGCATTAAAAAACCCCTATATAATCAACCTATTCTCAAATCTGCACCCCTCAAACTATCAGAAACAGCTTTTAGGAAGATTGTTAACCCCTTCAGATCTTCATAGTAGTTTTGGGTTATATGTTTATTTAGCCCTAAAATTTACACATTTCCATATGATAAAAAGAGAAAACTCATCTTAATATTTCTTATGCAATTTCTGCTGAGTACAGAGACTCCCAACATGTGACCGTTACTTATTTTATGGGGGCACAGCGAGGCGCAGAAGTAGAGGAGCACCCTGCAGCTGCCAGGATTTTAGTTTCCTCATTGGCCCCAAAATGGTAACACTGGAAAAAGCCTCTCATCCCACAACCAAAAAATGCCCCCAAAATTTTATAGTCTACAAATGGGGCCAATGAGGAAACTAAAATCCCAGGGCTGCCATAATAATGATCAGCGTCCCCTGTAGATGGCACGGGGGGGTGGAGGGGGGAGCAATTGTGGGGGAAACAGTATTTAACGGGTTAAATGATTACCGCTGACACCCCCGACTCCAGCATCGGCTCAGCACCCTCCTAGTAGAGAGCTAATAGCGAGAGCCCTCTATGGTGAGTACGGCACTGAGCGGTAAGGGGTTAAAGTAATTTGGTATCCTAATGTATTCATAGATTTACATTTTAGAGCATATTGGTTACATTGTTTCTTTTTTCACAATAAAGAAAAATAAATATGGGAGAAACTTACCAAAGCTTCTACAACACGTGGTACATTCATAGTTAGTCTCTTCAGCTAAAATCAAACATTTTATAAAAGAAACAGCTGTAGTGAAATAATGTATTTAGATTCATCATGCTTGACTTATTCAGCTTATATACCTTAGGAAGAGGTTACTATTTTTACATTATTTTCAGCACATGGGGAACTTTAGAAGAAGGAATTGGACCAACCCGTTAACCCCTTAACGACTTGGCCATTTTGCACCTGCCTTAGACCACCTTTTTTTCAAGTCGGACACGTGTCACTGAACGTGATAATAACTTTAGAAAGCTTAAACATATGAAACAGATTTTGAGAATGTTTTTGTGATACATTGAACTTTGTGTTGTATGTTTTGCATTTATTTATGAAAAAACAAATATTTGGCAAATATTTAGCTCAATTTGAGGTTTTTCAACATTCTAAATTGGATACAGAAGTGAAATTATGTAAATGTAATTATTTTATGATACATTTATTTAACACTAAAATTTTCACCATCACATGCTGTATGGGCACAAGGTGGAACCTGGAAGCGAAAGAGTTTAGTTTTTGGATAACAAATATGGCCAAAATACTTTCCATGTGTAGGATGCATTTGGAGAGTTCCTGAGGTGCCAAAACAGAGGAATTCCTCCCACACTCCAAAAAACATACTCTTAGGTTGATTAGATTGTGAGCCCCATTGGGGACAGGGACTGATTTGGCAAGCTCTGTGCAGCACTGCATAATCTGTGTGCGCTATATAAATAAAGGAATTATTATTATTATTAAGTTCAATGTCCATCAACCAGCTATTAGCTCCACAGCTATGCCCAGAATGGGCGTAACACATGATCCCATTGTATAAGAGGCGGGATCACTAGTATTATAGCCAGGAGAGAGATGGGGAGAGGTTGCAGCTGGAGATAGGGGTAGTCAGACTGGGATTTAGAAAAATCTAAGAATTGCCCTTTTCAGGACATATAGATAGGGAGAGAAGCCGTCTACACAGAAACCTCACTGCCATTCATAGCAATGCCGAGTAGGTTGGGGGGCGTCAATTTTCCAGATTACTTGCACAGCCGACAATCCAGCAATATATTCAGGTTACACGGGACGCATCTAAAACCCGGAACTGAACTAAAAAAATAAAACCCGTTCATCTCTAGTGAGGGACCCAGCAGTTGGAGCCCCAGTTATTTCCTGTCTTGTGTATAGGGAATAAAAATCAAACCCCTTTACATTTCTACAGATCACATTTCAATGGTCAATGTATGCTGTGGGTAATATCATCTCAAATCTATTTATGTAGATGTAAATGCAACATATGAAAACCAGGTTTTAGCCGTATAAATAATAATGTCAGAAATTCTAGTTGTAACTGTTTACATGATTGTTACCTCAGAGGAAAGGTCTATTATGTCTTGAGCCATCGTGGGAGTTTGATGCTAAAATAAAACACATTGTGAATATAAAGGGAATTTTTTGTTTATCTTTATTTTCTATATTACGGTATATTAAATTTAACAAGACATAGAGAGTTTTGACCTTCAGGATATGGCCATTTTTTTAAAAAAAATTTTGCAATGCAATTTTAACAATTGTAATAATTTAAATTGTGTTTCAAATTTAGTTTTACATATTGATCCATTTACAGTGTGCATAATTAACATATTGCCTTTATTCTACATGTTGCTGTAATTACAGTGATACCAACATGTAAAGTATTCTTTATGTTTTAGAACACAGTTCTTTTTGGACAAGATATTTTCAGCAGCAACACTTTTTTTTTCAAGGGAACCTGTAATCAAGAAGGTCATTTTGTCAAAATACAGAAAAATGTTAGTGTTTTTTAATCTTTTACTTTAAATGACCTGGCTCCCTGATAGCAGCCTATGGCGAGTCCTAGGTGGGTGGGACAGTTCAGGTTTCATGAGCCGTTTTTTGTTAATTCCCCTCAATGCAGAGTCTCCCTTCCTCCCCCTTCCACAGCCCCTCCCCTACTCCCTTGTCCAAGTTATGTAAGTGCATTGCTGCAAGCAATTCTTCAGAGTGAGATTTTCCGTATTCGTAGTCATATCAATTCTCAGTAGTGAGTAGTGTACTGCTCTCTGCCTAGCAACGGAACAGAGTATGTGACACAACAGAAAGCCCTTAATTCACTTCCCATTGCGCATGACAGAATAAGAGGGCTCACTGTGTGAACATGAGAATTGCTTGCCTCCCCCAGGTGAGCTGAGGGGAGGGAAGGCAGATAAGAGATTAAAAAGCACTTAAATTATTCTGGATTTTGACAAAGGCATCTATGGAATTACAATAGGCTATTTGAACCTGACCGTCTTGATGACCGGTTCCCTTATGGCTTTTACTTTATGGTTTGATTAATATATTAATTTAATTGTTGTTAAAAGTTAGATAGATGTGTGCTGGAACAGGTTAAAACAAATAAAATCCTAAATTACAAAGAAACTTATTTTTATCTCTCACTACTGCTTCACCAAGATTCCAATTTTAAAACTCCCCATTATGTAAAAAAAAAGCTTATAGAATGTTTCCTTCTATACATTATAGCTGTTGTATGTTGGTCCCATTATGTGTTATTATGATCTATACATTTATCAATAAACAAAACATCCCATTTTGTGTCTATGAGGTCAGACAGTATTAAAGTATAATAGATTGATTGCGCTAATTTCTGCAGCGGCAAACTTTTGTGTTATGTATATTTATACAAGTTGTATATACTATGCTTACATTGATGATCACTGTTGCACATTCAGGCGTCAAGAGTTTACTAGCCTGGAACATAAAATAGAAAAATTTTATGAAACACGCTGCTTCAAAATGATTTAGAATTTTTTGCTGAACAGTTTTAGGCAGACATAGAAAAATGTATAAATGCTGTCAAAAATATCATCTATATTTTGTTGACCAGCCTTCAAATTAGCATATATTTTTTCGCAAGACCTTAGCATACATTTGCAGGGAGGTTGTTCTAAATATCTTAACACTTAGCCAGTCCATTTTGATCCATTGGCGGACACCATTTGGACACCTCCAAATTTTACTGAAATCACCATTATCTGTTGTTTTAAAATGTGAATACTAGTCATTAAGAGAGAGCAGCAGAACGGCTCCTTCTCTGAACCTCTGTGCGGCACCACCACTATTACACAGGCTGCTTGATGACATCATTGCGTTGCTTGCCCCACAGCAGGAGCCAATCAGGAGGCAAAAGCAGGAGGAGCAGGAGAAAGTGGTTTTATTATTTAATAAATGGGAGCAGTAGTACATACTTATACATAATACATAAACATTTGTATTTGTGTAAATTAATTATGAGGGGTTAGTGTAAAGTACATAAATTTATTAGTGGAACACACAGTTCTGGTGCACTACGGTCAGTTCTGGTGCTAGACTTCGGGAGCTGGATTCTGGTTCTATATTTGTGTACTGAGTATGGTTCTAGATTTGTATTGATATGCAGAGTTTGATTCTAGTTCTTTTTTACATATAGAGTTGAATTTATATACAGAGTTTAGTTCTGGTGGTGTAACCTGGTTCTGGTGTTGTATTTCTGTATTGAGACCATTTCTGGTGCTGTATTTATACACTGTACCCAGGCAGAGGGTGAAGCATGTATTATAATTTAACCACTGTAATGTATTTAAATATAATGAATTTATAGACTTGATCACATTTTTCTGCCTATGTATGTAGGACAGACTGGAGGATGTTGAGATCAGGGCACTGTGGTTGCTATGTTGCCAAATATCTAATTCATTTAGATCTCTATTTGTGTTTTATTTTGCTATTGATAAAAATAATATTTTAACACTTATTATCCATCTACTAAGTATCAGTCCAGTGCAGCCTGTGATTCTACAATGTTGACCAAGGGGAAGGCAAAAAAGCCAAGATGTACAGTAGATGCCAATTTCCCTCATCTTAATGTAAATATTCCTTCAGATTAGACAAAAAGAATAAACCCCACGAACAAAGTTTAGTAAGAAAGAAATAATATCACTGTGAAGACTTTGAAGTATTTCTAGGTAAATGTTTTTGATAAAAATCTCCAATTGATATTTTAATCAACTAGAGTTAAAAAGTTGTTGTTTTTTACACCATAATAATAACAAAAACCCTTTATAGGGGGAGGGGGGAGCGTGAGCTTTCTCAGCTTTCTGTTGGCTCTTATAGATAATTATAGTTTATAATTATAGGGTCCTGCTCCTGTCCATGATGCGGCACTGCTGCTCACTTCCTATGGAGATGGGTCGGTTAAGCAGCGCAAACCCCTGATCCCCACCTGTCTGAAAAGGGCCAAGAACTTTCCCTTGTTTGCGTTGTGTTTCTGCACATGTAGCCTGAAACCTAATATGTGTGAGGTTCTGCCGCATGAGGGACTCTATTTTAATACATTGAGGAATTTTTCTTACCACAATACACAACAAGTCCAAAGCTGGTTCAGCTACTCCAATACCATGCTGAAAAATAGAGTAAAGATAATCATTAAAAGCTGAATGAATAATAGTGTTGCCACATAAATGATGCAAAAACCCTTCACTTTCATTATATTAATACAAGGCAAGGTGCTCCGTCATGCTGGAAAAGGCATTATTGATCACCAAACTTCTCTTGGACGGTTGGGAGAAGTTGCTCTTGGAGGACATTCTGGTACCATTCTTTATTCATGGATGTGTTTTTAGGCTGTGAGAGAGCCTTGGCTGAGAAGCAGCCCCACACATGAATGGTTGCAGGATGCTTTACAGTTGGCATGAGACAAGACTGGTGGTATCGCTCACCTTGTCTTCTCCAAACAAACTGTTTTCCAGATGTTCCAAACAATCGGAAAGGGGATTCATCAGAGAAAATGACTTTACCCCAGTCCTCAGCAGTCCACTCCCTGTACCTTTTGCAGAATCAGTCTCTCCCTGATGTTTTTTCTGGAGAGAAGTGGCTTCTTTGCTGCCCTCATGGACACCAGGCCTTGCTCCAAGAGTCTCCGCAGTCTCACAGTGCGTGCAGATGCACTCACACCTGCCTGCTGCCATTCCTGAGCAAGCTCAATCCATCATCCATAATGGAAAGAGTCTGGAACAACCAATAACTTATAAGGAATGGTAGTCCAGCTAAACTGACAGTCTAGACAAGGAGAAGCTGCCTAGAAGCCAAGGGTCACCCGGGAGGAGCTGCAGGGGTCCACAGCACAGGTGGGAGAATCCTTATACAGGATAACTACCATGTTTCCCCACAACTAAGACACCTCTCGAAAATAAGACCTAGTACAATAGTTTCCAATCTTAGAAGTATAAGGCATTCCCTGAAAGTAAGACCTAGAGACAGACATTACTACAGCGCCCCCCAACGCCATACATGAGTATTAGTAGGTCATTTAGACAATTACTGCAAAAGTTTGTGACATGGGAGAAGAATTTGACATGCTTGTGAAGCGCTGCGTAATCTGTGTGCGCTATATAAATAAAGAATTATTATTAAAGAATTATTATAATTAATGTCATAAAATCACTGACTGTTACATTTCAAATGTGATACAAGCAGCTTCCCGGACTAGAAGGAATCATTGAGGTAAAGTGGGGAATAATCTGATAGTCCTAGTTATAGAAGAATAAAAATTAAATGTTAAAATGCTCCACCCTGTGGTTTTTATGACCTTATGAGGAGCCAAAAGTCTCTCTTATGTCTATAAATTATGTATCCACTCCATTAAAATTATGAAGACAGAGAAGGAAAGCCAGTATTTTATTGCCATTTTATGGCATTAAAAATGATTAAAAAACCACCTCACACACACACACTTTTTCATATTCTGTAAATAATTAATTAAATTATAAATAGAGAACTTACAATAATTTCCCCAATGAGTTTGATTACATCTCCTGCAGCAGAACCAACTGCAGCTCCAACTTCTCCCTAGTAAATACAAAATTGACATTCATATCATATTTATCAAACACTACATTATATACAGAATATTACACCTAGAACAAAGCACTCAAGTTTAGAAACTTAATTGGGGACAGAATAAGCAAAACTAATAACAGAAATGATATATAGACCAACATAGCAGCCACAGTCCCCAGGTTGCACATGCGGCTGCTATATTGGTGTCTTTTAATGCTATTGGGTTGTAATTTTTATTGTTTAGCATTCTGAATATTTTATCACCAAATTTTAAGTGGTAACTATTGTGTTTTGGACTTGCCACTATCATCTATGCATTAACCATGTGTCTGTCTTATACTGACTAGATATAGCACCATCCTCCATCCACCTTGGAGGGAGCAGATATCTTTCGACCTCTTTTTACTGTATAACTGAGTTCTATATTTCAGTACACTATACTCTAAGAGAAAGAAATGTGTATTTTTGTGGGGGTGAGCTGTAGTTTGTATCAGATCCATTTAGCATCTAACTGTAGACACCTTTATTATAGCTTTTTATTAATTTTTATGGGGGCATACTGATATAAGGCAGCAATTCTGGCATTCTGGAGTGTTATTTACTACAGCATTTACAGTGTGAAATAAATGATGTCATGTATTCATTCATGACATTTCAGGGTGTAATAATACCAATTGTGTTAACTTGGAATTGTTTTGATATTTTATATGATTTTATTTTATGAAAATGTTTAGCATTTAAAATGTTTCTACCCCCCCCCCTCTATTTACAAGCATTTCTGTATTAAAGTGTCTTGTGCCTATAACATTTTCCTATGAAGCCCAAATCTAAAAATCTAATTGGTTGCAGTAGAAATGTCCCTAGATAATTGTGTACAAAATATTTACTATAAAAATAAAATTTGTATTTTGCAATTTCTTTATTTTGGCAGCTATAACAAAAATTAATTTTAATCTTTAATGCTCTGGCTGTAAACCCAACCCATTGGCTCCTGGAGATCATTCATGAGCTGCATTCATGAAAAAAAGTTAGGGCTAAAGGAATACCACATATACATATAGTTTTGGGGGAAAAAAGCTAATCTGCAAACAAAGCAGCACTGGGCCTATATATTTCTGCATATCTACTGTGTTATTGAATTGGGTATGAACATACAGCGGAATCTACTGTGCATGTACAACACTGCACTACACGTGTCTCTTATCAAGGCAATATGGTGGTAGGATGATTCTGGTTATGTCCTTTTAGCTTGTTGCATGTATCCAACATTAGACTTGTCCTGAATTTATAATTATTCCCTTATATGGTACCTTAAATGTTTCTGGGGATATTTGTATTTTTGTCTTTTTGGACTTACTAGAGGCTCTTGCTGACCAATGATAGAACCAACAGAACAGCTGAGACATCCCTGGAAAGTAAACCGAATTACATCACCCTCAATAGCTGTATATTCATCAAAATAAAGTAATAATTCTGTAATATCTGGTAATTTACCTTATCATATTAGCTTACAATGAGCACTAGTCATACTATTAGATGTAACTTAGATCACAGATACATGAGCTATGAGTGTGCACTAAAGACCCTATAGACCCAGTTTCCCCTTTCATTGCCTATTTTTCTCAACTGCTATAAAGTATTTACAATGTATTTTTCTTCTTGTTTTAATTGCATATTTTAAATCCTCCAATCACACAAGCCTCATGATTTCCATTTAAGAAAGAGGATTCATCTATTTTTCTCTGTTCATTTATTGCTGAAAACAACATTGTAGCACTCTATATTAACTGAATAAAGTATCAAATAAATGGTATAGATTTCATGCATTTGGCCATATTAAATGTAGATACGTGATAAAATATGGACTTATAAACCATTTAAATGTGTTTGTTAACATCTGCTATTCTTACCAGGAACTCAATCAGTTCATCCTTAAACCCTTGGTAGAATTCCTCTTTTCTGTTCATCTGCAGGGTTGGGCAAAAACAAAATAAATACTCGCTAAGCCGACAACATGAAGTTATCACATTTATTTTTAACTTATTCCAGATGGGAAGTAAATATTTAGATAATTTACAATGTAAAAATTATTACTGGGAAACAACACCTAAAGGAGCTGTTATGCTATGGAAAGAAAATTCAAAAATATAATTCCCCTAGTGATGTTTACACAATAAAGATAACTTTTAACCCCTTACTTTACAATTTTACTGAGTTTTATTGCTGTTTTAGCTCCTATAACTCAGTGATGGTCAGTGTAAAATTCCAGAGTTTGGGTGGGGACTCTCTAAGCAGATACTTCATGATTCCTCTGTGCTGTGAGATGCTGTGTGCTGACAATGTGCTTAGATTATCGGGGTACAGGTTTATATGCACTTTTATTTAGCTTCTAAACATTCACTGGTATCTGACACATAGAGAGATGAAACACCTAATGACATCAAATATGCAATACAGACCAAGAGCATGTGTACCACCACTTTCTCAGCAATTACATACTGTCAGCTCTGCTATATGTCTTTGTTTGAGCTCATCCTGGAATGCAAAGGTGAGGGCTGGAGGCAGAGACCAACTCAGTGCAGCATTAGACAGGAGAACAAAGTCAGAAGATACATGGGTCGGGTCCTGGGGCAACCGAAATTGTGTACACCAGGACTGATAGAGACACGCTGGAATTATATCTGTGAAATGCTGTATTTTTGGTAATAACATTTAATTAGAGAATGTGTTATTTTGGTATCCTGAGTACATTTAAGAATTGTTTTTTTGTAGAATTAAGTTTTTTGGAACCAATAACATTAAGAAGAATGTGACCACAAACATATTTACCCTTAAATACCTGGATGATTTCTATATCAATATAACAATATAATATTTGGCAATCAAGCTTGAACCTTTCCTTTAGGTGTAAATATGTCCAGACTATGGCTGAATGGTAATGTATGCCACATAATAAGAATATGTCTCACATGCTGGATTGAAGCTTATTAGCAAACGTAGGACTACAGTGTGAAGAAGTGTATCAGTGTATGGTCTTCGTTCTCAATTTGTAGAACCTATACTCCATGTGTTCCAGCCATCATCCTCCTGGGGGACATACTACACCCAGTCACACTTTTGCATTGATTACATTTCTTCTTTGCATTTAAATTATCTCTTTTTTAAGACATTGAAGTCACTGAACATCAGCAATGTGCAGGTGAATGATATAACATTCTTGCAGAACTTCCTCTAAATCTCAAGCTGCTACACAGTGCCTGAAGCAACATTTGGCACCATAATAACAGCTACATGTAGGGGCCAGGTTCTAAATGAAGCATTATTTTGTTAACATTTATAACAGATCTCTTACCTGGGGGGTACTAATCTGTTGTAACTAATGTACTTGGCTTGAATAAGTTGAGAAACACAGACCTAACCTAATAGAGTTTATACATGTCTATTCTGACCATCTAATCCACCATATCACACAGTTCAGATACCTGCTTGTCATTATCATTATTATCTGTAGTAGGGGATGTGTACATTGACAGGGAAATGTTTCTTGTACCTGATTCCTGTAATGTTTACAGATGAGCCTTTCTCCAGCTACTAGAAGTTCTGGGAAATTCTGTGAACACAAAACAACCACTGAGCAAGAAGTTCAATTAGAAGAAAAAGTGCTAAATAAGCAAAATATTAATAATTAGTGTATTATTAAGGTTCATGCACTAAAAATTGTATGCAAAATGTATACAATATTTAACAACAGTAGCATAATATCAACATTAAGTTTAATATGACATCTAGAGTTACAATGGGAGAGATTGTTTAAAAGAGTTGAGCAGTTTGAGTAGACAGCCTCATGCTCCACCAGACTGACTTTAAGACTGTGGAGTCAGAAAAGAGTTGCATAGTTTATGGCAGAAAGCTGTGCCAAATTTTTGTCATATTGGCATAATTTTTGGTGACTGACTTCTTTCTGCTAAGCAGACACACACTGCTTTAACATGCTGGAAATAAGTTGGAAAAGTATCTAAAATGGACTGAGCCTTCATGGTGGGTATTTACTGTATTATGCAGCTAACACCAACTGCTGACACACAGGATCAGTGCTGGCTCCGATAGTGAGTGTTAACCATTTTACTTCCACTAGCAGCAGTTAAAGACCAGCAGTGCATGGAAACCACTATTTTGAGTGAAAAATGGAAACACAAAAAAACTAAAATGGCTTTGTCCTTAGGGGGTGAATTATGTTTATTCATGAAATACCCCTTTAATAAAAGGGCACCTCGGAGAGTTATTTGGAGGAAATTTCAAGAGAATTGTGTTGATGTGATCTATGTTGTCTATCACTATATATGTACAGCATTTACATGTTTTCTAATGTAAATATGTAAAATATAAAAATGTACGCAAATAATAGATATTTTAACATTTACACTTTATATATATAGATAAATATAAAGGTAAAAAAATAGTAATAAGATTGACAGACAGAAACTAACAGAAGACACATGAACATTTCATGTGACAGACATCCTGTTCTAAATAACATATTTATATGTTACAAAATACTGTAGATATTATTGTTTATTATTTTTACCTGTAATGCATTTAACATACAGATTTTATCTTCAGCAAATCTTTCTTTGTATTTGGAATCACACCGAAAAGGTGCAGATGGTGTTTCATCTGATGACTGGCAGGAATCACCATCATTATCTAAAACACACACAAAAAAATGAGGAATAAGTTAAATGTTTCTCAATCCTATATATATATATATATATATATATATATAGCTATACATACCCCAGCAGACACTGACACTGGCCAGTGCAAAGAGTAGGATGATCTTCATTGTAGACAGGGATGAGTTCAGCACAAATGTGTAATATATCTTCTAGTACTCTCTTATATAGTGTGAATTTCAGTTTCCTTATTAACCGGTTCATATTGCAGCTTCCTCTTATTTTTGCCTCTGGCAACTTTGTTGTGTATCAAAGCTTAGCTGGAGACATTTAACACCTGCCAAGTTTTTGTTGTACAGTAAGTGCAAGGAGGGGTGTAGATCCCACTGTGTATGAAGCACTTCTGCACCTATGTGACCAGCACTATATGGGCTCGATGGGGATCTCGTGCAGCCCTATGGTAGTTTATAAGCATGTCATGTGGTTAGTGGTTGAATTAATTTAATAGGACAACTTCTGTAAACCATGTGACTTGTGAATTGTAGAATTGTTATTCACCACACTATTGGGCGGCCCCAAACATAAGTGAAATGAAAAGGTAAAGGTTTGAGATTTAAAATTTTTCATGATATTTAGAGAAATGGCTCAGCAACATTGGCCTATCTCTTTTTCTTAAGGCTTTGACCTCCACTTCACCACACCAGAAAGAGCCCCTCCTCAGATCCTGTCGCTCAGCACAGGGAAATATCCTCCTCTATGTTGTGTAATGACATCCCCATTTATTTTGGAGAGAAAACTCCTCTTAATTGTAACCTGTCACCAAATGTTACCCTATTGAACTATTACTTTCTCAGGTTGGGTAAGAAATACCATTGAGACAAATTGAAGGAGTTCCGGTACTGGAATAAAAAAATCTTCAATGTTTTATTAAACACAAAAGAGTGACTGTAAGAGTGACTACCTACATGCAGACAAGCTGCCGCCTTTTGGGCGCCATTAGTCATAGCTAAGGGCACCTATGACTGAGGGTGTCTTTTCACCCGAAACGCATCAGCTCCTTTCCGTCTATTTTTTTACTCCTTTACTCCTTTAATTTTTCTCCTTTGTTTGTTTAGTTGGTGTCCAGACAACTAGTTCCACGGCACGGATCCACGGTTCCATGGCAAATATGATCGGACCCACAGCATGCTGGAAAAAGATGATTACCCACCGAAACATCGCACCTGGAATAAAGACACCCTGCTTTACACTTTTCACTACAGTAGGGCATATTTACTTTAAAAGATCAAGAAGACGGTACTCAGCACTATCCTACCTCCCAATATACACTTTACAAAAATTTATTAAAAGTACATACAAATGGTGTGTTAGTTACCTGAATTCACCTATAGGCAAACAACATTTCATATAAAACAAAATAACACTTCAAATAAAACAAAAAAATCCCCACCTCCATGGATTCCTTATGTACAGCCTCATGTGGGCCTCCCCATGCAGCTCTGGGTCCTGGCACTTGCCCAGGTAAGCCCAGTGCTGGCGCTGGACTTGCATGGATCTAATGTGGGGTGCATTGTGACATGGATGTAATGTGTGGTGCAGGGGGGGGGGATGTGGGGTGCTGTGCAACAGGGATGTAATGTTGGGGTGCAGTGTGACAGGGATATAATGTGGGGTGCAGTGTGACAGGGATATAATGTGGGGGTGCAGTGTGACAGGGATGAAATGTGGCAGGCTGTGTGACATGGATGTAATGTGGGGATGCAGGGGGGAGAATGTGGGGTGCAGTGTGACATTGATATAATGTGGGGGTGCAGTGTGACATGGATGTGATGTGCAGTGTGACATTGATGTAATGTGGGGGTGCAGTGTAACATGTATGTAATGCAGGGTGCAGTGTGCAGGTTGTTTAGCTTGGATGTAATTGGGGGTGAAGGTGAGGAGAATGTGAGATGCAAGGTGACAGAGATGTAATGTAAGGGTGCTGTGTGACATGGATGTAATGTGGGGTGCAGGATGACATGGATGTAATGTGGGGTGCAGTGTGACATGGATGTAATGTGGGATACAGTATGACATGGAACTAATGCGGGGTACAGTGTGGGGGTTGTTTGGCATGGATGTAATGTGGGGGTGCGGTGGGGCATGGATGAATGTGGGGATACAAGTGGGGAGAATGTGGGATGCAGGGTTACAGGGATTTAATGAGGGGATGCAGTGGGCAGAATGTGGGATGCAATGTGACAAAGATGTAATGTAAGGGTGCAGTGTGACATGGATGTAATGTGGGGTACAGTGAGCAGGTTGTGTGACATGGATGTAATGTGGGGTGCAGTGAGTGGGTTGTGTGGCATGGATGTAATGTGGGGGTGCAGTGTGACATGGCTGCAATGTGTGGGATCAGTGTGACATGGATTTAATGTAACGGTGTAGTGTGACATGGATGTAAGCGGCAGAGGCAATGCAACACCCTCGCCGATGCAAGGCAGAGCTGTGTTTGCAAATACGTCCCACCATGTAGCTTGCAGCCTGTGTAGGGTCTGATTAGCCTCACAGCATGTCACTACATAACACTAGATAACACAGATGAACTCTGCAGTGGTAGATCCTGCCTGGCAAGGCAGGAGTTAATTCTTTGATGTGATGTAAGATGTGTCATCCAATCACATGTGTTATCCTAATGTATTGTAAGCTGGGATGTAATTGGAGGAGTAACCACCACATGACCAAGAGCTGAGAAAAAGTGACGGTTGGAGATTTCCAACAGTCAGTTCAGTCAGAGAAGTGAGTCTGACAGGATTCAGTCAGAAAGACTAGCCAGTCAGACCAAGCAGTGAGTTAGACAGAGAGAGGAAAGGGGTATCATCCTACCTTCCAGGGTGATACCTGAAGCAACCCAGAACAAGCTGAAGCATCCTACTAGGACACAGCTACCTCCCAGCCTGCCATTGCATCCAGGCTGATGATCCCTCCGGTGGCTCCCTCCAAATACATCTCAGCACTCCACCATTTTGTTAAGAACTCGTGCGGATCCTGAACAGTGAGGTCAGCACCATGTTGGATCCTCCGCCATTCCCTTCCGTGGAAGAACCGGAGTTCTTGGAGGTTCTGGAGACCATGGTTGTGGTCTCTGCTCAGCCGGTCCGGAGGCCCTTCGCTGGATACCGGCTGCATCGAGGACTGACCCGAGCCTTCATCACCAGGAGGTATTTCCAGACGGTGACGGAGTACCAAGTACCACCCAGGCGGTTCCTCGTGCCTCTCCCGGCTACCATGCCGGTACCGTGGGCCCACGTGGAGGCGCCACGTGGGGAGGCCCCGACTCCTGTCGAGCCAGCGCCTGGGCCTACTGCTGCCGTGCCACCTGCTCCGAGGCCTACTGCTCCTGCCGTTCAGCCTGCTAGCCCCGCTGTGATGGTTCCTGACCCTCCGGCTGCTCCTGCTCCAGTTCCGGCACCTGTCCGACAACCTGCGAGAGCCGAGCCTACCCCAGAGCGACGAACCTCAGCACTGGCACCTCCGCAGCCTCGAGGCCGAGGTGAGGCTGTCTGCCGGCGACTCCGAGATGTTGTCTCGGAACAGCGACGCCGGGAAAAGGGGGCCCAGCGCTACATGTCCGGCCGGTCTACATCTCAGTCAAGAGACTCTCCTTGAACTGCGTACTGTCATGTGCTATGATAGCACCCCTTCCTCTGCCACAGCAGAAGATTCCTACAAAGGACTCTGTCCCTCTACACAAAGAGGAGACCCTTTGCATCTTTATTGCACTTTTCCCCACATCAAGGGCTGTACCCAGAAGATGAACTTTGCTATTAAAGACCTTCTGTGAGACTTTTGCCAACTCCAAGGAAAAGTTGCTACTTCATTGACTTATTTTTATATTGCACTTAATGCCTTCCTTTTAGGTATGGACATTTTATCCTGCTACCCTGAGTAGCCTACCTCTGTAACGTTTGTAACGTTTTAAGACGTGTACCCATTGGGCTCCTAAGCCAATGAGAATTTACCAAAATGTTTGCACACTGTCAATTTATGCCAGTTGTTTGCACTAACCTTTTATAGGCTTTTCAGATTGTAGTGTGGCTGTGTCGGACCGTCTAATCTGTAAACCTTGACCGCTATCTTATGTTTCAAACCAAAGCTTTGCAAGTGGGGGTAGTCCGTAAACTGCGGGTCCTTAGGGGACCGGGGGTGTTAAAGATATAGCACCTGGATGCCACTCACACAAGAGTAAGAATGTCAGTCGGCAGGTACTTATACATTGTACAATGTTTTATTGTGTCACATATGCCAATGTAATGCATATATACACTATATATTTGTCGCCAGGGAAGAAGTGTTTATATAACAAATATACAGGACCCGGTGCAAGGAGTGGATTACAGTACATGACACCACACCTTTCCTACTGTACAGTTTGGTTTAATGGCGTCAGCAACCAACTGTCACACATGTCCTTGTCTTAGTCCGACACCAACCCAGGTGCCTGTCTCCAGGACCATGGGCGGTTTGTCCCTACAGATCATGTAGCCTGCACTTCACAGAAGTGCCCCTATCTACCTCTGCGCCCCTATCAGTACGTAGTCGAGCCGAGGGCGGCTCTTTCAATTGCCCCGGGGGTATGCAACACCCTCGCCGATGCAAGGCAGAGCTGTGTTTGCAAATACGTCCCACCATGTAGCTTGCAGCCTGTGTAGGGTCTGATTAGCCTCACAGCATGTCACTACATAACACTAGATAACACAGATGAACTCTGCAGTGGTAGATCCTGCCTGGCAAGGCAGGAGTTAATTCTTTGATGTGATGTAAGATGTGTCATCCAATCACATGTGTTATCCTAATGTATTGTAAGCTGGGATGTAATTGGAGGAGTAACCACCACATGACCAAGAGCTGAGAAAAAGTGACGGTTGGAGATTTCCAACAGTCAGTTCAGTCAGAGAAGTGAGTCTGACAGGATTCAGTCAGAAAGACTAGCCAGTCAGACCAAGCAGTGAGTTAGACAGAGAGAGGAAAGGGGTATCATCCTACCTTCCAGGGTGATACCTGAAGCAACCCAGAACAAGCTGAAGCATCCTACTAGGACACAGCTACCTCCCAGCCTGCCATTGCATCCAGGCTGATGATCCCTCCGGTGGCTTCCTCCAAATGCATCTCAGCACTCCACCATTTTGTTAAGGCACGTTGCTGCTGTTCCTGTCGGTTCCAATAAAGAACTGTAAGTTGTTTTTGTTCAACGTCTGCCTCCGTCTGGTCCCTGCTACTACGGCTGTCACCATCACAGGCACCCTGTCCACCACACAGAGATCCATACTCTAGACACCAGGGAGATCCGCCCCAGGGAGATCCGCTATAGCGGCCTCTCCCTCATCATTTCTTGCCAACACCACCCTGCTGGAGACCTGCCAGGCTGTAGGACAGCCCTCCGGTCCCCATACCAAGCACCGTGACACTAGCGTGCCTAGGCCGCAACCGCCAGCCACTCAGGTACTGCGGGCCCCGGCTGACTCCAGGCCCCGAGAAAAGGCTAGGCCCCGGTGGGGGATGTTGCAGCAACATTTGCTGATACATCCACATGAGCAAGGTCAAATGGCCAGAACTGACATGGCGCAGCTGGACGTCTGATGTCATCACACTTTGCCTGAGCCAAAGCTTTGCAGAAGGCTTTGCGACGCCATAAGCAGCAAGGTAAGTAAACTTGTTTTCTATTGGCTTCTGGGGTACCACTGTGACTACTTGAGGGGCAAGCACTGTTACCATACCTACCAAACATCTCGGATTTGGATAGACAGTCCTATTTTTTTAGTGCTGTCCCGCCGTCCCAGACAATTGGGAGATTGTCCTGGCTTTCCCTGCTGTGTCCCACCTCCTCGTCCCAACAAGAAGCGCTCATTGGGACCAGGAGGTGGATTACAGAGAGGGGAGTTGTACCAGAAACAGTTCCGACTTCCACAGTGCTCTGTGTTCTGCTAACATGGGAAGTGGTGTGCTGGGGGATAATATGAGGTGGGAAGTTTGTGTGACTACTTGGGGGTAGCACTAGCCACTGAGGGCATCACTGTGGCAGCTTGGGGACATCACAGTGACTACTGGGGTCATAACTGTGGCTTCTTGGGGTGGCCCTGTGACTACTGGCTACTGAAGCATCATTGGTTTCTGGGGGAAGACCTGTGGCTACTTGGCAGCAGCCCTCTAACTACTTGGGGGCAGCACTGGCTACTGGGGGCAGGTGCTGTGACTATTGCCACTGTAGGAGCATAACTGTTATCTCTTGGGGAAATACGGAATGCTATTAAATTTGTCATAAGAAGGTGGAAGAGATGACAATAAAAGGAGAAACTTAACTTAACCTACTAGGGTTGTAGTGTTTCATGTTTTATTTAGCGATCATAGGACCTACTGAATATCTAACATAGTTACAAATTGCGAGTGGCATAATTTGCAAATGAATGTGTGAATGGTGGATGTGTGTCTTCAGCAAAAACATTTGTGAATGAGACTGAATAATTCCTAAAAAATACGGTGGAGCTGCTTACACTCCGACTATTCACAAAAGGATAGTGTAATTTAAACAACATCGTTGGGAGAGTGTTACATTGTATGACACTATTTGATACGATCGATGTGTGCTGACTCAATGGTGACACCTTGGGTCCCAAAATAAAAGCTATCCACACGTGAATTGTAAATATCTTGCGCACGAGATTCTATGTGTAAGGAACAATGAATCAAAAGATGACAGTGTGAAGAAATTTAAAATTCCCATCACACATCATTCAAACCACTACGATTAAAAAAGAAACTACATCTCTATAATCAGTTTAATTTGAGGTCCTAGTGATTGTAGATTTTTATTACACCTTTTTGTAGTGCCTCATAAAAGATATAAAACTTTTAAATGAATAAATAAAGATTTACTTTTTAGACACACGCAAGTGTACCTGTCTTGACAAATGGGTTTCAGTGAGGTCCTAATTGGGCCTTTTTTGTAAATAGAATACCGTATATACTCGTGTATAAGCCGAGATTTTCAGCACAAAAAATGTGCTGAAAAACCTCGCCTCGGCTTATACACGCGTCAATGATAAAAATAAATACAATAATATGTTCCTCGCGGCTCCCGGCGGCTCCCGATGCCTGTCGCGGCTCCCGGCGGCTTCTTCACTCTTCACTGGCCGGGAGATCGCGCTGGCCGTCGCACACTGTGATGCGACGCTGACGCCGCGGATGACGTCATCAGCGGCGACAGCGCGGCATCACAGTGTGCGACGGCCAGCGCGATCTCCCGGCCAGAGAAGAGTGAAGAAGCCACCGGGAGCCGCAACGAACATCGGGACAACGGAGGGTGAGTATTAAGTTTATTTCTTTATCTGTATAGGGGCTGCTGTATACTACTGATGGCAGACTGTATACTGATGGGGCAGGCTGTATACTACTGGGGACAAGCTGTATACTACTGGGGGCTGTGCTGTGTACTACTGGGGGCTGTGCTGTGTACTACTGGGGGCAGGCTGTATACCACTGGGGGCAAGCTGTATACTAATGGGGGCAGGCTGTATACTACTGGGGGCAAGCTGTATACTACTGGGGGGCAGGCTGTATACTACTGGGGGGCAGGCTGTATACTACTGGGGGGCAGGCTGTATACTACTGGGGGCAAGGTGTATACTACTGGGGGCAAGCTGTATACTACTGGGGGCTGGCTGTATACTACATGGGGGCTGGTTGGCTGTATACTACATGGGGGCTGGCTGTATACACCCTCTGCTTATATTCGAGTCAATAGGTTTTCCCAGTTTTCGGTGGTAAAATTATGGGTCTCGGCTTATACTCGGGTCGGCTTATACTCGAGTATATACGGGTAATAATGTCACGCACCACATGCATGTTGTTAGTAAGAAAATGTATTTACATGTGATCATGTATCTTGCCCAAGGTATTTCATAACAGGGGATTATTGGAGAGACTTCTCCTGGGTCCAGCCATGCTCTCTCCTAGTAACATGCTAGGGGTTTTGGGTGGAAGAGTTAGCTTGATGGCTCTGCAACATCCCCCACCGGGGCCTAGCCTTTGAGGTGAGGCCTGGAGACAGTCGGGGCCCGCGGTACCAAAGCACGCTATTGTCACGGTGCTTGGTACGGGGGAACCGGAGGGCTGTCCTACAGCCTGGCAGGTCTCCAGCAGGGTGGTGTTGGCAAGAAATGATGAGGGAGAGGCTGCTATAGCGGATCTCCCTGGGGCAACCCCTTAATGTCCCGAGTGTGAGTCTCTGGGTGATGGACAGGGTGCCGGTGATGAAGGCAGCCGTATTAGCAGGGACCAGATGGAGACAGAAGTTGAAGAAAACAACTTACAGTTCTTTATTTGAACCGGCAGGAACCGCAGCAACGTGCCTTTAACAGGTAGATGGAGTGCTGAGATGCTTTTGGAGGGAGCCTCAGGAGATAGTTCACCAGCCTGGATGCAGAGGGCAGGCTGGGAGGCAGCTGTGTCCTGGTAGGAAGCTTCAGCTTGTCCTGTAGGGCTTCAGGTATCACCTTTAAAGGTAAGATGATACCCCTTTCCTCACTATACTAACTCTAGTCTTCTTGCTCCACTCTTCAGAGGCAGGGGCTAGGCTCTTCCTGCTCTGGTATGGGCTAGACAGAGATTTCTCACTCACTCACTGATCTTTAGGATTCTCCTACACTAGAATCTCTCTGAAAGTTCTGAGAGACTTCTGCCAGATCTGAGACCTAGAACATTCCTGGCCAGGGGGTTTTATTACCTCCCTTTTGTCAGGTGGTGGCTGCTCCTCCAATCACATCTCAGCTTACAAAGGACAGGATGTAACACAGATCATTGGATGACAGAATCTTACATCATACAAAACACTTAACTCCTGCCTTGCCAGGCAGGATTTACCACTGCAACACCCCTATGTCCTATCAGGACCATGTAGTGTAATGTGGTTATATGCAGGTGGGACGTATTCGCAAACACTCCCTCGCCATTGCATCGGCGAGGGTGTTGCATACCCCGGGGGCAATTGAAAGAGCCGCCCTCGGCTCGACTACAGATGGTTTGAGGGGGCAGAGGTGGATAAGGGCACTTCTGGGAAGTGCAGGCTATGTGAGGTGTAGGGACAAACCGCCCATGGTCCTGGAGACAGGCACCTGGGTTGGTGTCGGACTAAGACAAAAACATGTAGCTGTATGACAGTTGGTCGCTGACGCCATTAAACCGAACTGTACAGTAGGAAAGGTGTGGTGTCATGTCCTGTAATCCACTCCTTGCACCAAGGCCTGTATATTTGTTATATCAACGCTTCTTCCCTGGCGGCAATTATATAGTGTGTATATCTGCATTGCGTTAGCATATGCGACACGAGTACCTCCTGACTGGCATCCTTACCCATGTATGGGTGGCATCCAGGTGCTATCTTTGTAACACCCCCGGTCCCCTAAAGACCCGCAGTTTACGGACTACCCCCACGTGCAAACCTCGGTTTGAGGGATCAGGTAGCGGTCAGTGTTTTACAAATAAGTATTTAAGAAGACTTGGCACTCCTATTAGTTGCGTTTGATAATAAGTGAGTTTATTTCACAAATGTATAGGCGTGGCAATCCCAAAAAAATTTTTACAACGTTTCGGTCTACATACGGACCTTCGTCAGGCACTATATACAAAAAAATAATATAAAGTGAATACAAATCAATAACGGTGGAGTGATAATATATACATAATATATACATGATGATATATACAAAAGTCGGAGACACTTATAGGACAATAATGATGCGTTGTTGCCACATGGCATATGATAGAAGTGAATCTTCTCAGACATTGTGCTCTCCTGGAGTTTCTTGCCAAAATCAGCGAGCCTGAATTACAGCTCCTGGATGTACGAGATAATCCTCATGAGACCATGTTTAAAGACCTAGGGATAGATCTTACCCAACGGAAGCCCAATTGCTGTGGGTGCTTGGGTAGTGCACATCATGTGGTACATACATATAGCAGTATACTGGAGGATACAGATTAAAAAATAGACACAGCGACTTGCAATATAATGGTACATATTAGTAACAGGACTGTAAGGCTTAGGTACTGAATACCCATAAAGTCAATTAAAACTCAGGTTCTCTATACTTACCGGATTGCATGGTATATTAGAAGAATAATGGAAAGTATTAGGTCTGCGGCACTGTGGCCGCTGCAGCGCTGGAGACGGGGTAGCGGAGAACCGCTTAGGAGAGAAGCGCTGGCGTTCTGGGGCGATCGCTGTGGTATATAAGGCAGCAGACCGGAAACCGGAAGTGACGTTCCGGTCTCAGCTGACGGTCGCTTGCGTTCCAGAGTGGAACGCGGAAGGATATCAAGTATACAGCGATCGCACGGGGAACGGAGCTGGAGGTAAAGTAAGAAGATGTGGGCTGTGTAAATGTGTGTGGTTTGGAGAGAGACTGTATATAGGGAGTGTAAATGGTATGTTAGTAAATGGCATATGGTGTAAGTGGGGAGAGAGAAGAAGTAGTACTCTGATTGGATGTTGAGAGGGTGTGCTGCATGTGATCTATGAAAAAGTCATCACGGTGTGTGTGTGATGTATATGTCTATGTGTCGGGAGTAAGTCCATGTGTGGTGCATAGAGAGGGGGAAGGAGAAGAATATACCTATTGCAATGCGGTCTTCAAGTATTCAGGGAATCTGAAAAGAAACAAAGTATAGTTAGTGAGTGGGTGATTCCAGAGATTAATGCATATTTTGTATCTCGTATTCCCTGTTAAGCCCATTGGGAGACATTGCATTGAGGCGATGTATCCAAAAGGCTTCTCGTCTCATTAGTTGCTTGACCCTATTACCACCTCTTCTGGGTACAGGTACTTGTTCCACCACCTGGAATCTTAGTTGGGAAATCTTATGTTTGGCTTGGGCAAAATGATATGGAAGGGGTAGTAAGAGTTTGTTGCATCGTATATCAGATTTGTGTTTAGATATACGGTCCTTTATATGTTGGACAGTCTCTCCTACATACACCAAGCCACATGGGCACTTGATGACATATACCACGAATGATGAGTTACAGGTGAAGTAGTCTTTGATGGGGTATGTTGTGCCAGTTCTGGGGTGGGATATTTTATCTCCCCTCAGCACATTATTGCATTGGGAGCAATTGAGGCAAGGAAAGGTGCCATATTTGGGTGACGACAGGAATCGTTGTCCTGTTTTGTTCTTGGAGGGACCTTCGTCTGCTTTCACCAATTTATCTCTTAAATTGGGCAGAACCCTGTCATACCAGTTTTTTACGTTTTACCCAAGATTCACAAACGTCTCCACAAACCACCAGGCAGACCTATAGTAGCCTCGACCGACTCGATACTATCTCCACTAGCCATCTTCATAGAGAAAATGCTTACCCCCTTAACCAAACAATCACGCTCCTTCTTACTTGATACAAATGACTTCTTACATCATATTCGCAACCTACATACCATACCACCGGAGGCATTTTTGGTCACATGGGACGTATCAAGCCTATACACGAGCATACAACATCACAAAGGACTCCAGGCGGTTAATAAACTACTGGGAGAATCACAACATCCTCCTGAAGTTAGGAAACTATGCCTTGACCTACTCATCCTTGTCTTACATGAAAACTATTTCATGTTCCAAGACACATTCTACTTGCAGATAAGGGGTACGGCCATGGGCTCCAATGTGGCCCCCCCATACGCCAATAGCTACATGACAGACTTTGAAGAGAGGTTCGTCTATTCCAACAACAACTTTCACTCACATGTCATCTTATGGAAAAGATTTATAGACGACATTATATGCATATGGACAGGGCCCCTAGACACACTTAATGAGTTCCATACTTACTTAAACTCCATTTGGCCGGAGTTACAGTTTACCATCAATTTCAGCCAACAAAAAATTGATTTTTTGGACACCACTATTGTCAAGGACACACTAGGCAGACTTTCGAGTGATTTGTTCACCAAATCCACAGACAGGAACAGCCTTCTACACTATTCTAGCTGTCACTCCAATCCCTGTAAAAAATCCCTACCGAATTCCCAAATGCAGAGGGTCCATAGGATAGTCTCCAACCCTACACAAAGAAAAATACGTCTCCAAGAGATGCGTGATAAATTCAGAGCACGTGGCTATCCTGAACACGTACTAAAAACACAGGAACACAAGGTGAGACAGGAATCAAAGAAGGAACCATGTATCAATTTCATCCACCAATACCACCCCACAATATTCAAATTACATAAAAGCATACGCAAGCACTGGCCAATACTTTCGAATAGTCATCCCTCCATACCTGAATTCACGCGACAATTTCGCCCCTGCTTCAAACGTCTGCCCAATTTAAGAGATAAATTGGTGAAAGCAGACGAAGGTCCCTCCAAGAACAAAACAGGACAACGATTCCTGTCGTCACCCAAATATGGCACCTTTCCTTGCCTCAATTGCTCCCAATGCAATAATGTGCTGAGGGGAGATAAAATATCCCACCCCAGAACTGGCACAATATACCCCATCAAAGACTACTTCACCTGTAACTCATCATTCGTGGTATATGTCATCAAGTGCCCATGTGGCTTGGTGTATGTAGGAGAGACTGTCCAACATATAAAGGACCGTATATCTAAACACAAATCTGATATACGATGCAACAAACTCTTACTACCCCTTCCATATCATTTTGCCCAAGCCAAACATAAGATTTCCCAACTAAGATTCCAGGTGGTGGAACATGTACCTGTACCCAGAAGAGGTGGTAATAGGATCAAGCAACTAATGAGACGAGAAGCCTTTTGGATACATCGCCTCAATGCAATGTCTCCCAATGGGCTTAACAGGGAATACGAGATACAAAATATGCATTAATCTCTGGAATCACCCACTCACTAACTATACTTTGTTTCTTTTCAGATTCCCTGAATACTTGAAGACCGCATTGCAATAGGTATATTCTTCTCCTTCCCCCTCTCTATGCACCACACATGGACTTACTCCCGACACATAGACATATACATCACACACACACCGTGATGACTTTTTCATAGATCACATGCAGCACACCCTCTCAACATCCAATCAGAGTACTACTTCTTCTCTCTCCCCACTTACACCATATGCCATTTACTAACATACCATTTACACTCCCTATATACAGTCTCTCTCCAAACCACACACATTTACACAGCCCACATCTTCTTACTTTACCTCCAGCTCCGTTCCCCGTGCGATCGCTGTATACTTGATATCCTTCCGCGTTCCACTCTGGAACGCAAGCGACCGTCAGCTGAGACCGGAACGTCACTTCCGGTTTCCGGTCTGCTGCCTTATATACCACAGCGATCGCCCCAGAACGCCAGCGCTTCTCTCCTAAGCGGTTCTCCGCTACCCCGTCTCCAGCGCTGCAGCGGCCACAGTGCCGCAGACCTAATACTTTCCATTATTCTTCTAATATACCATGCAATCCGGTAAGTATAGAGAACCTGAGTTTTAATTGACTTTATGGGTATTCAGTACCTAAGCCTTACAGTCCTGTTACTAATATGTACCATTATATTGCAAGTCGCTGTGTCTATTTTTTAATCTGTATCCTCCAGTATACTGCTATATGTATGTACCACATGATGTGCACTACCCAAGCACCCACAGCAATTGGGCTTCCGTTGGGTAAGATCTATCCCTAGCTCTTTAAACATGGTCTCATGAGGATTATCTCGTACATCCAGGAGCTGTAATTCAGGCTCGCTGATTTTGGCAAGAAACTCCAGGAGAGCACAATGTCTGAGAAGATTCACTTCTATCATATGCCATGTGGCAACAACGCATCATTATCGTCCTATAAGTGTCTCCGACTTTTGTATATATCATCATGTATATATTATGTATATATTATCACTCCACCGTTATTGATTTGTATTCACTTTATATTATTTTTTTGTATATAGTGCCTGACGAAGGTCCGTATGTAGACCGAAACGTTGTAAAAATTTTTTTGGGATTGCCACGCCTATACATTTGTGAAATAAACTCACTTATCATCAAACGCAACTAATAGGAGTGCCAAGTCTTCTTAAATACTTATTCGATGGTCTTGTATCCTACTTGAGCACCCGGACAAGACAACGCAACAGAGAGTGACGTGTATTATCTTTAAATAAAAAAGTGTTTTACAAATAGACGGTCCGACACAGCCACACTACAACCTGTAAAGCCTATGAAAGGGTTAATGCAGACTACTGGCATATATGACAGTGTGCAAACATTTGGCAAATTCACATTGGCTTAGGAGCCCAATGGGTACACATCTTAAAACGTTACAAACGTTACAGAGGTAGATAGGCTACTCAGGGTAGCACAACAGCAAATGTCTCTTTTCCTGCAAAGAAAAGGCATGGAAGTGCAAACATAATGTGCATAAGTGCAAAGGAAGGAGACAGGCACTTCTCTGGCTGACCTTCTGTAGCTGGGGGCGCTGTGGAGCGCATGATGATGACCGCAGGAGCTGTAACTTCTTCACTGCTGACAGCTGAAGGATTGTTGTTCCTGGCCTGACCTGTAGCTCTTGGGGGCGCTGTTGAGCTGGCGGTGGTAACCTCTGTAGCTGGCAGGGCGTTCTCACCGGACAGACTGGGCCTCTTAGCAGGTGGTCCTGGATACTCCGCAGGACGATCAGCAGCATTAGATAAGGGGTCAGGCCCCTTTAGGAGAGTCCCTTTTGTAGCCGGGCCTCCTATGGGGAGATGTTGACCCTCTGCAGGGAGGCCGGACTGTACCCCAGCCGGGGCTAAGGGAGATATAGTAACAGTCACTGTGATATAGGCCCTGGGGGCCATGGTACTCACATCCGCGGTGGTCCTCAGGAGGTCCGGAATCGGAGGAGGCAGCCGCTGTGGAGAATCCGCCATTGGAGACTGCGTGCGGGAGACAGCTGTAAGCGATGCAGCAGAGGAAGGGGCCCGAGGCTCGTGGGCAAGCCATGCGACACTTGGTTCTTCATCTCGGAGGCTGTGCGGCATGTCGGCAGGACAGGAGACAGCCCGTGGAGAAATCCAAGATGGCCGATTAACCTCTTTGATGCTGGCTGGCGGCTGCGCTGACTCTGAGGTACCTCGTGGGCTCTCACTGGCGTTGCAGCGCGGGAGAGTTTCGCGCCAGAGGGCGGAGCTTGAGTCTTTCCCGCCAGGAGCTGTGGCGGGCTGAATTTTCCGCTGCGCCACAGCGCGCTGAGGCAGGATTCGCGCCATACGCGCAGGGGGCGGAGCTTAGTGATGTCTCTGGGTTTTCCCGCCAGTGAAGGTTTTGGCGGGCTGGAATTACTTGCTGCGCCACACGCCTCTGAGGTAAATGCTTCAGGCGCAGCAGCGCCGGATGTAGCAGAGCTGACAAAGTTCTTTGAAGGGTTTAACCTCTTGAGTGCTGGAGCGGAGCTCGACAGCACGTGGCAGCAGTAATACAGTTCAATGCAGAAACACACAATCGCTTGGGCCTAAACCCGAATGGCAGCAGGGTTAGGCAGCACAGTCTTTGTAATAAAGTACAGTCTATAGTGCCAGAATAAGGCACAGAAGTATATATCCTGTTCGTGACGCCACTTGCAACATCCCCCACCGGGGCCTAGCCTTTGAGGTGAGGCCTGGAGACAGTCGGGGCCCGCGGTACCGGAGTGGCTGGCGGTTGCGGCCAAAGCACGCTATTGTCACGGTGCTTGGTACGGGGGAACCGGAGGGCTGTCCTACAGCCTGGCAGGTCTCCAGCAGGGTGGTGTTGGCAAGAAATGATGAGGGAGAGGCTGCTATAGCGGATCTCCCTGGGGCAACCCCTTAATGTCCCGAGTGTGAGTCTCTGGGTGATGAAGGCAGCCGTATTAGCAGGGACCAGACGGAGACAGAAGTTGAAGAAAACAACTTACAGTTCTTTATTTGAACCGGCAGGAACCGCAGCAACATGCCTTTAACAGGTAGATGGAGTGCTGAGATGCTTTTGGAGGGAGCCTCAGGAGATAGTTCACCAGCCTGGATGTAGAGGGCAGGCTGGGAGGCAGCTGTGTCCTGGTAGGAAGCTTCAGCTTGTCCTGTAGGGCTTCAGGTATCACCTTTAAAGGTAAGATGATACCCCTTTCCTCACTATACTAATTCTAGTCTTCTTGCTCCACTCTTCAGAGGCAGGGGCTAGGCTCTTCCTGCTCTGGTATGGGCTAGACAGAGATTTCTCACTCACTCACTGATCTTTAGGATTCTCCTACACTAGAATCTCTCTGAAAGTTCTGAGAGACTTCTGCCAGATCTGAGACCTAGAACATTCCTGGCCAGGGGGTTTTATTACCTCCCTTTTGTCAGGTGGTGGCTGCTCCTCCAATCACATCTCAGCTTACAAAGGACAGGATGTAACACAGATCATTGGATGACAGAATCTTACATCATACAAAACACTTAACTCATGCCTTGCCAGGCAGGATTCACCACTGCAACACCCCTATGTCCTATCAGGACCATGTAGTGTAATGTGGTTATATGCAGGTGGGACGTATTCGCAAACACTCCCTCGCCATTGCATCGGCGAGGGTGTTGCAGCTCCAATAGGGGGCATAAGCACTGAGAGTGCCTAGTGAAGCATCAACACTGAATATGGCCAGATAGCCAGTGCTCTGTGCTGTCGGCTCTATGTCTTCCCTCCCTTGCCCAGCACTAGATCTTTGTACCAGCAGTAGTTGATTCTTTGTCACGATTGGTTGGGCGGTTTGTGCCCTTAGCTGATGTCACAACCAGGAAGTCTTGCCCACTTCAGGAAAAGCTGAGAGGATTTTACAGATAGAGTTGATAGCTATATCAGGCTTTATCTCAGGCTAGGAAGAAGCCAGGAGCATGATACAAGTATCGTTTAAATTGATGTCAAAGGCTCACTCCAGCTGTACTAAAAGTATTTTTTGTCAAATAACTTCACAGTTATGCTTTAAGAGTATAGCATGGTTTGCATCTATAAACTATTTTAGCATTATTGTAATTGATCACCATAGCCTTCGGATACTTTATACTGTTCAGCTTGTAACAGAATTAAAACAATTAAGAAGGCTTATGCCTAAAAAACCGAGTGTCTCACATCAGGTACTCCCTTACATCTTTGGAAATATTTTATTCTCCTTTCCATGGGACAACACTGATGATACAACACTTTTGCTGCGGGAGATTTAGACATTAATGTATGTTTGTGGAGTTATTTTGAGGGGACACCAATTGTACACTGTTATACAAACTGTACCCTAAATACTTTACATTGTATTGAAGTATCACATTTTCAGTGTTGTCCCATGATTTGATATAACAATATTTACTTTTGTGTGATACTTTATGTCATTTTAACACACTGGGGCTTATTTACTAAGGGTCTGCGGATCGCATTTCCGTCGGACTTCCCGACATTTTTGGGATTTGTGCCACTGTGACAGGGATTTAGCAGGATGATTTCATCATCCTATTATAGATGTCAGCAATGTAATTAATTTTAACCTTTGAGTTTATTTTCATAACTTCAAAGGCAGAAACAATGGAAGATGAAACTTTGTAGAATGTCCTTAAATATTAACTTCTTCTCTTCCTTATTTGTTTTATATGGCTTCGTCTTCTCCAGCAAACACTAAGGCTGCATTTACACTCACTTATGGACATACATCCGGCGACATGGAGAGGAGCAGGGTTGTCCTCTCCATAGAGATACTCAGTGCACGGTGCCGTAACGTGGGGAAAGATAGGACATGTCCTATCTTTTCCAGCGTACAGAGCAGTACAGTGCCGCACATGTGCTGCATGGTACAACTCCATACCGCTCCGTGCGCCCATTGCCGGCCTATGTGGGACGTATATGTGAATGTGGCATCAGATGTTTATTGTACTCTGCAAAGAACAGCTCCTGGCAATATAGTGATTTGCAGCAGTACTGCTAAAGTAGGCCACTATGGAGGACATTGATCATTTTTTTTCGCACATTTTTGTCTTTTTTTTGTGCAATTTCTTGTGGCAGTTAACAAATTTGTCTCTATTTTGCGACTTTTTTGGATGCAAGCTAAGTCCGATTTGGAGTGACTGCTCCTTATCTGACATAGTGAATGGGTGTTCTGTAGATGTTTGCACGTCATCTATCATTATTTTGCTCCTAAAAATTAGCAAGATAAGTCTCAAAAATACACCTGCTCTGAGAAACTTCACTTGAAAAAAAAACTTCCTTTTTTATTTCTGTAAACAAAGGTCCCAAATGAGAAATTAACTGAATGCAACATGAAAAGATATTTTAGCACTGTTTTAAAATGTAAGATTTCATCATCTTTCCATTAAAATGGTCTCAAGTAACTACTTTATTTTTATTTTCTACAGGACGTCATATTTTTCGGTGGAATTATTGGCAATTTTAACGTGTAGGCTCCATTTCCTGTACATTATAATAAAAAAGGCAGATACTCATTTGAGCAAGAAAATGTATGTTTCTATTTTTTTTTTATACAGGAGGTCCTACTTAAGAACACCCGGCTTACAGACCCCTAGTTACAAACGGACCTCTGTTAATTGGTATTTTACTGTACTTCAGCCATAGGTTACAAAACACAGCTATAACAGTTATCACAGGTGTCTGCAATGAAGATTTATTGTTAGTCCCGGTTCTTATGACAATCCAACAATCCAATCCAATTGTCACAGAGACCTAAAAAAATTTGTCTGGAGCAACAATTATAAAATGTACAGTTCCATCTTACATACAAATTCAACTTAAGAACAAACCTACAGAACTTATCTTGTAAGTAACCTGGGGTCTGCCTGTACATATCTTTAACTTTTAGTCTCTGCACTTACAACAATGTGTAGTCTGGACATTGTACATGCAGTTACTTTTTTGTGCAAAAATGAAGCTAGGAGGGTCCTGGAAGTGGTGGGAGCAGGGGCGAAGGTGAGGAAGCCTGGAAAGCCAGATCACAGAGTGGGCTAAGGTAGCCCTGCTGGCTCATTAGCATAATTTTAAAAGTTGATTTCAGAAGGAAGGAGGCCATGGACAACATATGTAAGAAGATCACACTGCCTGGATCTATGAGTAAGTGTCCCTGGTGTATCATAATAGATTTTGAAGGTGAATTTCTGCCACTATCACAGTCTTGAATAATAGGTAGGATGCATAATCAACCTGTAATTACATCAATTAGTGAGAACAGATATAGTAAATAAGAGTTATAACATCCAAAAAGTTGAGTGTTTTTTTTGGCCCATAAAGCGTGATATATCTGGTCATATTAGTTACATAACTATTTATTTCCCAAATTACAGAAATGTTAGGAGAAAATGTGCATATGCACCAAATCTCAGTTATACTAAGATTATAGGTTTCATATCAGTTATGTGACTTACTTCCATTGAAACAAACCTTCCACCCACTACAGAACAAATAACTGAAAGCAGGCTCGGACTGGCCCGCCGGGGTACCGGGGAAATCCCCGGTGGGCCCTGGCACCTGTCACTGCGCTCCCGTCCTACCCCTGCTATGGACTGTTTGGTGATGTGCATCTTCATCCTGAAGATCGCAGTCACCTTCCCCAGCACTTGTATGCAGCAGCTGCCGGAGTTCCCAGCCTGCTCCTCCCCCTCCCAGGCTCCCGCACACCAGGAAGTGATAGAGATGCTGGGACTGAGCTCGTGGAGGAGGAGGTGAGCGGTGAATATGTAATGACCTCGTAATGACTGTGCTGCTGCTGCTGCTGCTTTGATTCTCCTCCTCTTCTGCTGCTTTCCTGTATACAGTGCGATGTACTGTATGTATTCATGTCTGCTCTGTGTATACTATAGGTGTATTGTGTACTGTATTATGTATACTATGCATGTTAATGTATATATAGGTATGCATATTGTGTTTCCAGCATGTATTAATGTGTATATAGTGTGTCCATGTGTATATAGTGTGTCCAGCGTGTGTCCATGTGTATATAGTGTGTCCAGCGTATGTCCATGTACATATAGTGTGTCCAGCGTGTGTCCATGTATATATAGTGTGTCCAGCGTGTGTCCATGTATATATAGTGTGTCCAGCGTGTGTCCATGTATATATAGTGTGTCCAGCGTGTGTCCATGTGTATATAGTGTGTCCAGCATGTTTCCATGTGTATATGTGTGTCCAGCGTGTTTCCATGTGTTTATAGTGTGTCCAGCGTGTGTTCATGTGTATATAGTGGGGCAGATTTATCAAGAGTCTGAAAGTCAGAATATTTCCAGTTGCCCATGGCAACCAATCACAGCTTGGCTTTCATTTTACCAATGCTCATGAATATTTTAATGGGGAGCTATGATTGGTTGCCATGGGCAACTAGAAATATTCTGACTTTCAGACTCTTGATAAATCTGCCCCAGTGTGTCCAGCGTGTGTTCATGTGTGTATATAGTCTGTCCAGCGTGTGTATATAGTGTGTCCAGCATGTATCCATGTGTGTATATAGTGTGTCCAGCATGTATCCATGTGTGTATATAGTGTGTCCATTATGTATCTATGTGTGTACATAGTGTGTCCAGCGTGTATCCATGTGTGTGTCCGTGTGTATATAGTGTGTCCAGCATGTATCCATGTGTGTATATAGTGTGTCCAGCATGTATCCATGTGTGTATATAGTGTGTCCAGCGTGTATCCATGTGTGTGTCCGTGTGTATATAGTGTGTCCAGCGTGTGTTCATGTGTTTGTATATAGTGTGTTCATGTGTGTGTATATAGTGTGTCCAGCGTGTGTCCATGTGTATATATTGTGTCCAGCATGTATCCATGTGTGTATATAGTGTGTCCAGCATGTGTATATAGTGTATCCAGCATGTATCCATGTGTGTATATAGTGTGTCCAGCATGTATCCATGTGTGTATATAGTGTGTCCAGCATGTATCCATGTGTGTATATAGTGTGTCCAGCGTGTATCCATGTGTGTGTCCGTGTGTATATAGTGTGTCCAGCATGTATCCATGTGTGTATATAGTGTGTCCAGCGTGTATCCATGTGTGTGTCCGTGTGTATATAGTGTGTCCAGCGTGTGTCCATGTGTATATATTGTGTCCAGCGTGTGTTCATGTGTTTGTATATAGTGGGGCACATTTACTTACCCGGCCCATTCGCGATCCAGCGGCGCCTTCTCTGCGGTGGATTGGGGTCCGGCTGGGATTCACTAAGGCAGTTCCTCCGCCGTCCACCAGGTGGCGCTGCTGCGCTGAAGAGCATCAGAACGCACTTGAATACACCGAGGCCGGGTGAATGAAGGTAAGTGCAAGCTCAGCGACAGATTTTCCGTTTTTAAATGCGGCGGTTTTTCCGAATATGTTGGGTTTTTGTTCGGCCACGCCCCCCGATTTCCGTCGCGCGCATGCCGGCGCTGATGCGCCACAATCCGATCGCGTGCGCCACAATCCCGGGGCAATGCAGGGAAAATCGGCGCAAATCGGAAATATTCGGGTAACACGTCGGGAAAACGCGAATCGGGCCCTTAGTAAATGACCCCCAGTGTGTCCAGCGTGTGTTCGTGTGTATATAATGTGTCCAATGTGTGTTCATGTGTATATACTGTGTCCAATGTGTGTTCATGTGTGTATAGTGTGTCCCGGAAACATTTTATAGTAAATAGACTATGATATGTATATACATACTGTGACAAAGTCACTATTGAATTGGAGAGAAAATGAGTGTTCATTTGTATTACAGCGACCACAGTGTGAATTAGGACAAAAAGGAAGCTGTTTTTCATGTGTTGGTCTCTTGGAAGAACTGGTAGAGGACTCTAATTGCTGGAGTGTGATCCCTGCTCCAGACCAAAGCTGGGATCTAACAATGCACCAGGTGTGCAATCTCTTAAAGAAGGGTGTGGAGCAGTCAGAGGACGCTCTCTACCTGGAGACACAGAGGCTGGACTGTGTGAGAGCCACACGTGAGTGACACTGGGTTACTGAACGTATGTTTCATACTGGCAGGGAGAAGCCCTCCAGTGGCTAGTGAGGGCCGCCAAGTGTTTAGTTAGAGCCGGACAGGCAAGGATTTTATTTGATGTTTTGTTTGTTACTGCTGTTTTTGCTGGAATAAATGCACAGTTTTAACTTTAATCCTGCTGTCCAAGAGAGCTTTGTCATTGCTGATCCCCACATTTGAGCTGAACCCCTACAATTGGTGGAGGATGCAATGGGCAGGTTGCTAGCGGCAACTGCATGACAAAAGCTGCGGATGAACTTTAACTTTGTGAAAATTTAAAGGGCCAGAAGTCTATGTCCTGTGTGAAAGCAGTTGCGGTGCTGCAGGGTCCAGACAAGACAATGGAGGAGCTGATGGAGCAGCTGAGACAGTCTAACCTGAGACATGAGCAATTTATGGCTGATGTGCGACAAGCGCAACAAGAAGTACGACGGCAGACCACTGTGCGGCAGCAAAGCATGGAAAGCCTGAATGCACGTCTGAGAGCAGAGAATAGTATGCTGGCCTCTAGCCTGGCTGTGACGTCTAAAGGTCCAGATGCAAAGAGTAAGAGTACTGTTGCTATGGGCAACCAACAGGAGCCATGTTGGGGATGTCTACAGGTGGATCGCTGCATGAAAGGATGTCCTGTTGCTAAGAGGCCCAGTGTTTTGTTGGAGGTGCCATCTAGGAGGAGTAATACTGTTGCTACAAGCAAACAACCTCAAAAACGCATGGACACATGGGATCGATTTTCTGCAACAGAGGAATTGGTACTTACAACCCAGCACCGATACCAAACCCCTGGTAAAGTGAAATCTCATCCGGGAATTCCTGGTAAGACTGTTCGGGGCTTTAAGGGAGCTGGGAGGAGTGTGAACACCGTGAAAAATAAAGTTGCAGTGGGCTTGGGAAAGCCAAATGTACATAATTATGGACTAACCAAAGGGCTGGTGAAGTGTGCGTGTTTCCAGGGGCTTGGCCATGTTTCCATTGACTGTCCATTAATTGTTAAACCCTCTGCTGGTTCTGATCAGAAGCTCAATGAGGTCAGAGGGAACCAAACTCCTGAACCTGTGATGACACAACAGGTGCAACATCTAAGAAAGACATTTGAATGTACGGTGGGTGGAATCCCATTAGGGGTTAGTTTGGTTCCAGACCAAAAGATTTCCAAAATCAGGCCAGAACTAATAATGTTTCTGAAGGTTGTTCATGAGACCCACAAGACTGTGACTTTAAACTTTGAGACTGAGTTTGGAACAGTGGAACATGAACTTGTTAAATCTGATGATATTGATGTGGAGATTGTGCTAGGCCGAGATTTCAAGTTCTGTGGGAAAATTCTGTGGGAAAATGATGTTCTTGCTAACCCTGATGTTTATCCGCAGGAGACAAATTCCCCAGAAAGTGCTGAGATCTCTCAGAAAGAACCTGCATCCATAGAGCCTTTACCTGATGATAATGTGTGTAATGACATGCTATGTGATGACAATGTCACCCAGTATTCCTCTGGTGTACACCTGCAGCCTCACAGTGCAGAGTCTGTAGACTTGGTGGTAGGTGCTCTAGAGCTTGTGGAAATGGAAAATGACATAGACACATCTGTGCTTAACAATTCTAAGTGCTTGAGGGCGCGCCCAGAGGTTGTGACTGGTGATGGTGAAAATTCACTGTGTGAGAAAAATGTGCAATCACATGAGGTCAATGTGGTTGCCAATGGTAACACAGAAAATGTTATGACTATGCCAGTATTAAGCCCTAATAATGTGTTTGCTAATATCGACCAATTATCTCCAACACTGACAGGGAACAAAGATCAGATGGACATTTCTGTGGGGGAAGAAAATGTGGTGGTAAATGTGTTTTCCAATGTGACCACACAAGACAGGGAGGTACATAATGGTGGGGAGATTTGTACTGACCATGTAACACTCCTCTCACATAACACCTGTGCAGGTGATGGAGGTGATGCTGAGTGCTGTGTGGAGATGACTGATTGTGCTGTGGACTCAGGTTTGACTGAACTGAGTAAATCAAGCGGCAGGGATCTGTCATTACATTCAGAGAAGCGCCCTGGTGTGAATTAAGCCATAAGTGAGGCAGGTGCGTTTCCAGTTGGAACTGTCAGTGAGGTGGGTGCACTTGTAGTGGATATGGCACCTGTCAGTAAGGTGGGTGCACTTGTGGTGGATATGGCACCTGTCAGTGAGGTGGATGCACTTGTGGTGGATATGGCACCTGTCAGTGAGGTGGGTGCACTTGTGGTGGCTATGGCACCTGTCAGTGCTGAAACGCTCAGTACTAATCCAGATAAATATGGAATAACTTCCCTAGAAGTCATTATTACTGATGTTATGGAGTATGACACAGACAGGCGCGATTGTGATAGAAATAGTGTGCAAGAGGACAAGATTTCACCCCTAGAAATTGTGCCCCCCGCAGGCAGTTATAATGAAAGAGATAGTGACTGCTGTGTAGCGCTTGATCATGTCAAGGGGATTAAGGGAGCCATGGATATGGATTTCAGCCCTGGTTCTGTGAGTTATGCTGCAGAGCAGGATGAGGGACCTGACAGCTTTGTAGAAAGGACCTCTACCTTGAGTGAGATACACAAACTGAGTGTGCCTGAGGAGTGTAATGGGAAAGGGATCTTTGCTGACCCGATGGAACATTCAGGTGATAAAACAGAGGCAGATTCCTTGGTTTCCAATGTGGAGGGAAGTGTAACAGATGTAGTGGTGTCTACTACAATGACTTCTCTTGATTTTCAGATGGCTATAAATGCTGGGAATGGTAAGGATTACAGTACAGAGGATAGTAGTGATGCATGTATGTCTGCCATGGACACTGGCTGTTCTCATACACAACTGATGAGTGTGAGTGGTGATCAGAACACTAACTTGCAGTTTGACACAAATACTTCAGAAGATGTTGGGTTGATTGTATTGTCCTCAGGCCATGAATATAAGATCCATGAGGAACATATGGAGTGTGTGCATGTGTCCTGTGCGTTTAATGTGCCACCAACTGCACAGTCCATATTGCAAGATGACGTGTCCAAGGTTGCTTTTGGAAGCTTGAGGTGTGGTGTGACTGATTCTAAAAACGGTTTGCCCATAAAATACCTGTGTGTGCAAGAAGTGGCGGCTGAGAACTGAGCATGTTCCTAAAGAAAGATGTCCATTTAAAATTTGGAAAATTTGACCCTGGAGGTTGTAGTCAGGTGATCCCACCTACAGTTGTGATCAAAGGGGGGGGGATATGTGACAAAGTCACTATTGAATTGGAGAGAAAATGAGTGTTCATTTGTATTACAGCGACCACAGTGTGAATTAGGACAAAAAGGAAGCTGTTTTTCATGTGTTTTTTCTCTTGGAAGAACTGGTAGAGGACTCTAATTGCTGGAGTGGAGACAAAAGTGTGATCCCTGCTCCAGACCAAAGCTTCCAGATTCTAACGGGTCTAACAATGCACCAGGTGTGCAATCTCTTAAAGAAGGGTGTGGAGCAGCCAGAGGACGCTCTCTACCTGGAGACATAGAGGCTGGACTGTGTGAGAGCCACACGTGAGTGACACTGGGTTACTGAATGTATGTTTCATGCTGGCAGGGAGAAGCCCTCCAGTGGCTAGTGAGGGCCGCCAAGTGTTTAGTTAGAGCCGGACAGGCAAGGATTTTATTTGATGTTTTGTTTGTTACTGCTGTTTTTGCTGGAATAAATACACAGTTTCAACTTTAATCCTGCTGTCCAAGAGAGCTTTGTCATTGCTGATCCCCACATTTGAGCTGAACCCCTACAATACGCTATATGTAGTTAGAGTGTTAGTGGCGTAACAATCAGGCCTCATGATAGAAGGGGCCTGCTACCTGCGGGTTCATTACGGGAAGATAACACAAATACAATTGATTATTAGAGTTCACGGGCAGAGGCATGTCTGTACGTTTGGGGCGCGCACACTGGGGGTCATTTACTAAGGGCTCGATTCGCGTTTTCCCGACGTGTTACCCGAATATTTCCGATTTGCGCCTTTTTCCCCTGTATTGCCCCGGGATTTTGGCGCACGCGATCGGATTGTGGCGCATCGGCGCCGGCATGCACGCAACGGAAATTGGGGGGCGTGGCCGAGCGAAAACCCGACGGATTCGAAAAAAATGCCACATTTAAAAAAAGAAATGTGTCACTTGGGACGCGCTTACCTTCACTTGGTCCGGCCCGGTGAACTCCATCGCGTTCAGATGCTTTTTAGCGCAGCAGCGCCACCTGGTGGACGGCGGAGGAACTACCTTGATGAATCCCTGCCGGACCCGAATTCAGCGCAGAGAACGCGCCGCTGGATCGCGAACGGACCGGGTAAGTAAATCTGACCCAATGTGTGACATTATACAGTATGCACTGGGATAGCGCAAAGACATGTTTATCCCCCCTCTACTGCATGGGAGGCCATGAGGAGACTGTCAATGGACATGTTATTATTAAGTGGAGGCTACCACTAGACATTTTATTAGTGAGGGGAGGCTGCTGCTGGGACATGTTATTAGTGACAGGAGGCCGCTGCTGGGACATGTTATTAGTGAGGGGGTGGCAGCGCAATTTTAGATATATGGGGGCCCCAAACCAAAGGTCACATCAGGTCTCACTGGTGTCTTGTTATGCCACTGTATAGTGTATAATTAACCCCTTCCCACTCAGGCCCTTTTTAGTTTTTGAGTTTTAATTTCTTTACTCCCCACCTTCAAAAACCAAAACCTTTTTTATTTTTCCATGTACAGAGCTGTGTGAGGGCTTGTTTTCTGTGTAACAAATTGCACGTCATAGTGACAGTATTTAATATGAAAAAAATTAGTAGTAAGTTAGACGGTATTTAATGAAAAAATGCATTTGCACCATTTTCTTGTGGGCTTGGATTTTACGGCTTTCACTGTGCGCCCCAAATGATATGTCTACTTTATACTTTGGGTCGTAGCTGTGGGTGGTGACATTTTTTGGGGGACTTTTTCAATGCTACAATTTTTATCACTGTACAGCCTTTTGATCCCTTTTTAGTGAACTTATATTTCATGAATGGCAAAAATGGCATTATATTTTGATAGATCAGACATTTTCGAACGTGGAGTTACCTAACATGTTTGATTTTTACTGTTTAATTATATTCATATCACTTCTAGGCAATGGGGGGTGATTTTAACTTTTAGGTTTACGTTATTAGCTATATGCCATATCTGTAGGTTGCACTTGAATTGTGTTTTGAAATGCATTTCAATACACTATTCAAGTGCAGCTTGTGAACCTGACGTTAGACCCCATGCACACAAACATATTTGTGAGCCACAAGCTAGTTGTGGCACCATAGGTCTATTGAGGCACGCGTGAGCGTTCATTTCCTTCGGAAGCCTATATTGTAAAAATTGTCGCATGCAGGAGGCCTTAGTCTGCGTTCACATCATGGGGGAGATGTATCAAAAGTGTCTGAGAGCAGAAAATAGCTGTTTACAAAAGGAATCACCATAACTGATTGGTTGACGTACTAGTATCTCACAAGTCGTTAAGGGAATTTTTGCAGCCTTATATTGTACATGCAATATTTCCTCTTAGCAGTAGGTGGGCCCCCAGAATCAACTTTACTGGTGGGCCCTAGGCCCCCCAGTCCGACCCTGACTGAAAGGTCCTGGAACTGCTCCAAACTTCTGAGCCGTGCTTATGCTTAGAACATGCCAGACCTGAATCAGAGCTGAGGGTTTGATGATTTGATGAAAATTAAAGGCAAAAAGGAAAACACATCCTTTGTCAGAATATTGTTACAGAACCAAGAATAGGACAGTGGGGCATTGTGAGAAACAGAGAACCAAGATTTCTTAAAGAAAAGTCTAGAATTTATGGGTTTTTATTCAAACATGGGATCCTCAAATTATGTGAAAAGTTAGTCTCCTATATAAATGGCTATATAACAATTGTATTTCATACAGAGCTGGAGCAGCCTCAGTCGCTTCAAAGACTTTTATACTGAACTGATTTCCAAGGCTAGAATATAGCTAACAAGAGCAGTGTGACGGTACAATCCAGCTACAATGGTGGCTGGAACCTAATCTCAAATTAAACAGTTATGTTAACCCCTTCACGCTCAGTGACGGATATATCCGCCACAGAGCTATGAACGGTATATGAAGAGGGCTCACGGGCTGAGCCCTCTTCATACAAAGATGGGCTTTGCTGCATATCGCAGCAAAGACCCATCGCTAACACCCGTGGTCGGTGTCGGTGGCTCATTGTAATGAATCATGTGCAAAAATGCCATATACTGCAAAACAGTTGTATTGCAGTATATGGTAAGATCGATCAGACCATCTATGGTTAATGTACCCTAGATGGTCTAAGATATTGTGAAAAAAAAGAAAAAAAAGTTTAAAAATGTAAAAAATGTATGAAATATTAAAAGTTCAAATCACCCCCTTTCCGTAGAACTGATATAAAATATTATAAATAGTAAAAATTACAAACACATTAGGTATCGCCACATCCCAAAATGCTCGATCTATCAAAATATAAAAACAATTATGTCCGGCGGTGACATCCGGAACGGCAAATGGCACCCAAATGTCTGAAATGTGACTTTTACACCTTTTTACATGACATAAAAAATGTAATAAAAAATGATCAAAATGTCGCACAGTCCTCAAAATGGTAGTAATGAAAATGGCTCATTTCTCAAAAAATAACACATCCGTACACCAAAGTGTGAAAAAGTTATTAGCGTCAGAAGATGGCAACATTTTTTTTTTTTTCTTTTTTGTACACATTCGTTTAATTTTTGAAATGCTATAAAACCCGTATAAATTTGGTATCACCGCGATCATACCAAACCAAAGAATAAAGTAGAGGTGTTATTTGGAGCGAAGAGTGAAAGTCACAAAAAAACTGAGCCCACAAGAATGTGACGCACGTGCGTTTTTTAAAATTTTTTTCCACATTTGGAATTTTTTTACGGCTTCCCACTACATTTTGTTACGCACAAAATAAGCCCTCACACAGCTCTGTACACGGAAAAATGAAAAAATTATGGATTTTTGAAGATGGAGAGCGAGAAATGAGTGAAAATACCCTGCGTCCGTAAGGGGTTAAAATTCCTAGTTGTCCTTTATAAGGGTAAAGGCCGCACAATTTGCAGGTATGGGGCCCTAAAATTCCTAAGGGATGTCTGTCACCTGTTTTCATGTCCATCTGTCACATTATGCAACTTTATTACTCCCTGCCAATGATATTAGAATTATGTATTTGACTTATAGGCGCGGTTAGTCACATGCAAATGACTAATATATTAAAGGGGTTTGCCTATGAAATAAAGTTCTCAAATTTGAATCCCCTAGTGATGTTTACATAGTAAAGATCATTTTAACCCCTAACTTTTAGTTTTATTGCTGTTTTAGCTCCTATAACTGATGTTCAGTGTAAGAATCCAGTGTTGGCGGGACTCTCTCAGCAGGCAGTTCATGATCCCTCTAGTGCTATGAGATGCTGTGTGCTGACAATGTGCTTAGATAATCAAGGTCCAGGGTTTATCTACACTTTTATTTAGCTTCTGAACAATCTACTAATATCTGACACATAGAAAAAGAGAGATGAGACAGATCAGACTTGAAAGATGATATGATTTATGAGATGGATATAACACACAATAACACTCAAAGCTCTGCTATATCTCACTTATAACACACACAACAATGCTATATGTGTCCCCCAGGATACTTTGAAACTGCCCTACTATACCCAAATGACATCATCATCTATCTCAAAACTTATAAGGACCACCTTCAACATCTTGCAAAATTTTTTCAAATCCTGACTCAGCATGGAATGAAGTGGAAACCGTGAAACCATGTAAATGCCATTTGCTACAGCCTAGGGTAAAATACCTAGGACACATGGTAAGTGCTGCAGGAATTGAGTCAGACCCTTATAAGATTGCAGCCATCCATGACTGGCCTACTCCGTATGCAATCCGGGATCTCAAAAGCTTCTTGGGATTTGCCAGCTAATATCGGTGGTTTATCCCAATGTTTTTCCAGCTACCTACCCTACAAGTGCTTCTAAGGGGACTTCCAAAGGAGGGACAACCGTCCCAAGCCCCCATGGACTGGACAGAAAAGTGAGAAGCTGTATTTCAGATGCTGAAACAAAGGCTAACGGAGCCTCCGATGTTAGGGTATCCGGACTACAATTTACCCTTCATATTCTACACCGATGCCTGCAAACAGGGCCTAGGAGCTCTACTATCCCAGCATCAAAACAGAACCAAGAGAGTCTACACCAGTCGCTCCTTATGGAAGCTAGAACAAAACAACCAAAACTAATGCTTGTTCAAGTTGCAATTCCTGGCGTTATTCTGGGCGGTGAGCAAAAGTTTAAGGACTACCTGGCTTCTTCCTTCTTTTTTTTTATCATTAAAGTTTTATTGTATTTTGTAAGTACAAGAAAATATATACAAATAATGTGAGCAAGTAAACCCAGGCATGAGATACTAGCCCTACATTGTAAAGCAGCGTATACATTTTTCAAGTCCTCTTTTACATTAGGGATTAGAACCAGGAGTAAAAAATTGTTAAACATGAAACATTAACAGGCTGTTGAGGGAAATGAGAAATTCCGTTGTGCATTTATGTTCAAGTTCCTGGTACATAGCCACAATATTGGGAACCTCCAATGACTTCCAGCATCTGGCAAAGCTCATTCTGGTGGTATTTAGGATGTGATCCATAAGGTACCTGTCTGCTTTCCTTAGTTGTTCCAATCCTAGACCAAGTAAATCTACCTTGGGACCACACGGTGGGGGGTACATCAGAACTTTAGAAATAAGGCTATAAACCTCTGACCATAGGTGGGTAGTGTTGGTACATGTCCACCATAAATGCAAGAGAGATCCCTTAGATATGGATCATCTCCAACAGATGGGTGAGCAATTTGGGAACATTCTGTAAGGTGTTAGATATAACCTATATAAAAGCTTTCGGGCAGCCTCCAAGTGGTTAACACACCTAGACGCTTTGCTACTGGTAGTAATGGCAAGGTTTGAATGTTCATCTGCATATTGATGTTGGAGCTCAGTTTCCCATTTTTCCCTGTTGGGGAAATAAAGGTTGAGTAAGCTATTGGGATACCTTTCTTACAAGGGTTTCTGGGTTGTGAGAAACTCCTTATATTTCAAGTGGACCAATACTTTGGTAAATTTGAAAATGGCGGAGTTGTAAGAATTTATGAAATTCCCCTTTAGGTAACTGATATTCCAGGGAGATTTGTTTGAAGGAGAAAAGCATCTCTCTTTCGAGTAGGTTTCCCACCTTCTCAACACCCCTGCTTGCCCAAAGGTTGTAATTCGTATGTTGCGAGTGAGGATTGGCAAGCTTTGAACGACAATGTCCTTGTGTTTGAGAGTATTTCCCTGAAAGCCAGTATGGCTGCTTTAATAGTAGGAGTGACTATGGGGAGCTTCATTTATGCAAATCTCATGGTCCACATTAGTAATTTCAGAGAGCGAAATCTCGAGACATTCCTCTCACCGATAACTTGTCTGAGTCTATCTATCTATCTATCAGTTTATCCGCTATTACCACCTGATCCACTCAAGGGGACTCTTGCTCTCTGTCATTTCCATATGAAGGGGGTGTGAGACACTGAAGGGGTTAACTGTGGATGGGCGGTATGTTTCCCCTAGGTTTTGCTTCTATGCAAGGCCTTAGTGCTGAGGTGGGTTTGTCCAGCACCTTGGACACAGGTGATGGGTGCAGACTAATGAGCCTGCATAAAATCACTCAGCAGAGTTGAGTGTGTTGTCTCTCTGTGGAAGGAGGCTGAGAGGACACAGCCCTGACCTCTGTGCCTGGAGCAGCCACGTGATCTTTGTATAGTGTGAGTTAGTGGACTATTTGTATAGTTAGCACCCTGACGGGTAGGTTTTTGTTTGTTTATTCAAATACCTGAATGTAAAGGCTGGTTTAGTTTTGCTGCAATAAACGCAGGCGAGACCTGTTTGGACTGTACCTTGGTGTCACTGTCTTGAACTGCATCACAGCACCCCGCTACCACGGTCTCTACCGGGCCAAATCTTCCACATATGGTGCTTCGGATTGCGGGCAGTTCAAAAAGACATACACCTGAAAGGCTTGCTACATCCTGCAACATTGCATGGCCTGGGTGAAAGCAGCAGGCAAAGCCAAGATGGAGGACTTTATTAAATACCTGCAAGAGGAGGCCAGAGCTAATCGGCAGCTGCAGCAAGCCATGCTCCAGCAGCAGGAGGAGAGGTCCCGCCAGCAGCAAGCCATGCTCTAGCAACAGCAGGAAGAGTCCCGAGCCATGTTCCAGCTGATGATGGAGAAGTTTTCTGGCATTATGGCAGCACCGCAAGCGACGACTACTGAGGGGTCCCATACTGGTCTGCAAGGGTACCCGGTTGTCATGTGTTCCGCACGGGCTGCAGTACAAAAGGCTTTACAAAAAATGGCGACGACCGACGACGTGGAGGCGTATCTCACAGTGTTCGAGCGAGTAGCTGAGCGAGAGGAGTTACCGGCTGAGTAGTGGGCAGATGTCCTGGCACCGTTCCTGACCGGCGAGTCGCAGAAGGCTTACTACGACCTGAGTGAAACGGAGGCCCGTAAGTACCCCCAGCTAAAGGCGGAGATTCTGGCTCGTCTTGGGGTCACCGTTCAAGTTCGCTCCAGCCGGGTCCACCAGTGGGCTTACTCAGAAAAATTACCCCCACGCTCCCAAATGCATGACCTGATCCATCTTGTCCGGAAGTGGCTACAACCAGAGGACTGCACCCCCGCACAGATGGTAGAGAGAGTGGTCCTCGACAAATTCACCCGTTCTCTGCCCTCTCGGCTCCAGCGGTGGGTTGGACAGGCCGGTCCCACAAAAGCTGAGGAGCTTGTGTCCCTAGTAGAGAGGTATCGGGCTACGGAGGACCTTCTACTTACCTCTCCGACACGAAGCAGTGCCAGTGACAGGGTCACCAAACCAGCTGGTAAGACTGCTACTGCGGAAAAGGGGAGACATGTCAGGTTGGGAGGGGGTTCATTGGGGGGCGTGGATACCCAGAAACCCAGTGAGGCTCGTGACAGAGGTCATGGCCGTATCCAGTGTTGGCGGTGCCATGAAATGGGCCATATTGCTGCCAACTGTCCACTGTCAGTGGAGCCAATGGACTGCAACCAGACCCGGCGAGTGTCACTGTTTGCCCGGCCAGTTCTGGCGGCTGAGTCAGTCACGGATGCAGAACCCCAAGTATGCATGGTCACAATCGGTGGTCACACAGTGGAAGCCTTGCTAGACTCAGGGAGTCTGGTCACCCTGGTGCGGGGAACTTTGGTTGATCCTGGACTATACAGTGGGCGGAGAGTGGGAGTGTTGTGTATACATGGGGACACTCGCGAATATCCCACTGCTGTCATCAACCTACATACCCCTTGTGGTACTGTTACCCATGAAGTGGGGGTGGTGGGGACCCTTTTTCATGAGGCTATTATCGGCAGAGACTTACCGGTGTTTTGGGACCTCTGGAGACGAAGACCCACCTCAGGTGCTGTTGCAGATATTGGACATCAGTAGAGATGAGCGAACATACTCGTCCGAGCTTGATGCTCGTTCGAGCATTAGCGTACTCGAAACTGCTCGTTGCTCGGACGAATACTTCGCCCGCTCGAGAAAATGGCAGCTCCCGCCGTTTTGCTTTTTGGCGGCCAGAAACAGAGCCAATCACAAGCCAGGAGACTCTGCACTCCACCCAGCATGACGTGGTACCCTTACACGTCGATAGCAGTGGTTGGCTGGCCAGATCAGGTGACCCTGGGATAGACTAGCCGCTGCCCGCACTGCTCGGATCATTCTGTGTCTGGATGCCGCTAGGGAGAGAGCTGCTGCTGGTCAGGGAAAGCGTTAGGGTGTTCTATTAGAATAGTGTTAGGCAGGAGTGATTCAACAAGAACCCAACAGCCCTTCTTAGGGCTACAATAACGTTATACTTTTTTTTTTTTTGTTTGCTTGTGGTTGGGCTTGCTGGCACTAGTAGTGCAGCTAGTACCATATTGTGAGGAATTTGCAGGGGGACTTGCTACCGTTGTGTTTAGCTCTTAGTGACACACATATCCACCTCAAACACCAAAGTGGGAAAATTTATTAGGGGTTTGATTTCAATTAGGCACAGTCTGCCATTTACTTTTTATTTTACGTTTATTTTTTCAGCGTCATCTCATCAGTGTGCTTTCATACTTGGCTAGAAAATAGCCATAGGAGAATCCAAACGGCTTACTTACGCCTACAGTAGCGTTATATATATTTGATTTCTGGTTGATCTGCTGGTGGCTGTACTTGCTGCAGTGCATCTACTAGCAAATTGTGAGCAATTTGTAGTGAGACTTGCGACCGCTGTGTTTTGCGCTTAGTGACGCACATATCCATCGCAAAGACCGAAGTGGGAAAATTTATTAGGGGTTGGATTTCAATTAGGCACAGTCTGCCATTTCCTTTTTTATTTTACGTTTATTTTTTTAATAACTCAGCGTCATCTCATCTGGCATAGCAGTGTGCTTTCATACTTGGCTAGAAAATAGCCATAGCAATAGGATAGCATCGTTTGGTTTAAAAAACACAAAAAAAAGTTAAAAAAAAATTAAAGTTATAACTCTCATTTTCAAAATGTTTAACCCGAGGGCTAGGGGTAGAGGACGAGGGCGGGGACGTGGGCGTCCAACTACTGCAGGGGTCAGAGGCCGTGGTCCTGGGCGGGGTGAGACACCACCTGCTTATGAGGGAGCAGGGGAACGCCGCAGAGCTACACTCCCTAGGTTCATGTCTGAAGTTACTGGGACTCGTGGTAGAGCACTGTTGAGGCCAGAACAGTGCGAACAGGTGATGTCGTGGATTGCTGACAATGCTTCGAGCAATTTGTCCACCAGTCAGTCTTCCACGTAGTCCACCCATGTCACCGAAATCGGCACTCCTCCAGCTCCTGCACCTCAGCCTCCTCCCCCCCAGTCTGCCCCCTCCCAGGAAAATTTGGCATTTGAACCGGCATACTCTGAGGAACTGTTTTCTGGACCCTTCCCACAGTCACAAACCACTTGTCCGGTTGCTGCTGAGCAATTTTCCGATGCCCAGGTTTTCCACCAGTCGCAGTCTGTGGGTGATGATGACCTTCTTGACGTAGTGGAAGAAGTGTGTAAAGAGGTGTCCGACGATGAGGAGACACGGTTGTCAGACAGTGGGGAAGTTGTTGTCAGGGCAGGAAGTCCGAGGGGGGAGCAGACTGAGGGATCGGAGGATGATGAGGTGACAGACCCAAGCTGGGTTGATAGGCCGGGTGAACACAGTGCTTCTGAGACGGAGGAGAGTCCTCGACCAGAACAGGTTGGAAGAGGCAGTGGTGGGGCCAGACGGAGAGGCAGGGCCAGACCTGGTGCATCAGCGCCAAATGTGTCAACTAGTGAAGCTCCCGCGGCGAGGGCTCCTGCGGCGAGGGCTAGATTTTCAGAAGTCTGGAGGTTCTTTAAGGAAACACCGGATGACCGACGGACTGTGGTGTGCAACATTTGCCAAACCAGGCTCAGCAGGGGTTCCACCACTAATAGCTTAACTACCACCAGTATGCGCAGGCATATGAATGCTAAACACCCCACTCAGTGGCAACAAGCCCGTTCACCTCCGGCCGTGCACACCACTGCTCCTTCCCCTGTGTCAGCTGATAGTCAGCCCCCTGCCCAGGACCCTGCCACAAAAACCCCATCGTCGCCTCCACGATCCTCCACAGCATCCACCAGCGTTTAGCTCTCCATACCCCAGACGCTGGAGCGGAAACGCAAATATAGTGCAACCCACCCGCACCAGCCCAAGCCCTTAATGTCCACATCTCCAGATTGCTCAGCCTGGAGATGCTGCCCTATAGGCTAGTAGAGACCGAGGCCTTTCGCAACCTCATGGCGGCGGCCGCCCCTCGGTATTCGGTCCCCAGCCGCCACTACTTTTCCCGATGTGCCGTCCCAGCCCTGCACCAGCACGTGTCAGACAACATCATCCGTGCCCTGACCAACGCCGTTTCTGACAAGGTCCACCTGACCACGGACACGTGGACGAGTGCTGCCGGGCAGGGCCACTATATATCGCTGACGGCACATTGGGTTAACTTGGTGGAGGCTGGGACCGAGTCTGACCCTGCGGCTGGTCATATACTGCCGACGCCAAGGATTGCGGGGCCTACCTCGGTCCAGGTGTTTCAGGCCTACTATGCCTCCTCCTCCTCCCACCCCTCCTCCACCTCCTCCTCCGAACTACCATCCGTGGGCATGGCGCCATCAGTCGGTAGCTCTAGGCACAGCAGCAGTGCCGTCGCTAAGCGACAGCAGGCGGTGCTCAAACTGCTGAGCCTAGGCGATAAAAGGCACACCGCCCAAGAACTATTACAGGGCATCACGGCGCAGACTGATCTGTGGCTGGCACCGCTGAACCTGAAGCCAGGCATGGTTGTGTGTGACAACGGCCGTAACCTGGTGGCGGCTCTGCAACTCGGCAGACTGACACATGTGCCATGCCTGGCCCATGTGTTAAATCTGATAGTTCAGCATTTCCTCAAGACATACCCCAATCTGTCTGATTTGCTCACGAAGGTGCGCCGCATCTGTGCGCATTTCAGGAAGTCCAGCACAGATGCTGCCACTCTCAGGGCAGCGCAGCGCCGCCTCCAACTGCCCGCTCACCGACTGTTGTGCGACGTGCCCACGAGGTGGAATTCAACACTGACCATGTTATCCAGAGTTTACCAGCAGCGCCGAGCGATTGTAGACTGCCAGATGTCAACTTCCACCAGAACTGGTAGTCAGGTCAGTCAGCTTCCTCAAGTCTACAATGAGGAGTGGACGTGGATGTCTGATATCTGTCAGGTGCTGAGTAACTTTGAGGAGTCAACACAGATGGTCAGTGGCGATGCCGCCATCATCAGCCTCACCATCCCGCTGCATGGCCTGTTGAAAAACTCTCTGGTCAGCATGAAGTCGGAAGCTTTGCACTCTTCACAAGAGACGGGGGAAGAAGATTCCCTTGTTGATAGCCAAAGCACCCTTAGGTCTGTTTCTCAGCGCATATCGGAGGAGGTGGAGGTGGAGGAGGATGAGGAGGAAGAGGAGGAGAATGTTGGCGAGACACAAGAGGGGACCATTGTTGAGTCCTTCACTGTTCAGCGTGTATGGGCAGAAGAAGAGGAGTTGGAGGAGTTGGAGGAGGAGGAAATGGAGAGTCAGGCCAGTGAGGGGAGTGAATTCTTACGCGTTGGTACTCTGGCGCATATGGCAGATTTCATGCTAGGCTGCCTATCCCGTGACCCTCGCGTTCAAAGAATTTATTCCAGCACCGATTACTGGGTGTTCACTCTCCTGGACCCACGGTACAAGCAAAATCTTTCCACTCTCATCCCTGGAGAGGAAAGGAGTGTGAGAATGCATGAATACCAGCAGGCCCTGGTGCACAAGCTGAAACAGTATTTCCCTTCTGACAGCGCTAGCGGCAGAGTGCGTAGTTCTGCGGGACAAGTAGCGAGGGAGAGTAGGCGAGCAGGCAGCTTGTCCAGCACTGGCAAGGGTACGCTTTACAAGGCTTTTGCCAGCTTTATGTCACCCCAGCAAGACACTGTCACCTGTCCCCAGTCTCGGCAGAGTAGGGCTGATCTTTACAGAAAGATGGTGAGGGAGTACGTAGCTGACCATACCATCGTCCTAAATGATCACACAGCTCCCTACAACTACTGGGTTTCAAAGCTGGACATGTGGCACGAACTGGCGCTGTACGCCTTGGAGGTTCTTGCCTGCCCTGCTGCTAGCGTCTTGTCCGAGCGGGTTTTCAGTGCAGCTGGTGGCATCATCACCGATAAGCGTACACGCCTGTCGACTGACAGCGCTGACAGGCTGACGCTTATTAAGATGAATAAAGCCTGGATTTCTCATAATTTCCAATCTCCACCAGGTGAAGGAAGCTCAACCTGAATAATTTATCCACTCCTCCTCCTCCTCATTTTCCTCCTTCTCCTCCTCTTTGTACAGTAAAGCAGAGGAAACTGGCTATTTTTTGACAGGGCCCACTGGCTCTAGCTATAGTACTTTATGCATTTAATTTTTCTGGAGGGCCACCGACCCGGTCCTCTGTTTTAAAAAATTTTTGGGAGTGCCACATACAGGCACTCAATCTATTCAATTTTTCTGGAGGGCCACCTACCTGCTCCTCTGGTTTGAAAACTTTTTTGGACTGCCACATACAGGCACTCAATCTATTCCATTTTTCTGGAGGGCCACCTACCTGCTCCTCCGGTTTGAAAACTTTTTTGGACTGCCACATACAGGCACTCAATCTATTCCATTTTTCTGGAGGGCCACCTACCTGCTCCTCTGGTTTGAAAACTTTTTTGGACTGCCACATACAGGCACTCAATCTATTCAATTTTTCTGGAGGGCCACCTACCTGCTCCTCCGGTTTGAAAACTTTTTTGGACTGCCACATACAGGCACTCAATCTATTCCATTTTTCTGGAGGGCCACCTACCTGCTCCTCTGGTTTGAAAACTTTTTTGGACTGCCACATACAGGCACTCAATCTATTCCATTTTTCTGGAGGGCCACCTACCTGCTCCTCTGGTTTGAAAACTTTTTTGGACTGCCACATACAGGCACTCAATCTATTCCATTTTTCTGGAGGGCCACCTACCTGCTCCTCTGGTTTGAAAACTTTTTTGGACTGCCACATACAGGCACTCAATCTATTCCATTTTTCTGGAGGGCCACCTACCTGCTCCTCTGGTTTGAAAACTTTTTTGGACTGCCACATACAGGCACTCAATCTATTCCATTTTTCTGGAGGGCCACCTACCTGCTCCTCTGGTTTGAAAACTTTTTTGGACTGCCACATACAGGCACTCAATCTATTCCATTTTTCTGGAGGGCCACCTACCTGCTCCTCTGGTTTGAAAACTTTTTTGGACTGCCACATACAGGCACTCAATCTATTCCATTTTTCTGGAGGGCCACCTACCTGCTCCTCTGGTTTGAAAACTTTTTTGGACTGCCACATACAGGCACTATCCAAATTAAATTGTCTCCATAGCAGCCTCCACACGTTGTCTCCATTGCTACCTCCAAAGTCGTCCATATAGCTGCCTCCATACATCGTCCCTTTATCAAACGAGGTGTGTCAGGCAGAAATTTGGGTTGTTTTCATGGATTCCACATCAAAGTTGTTAACTTTGTCGCCACCCAGCTGTGTTATCCACAAAATATACTGGCAAACTTTTATCATTTACCAATATTATTTCAGCGCTTCTTGCGCTTCTGTTTACATTCCCCTCACCCGCCATATCCTAAACTTATAAGAACGCTACTACACTTGATCTTATACAAAAGGTTCTTAGAAGTGCTGTTTGGGGAGTAGCCTAGAGACACGGGCTTGGATTGGCGAAAGCTCGCCTGGCAGCGGAGCGCCAGCTCCATGCCAAGATCCAACTAACATAGTTTTAACTGCAGCACCTTTAATCTACTACTAGTTCACTGCCTCCATACATGGTCCCCTTATCAAACGAGCTTTGTCAGGCAGAATTTTGGGTTGTTTTCATGGCTTCCACAACAAACTTGTTAACTTTGTCGCCACCCTGCTGTGTTATCCACAAAATATACTGGCAAACTTTTATCATTTACCAATATTATTTCAGCGCTTCTTGCGCATCTGTTTATATTCCCCTCACCCGCCATATCCCAAACTTATAAGAACGCTACTACACTTAACTTGGTGCACGCTGGGACCGAGTCTGACCCTGGGGCTGGTGATATACTGCCGACGCAGAGGATTGCGGGGCCTACCTCGGTCCAGGTCTCAAAGGCCTACAATACCTCCTCCTCCTCCCACCCCTCCTCCACCTCCTCCTCCTCCGAATTACCATCCGTGGCCATGGCGCCATCAGTCGGTAGCTCTAGGCACAGCAGCAGTGCCGTCGCTAAGCGACAGCAGGCGGTGCTCAAACTGCTGAGCCTAGCCGATAAAAGGCACACCGCCCAAGAGCTATTACAGGGCATTCCACATCAAACTTGTTAACTTTCTCGCCACCCTGCTGTGTAATCCACAAAAGATACTGGCAAACTTTTATCATTTACCGATATTATTTCAGCGCTTCTTGCGCATCTGTTTACATTCCCCTCTCTCGCCATATCCCAAACTTATAAGAACGCTACTACACTTGATCTTATACAAAAGGTTCTTAGAAGTGCTGTTTGGGGAGTAGCCTAGAGACAGGGGCTTGGATTGGCGAAAGCTCGCCTGGAAGCGGAGCGCCAGCTCCATCCCAAGATACAACTAACATAGTTTTAAGTGCAGCACCTTTAATCTACTACTAGTTCACTGCCTCCATAATAATAATAATAATAATCTTTATTTATATAGCGCCATCATATTCCGTAGCGCTTTACAAATCATAGGAAACAAATACAAATGTAATGTAACAGAGCACAACATTTGTATGGAACAACAGGAGTGAGGTCCCTGCTCGCCAGAGCTTACGGTTTATGAAGATGATGGGGTAACACGAGGTAAAAGAATTTTTAATGGTCAAGCCATTCTTCTTAGGGAATAGAACAAAATATAATAAATGGAATTGCTGTCGCTTGAACCACTCAGCCGTCACCAGGTCCAGGGTGAATGGGACTGCATAGAAGTCTGGTGCCTGTTGGTTGCTGGATAACAGATGGGAGGACGACACAGGACGGGTTAGTAGAAGAGTTAAAACTTCATGCAGTTAATGAGTGTTATAGGCTTGCCTAAAGAAATGGGTTTTAAGAGCATGTTTGAAACTTTGGAGGTTAGGTATTAGTCTGATAGTCCGGGGCAGAGCATTCCATAGAATTGGTGCAGCTCTAGAGAAGTCTTGGAGACGCGAGTGGGAGGTCCGCACTAGGGTAGAGGTTGATCTAAGATCACTGGCGGATCTAAGAGCACGGGTTGGGCGATAGACTGAGATAAGAGAGGAGAGGTAGGGGGGTGCAGCATTATACAGAGCTTTATGGATGAGGGTTATTATTTTAAACTGTATTCGAAAGGAGACTGGCAGCCAGAGCAGCGACTGGCATGAACTGTAGGCATACATGGTCCCCTTAACAAACGAGCTGTGTCAGGCAGAATTTTGGGTTGTTTTCATGGCTTCCACAACAAACTTGTTAACTTTGTCGCCACCCTGCTGTGTAATCCACAAAATATACTGGCAAACTCTTATCATTTACCAATATTATTTCAGCGCTTCTTGCGCATCTGTTTCCATTCCCCTCACCCGCCATATCCTAAACTTATAAGAACGCTATTACACTTGATCTTATACAAAAGGTTCTTAGAAGTGCTGTTTGGGGAGTAGCCTAGAGACAGGGGCTTGGATTGGCGAAAGCTCGCCTGGCAGCGGAGCGCCAGCTCCATGCCAAGATCCAACTAACATAGTTTTAACTGCAGCACCTTTAATCTACTACTAGTTCACTGTCTCCATACATGGTCCCCTTATCAAACGAGCTGTGTCAGGCAGAATTTTGGGTTGTTTTCATGGCTTCCATGTTAACTTTGTCGCCACCCTGCTGTGTAATCCACAAAATATACTGGCAAACTTTTATCATGTACCGATATTATTTGAGCGCTTCTTGCTCACCTCCTTTGGTTCCTCTCTGCCACCCATTGGTTTGAAGCCTGAGTCCATTTAGGGTATGTCGCCATGCCACTCTCTAGCCTGCCGCTGCTGCCGCTGCCTCTGCATGAAGTCCCCTATAGTGTCAGGGTCAATTATTGGATGTTTTAGATGCTATCTAGCTTCATTCTGTCACTCTGTCATGGCCATGCTGTTGCCCATAATTTTGGCATAATGGTGCGATTAAGCAGCCTCAGAGGCATCCATGCATGCAGCCCCTGCTGTTTCCTGTCCATTTCCGTGGTGTTTCCATCCTTTTCTGAGGTTCCCAGGTGTTTGGCCAAGCTTCCCTGTACAGAGCCTTGGTCCCCTTGAAAAATGCTCGAGTCTCCCATTGACTTCAATGGGGCTCGTTAGTCGAGACGAGCACTCGAGCATCGGGAAAAGTTCGTCTCGAATAACGAGTACCCGAGTGCTCGCTCATCTCTAGACATCAGGTATGTCCGGCCTTGGCCCCTGAACCCTTTGAGGCCGATGTACACACACCAGCAGTAGGGGTGACCCCATGTGATGAATTCTCTCCCCTAGAGGTCCTAGCTGGTGAGGTCGAGGGCCACGAGGAGGTGGCCGACATGCTGGACCTTGAGATTTCCCGTGAAAATTTTGGGGCTGCACAGCTACAGGACCCTACCTTGGTTAAAGCACGGGAGAATGTTAAGGTGATAAATGGGGTACTCCAAATACAAGGGGCGGATAAAATATACCCCCGAATGGTGATTATTGGGGAACTGTTGTACAGGGTCGACCAGATACGGGGTGAGGAGGTTGAGCAACTTGTAGTACCCCAATCTCACCGTAGGCTGGTGCTAGAGTTGGCACACAAACATGTGCTGGGAGGGCACTTAGGTGCTGAGAAGACCCGAGAGAGGATCCTGCAGCGATTTTTCTGGCCCGGGGTGTGGGAGGAGGTAAACCGGTATTGTAGCTCCTGCCCTGAGTTTCAACTTACTGCCCCGGTCTCCCACTTCAGGAGTCCTTTGGTCCCGCTACCAATCATAGAAGTGCCCTTTGAATGGATTGCAATGGATCTGGTTGGCCCCATAGTCAAATCCTCCAGGGGGCACCAATACATCCTAGTTATCCTGGACTACGCTACGCGGTATCCCGAGGCGATTCCATTAAGGAACACCTCCTCCAAAAATATTGCTAGGGAGCTGTTCCAGGTGTTCTCACGCACAGGCCTCCCCAAGGAAATCTTGACTGACCAGGGTACCCCATTCATGTCTAGGGTAATGAAGGAGATGTGTAAGTTACTACAGGTAAAACAGCTCCGCACCTCTGTGTATCATCCTCAGACAGATGGCCTGGTCTAGAGGTTTAATAAGACTTTGAAGGGGATGCTTAAGAGGGTGGTCAGCAAAGATGGGAAGGACTGGGATTGTTTGTTGCCCTATTTGATGTTTGCCATACGGGAAGTTCCCCAGTCCTCCACGGGTTTCTCACCCTTTGAGCTGTTATATGGCCGTTCCCCACGTAGGCTTTTGGATATAGCCAAGGAGACCTGGGAACAGGAGAGGACCCCCCACCGTAGTGTGATAGAACACGTCTCCCTTATGCAGGACCGCATAGCGGCGGTAATGCCCCTTGTAAAGGAGCACATGACAAGGGCACAAGAGGCCCAGTCTAGGGTCTACAATAGGTCAGCCAGACTCAGGACCTTTGACCCAGGCGACAGAGTGCTAGTTCTGGTGCCCACCGTGGAGAGCAAGTTCTTGGCAAAATGGCAAGGACCATATGAGGTCATGGAGAGAGTGGGGAAGGTAACCTACAGGGTATCTCAGCCGGGGAGGAGGAAACCCGAACAGATATACCACGTGAACCTCCTAAAGCCATGGAGGGAAAGAGAGTCCCTGATGGCCATGGGAGTAGAGAAGGTGTCTGTCCCCAAGAAGGGGACACCGGAGGTAGGTGTACCCGATGCCAAGGTGCCTGAAGTACGGATCTCGGAGTCCCTCTCCAGGGCCCAGATTCAGGAAGCGAAGGAGTTTGTGCTCCGAAATATGGATGTGTTCTCTAAGTTACCGGGACGTACTTCAGTCATCAAGCATGACATCATAACCGAACCCCACATCCGGGTACACCAAAAACCCTACCGGGTCCCTGAAGCGTGCCGGCTTGCCATATCCGAAGAAGTCAGGCAGATGTTAGTCCTGGGGGTTATCGAGGAATCTAAAAGTGACTGGTCGAGTCCTATTGTGTTGATTCCCAAACCTGATGGTTCCCTACGGTTCTGCAATGATTTTAGGAAGTTGAACGAGGTGTCCAAATTTGACTCCTATCCCATGCCCAGGGTTGACGAGTTGATAGAACGACTTGGACAGGCTAGGTTCTTCTCCACCCTTGACCTGACGAAAGGGTATTGGCAGGTACCCCTGACTGACAGGGCTAAAGAGAAGACCGCTTTTGTTACCCCTGATGGGCTTTTTCAGTACGTGGTACTCCCCTTTGGGCTACATGGGGCTCCCGCCACATTCCAGAGGTTAATGGATCTCGTGCTAAAACCTCACCGGAGTTATGCCTCGGCCTACTTGGATGACATCATAGTCTATAGTAACGACTGGGAGAGTCATCTAGCCAAAGTACAAGCAGTGGTAGACTCCCTGAGGGCTGCAGGGCTGACAGCGAACCCCCAAAAATGTGCACTGGGTCTGGAAGAGGCCCGTTACCTGGGGTACCGTATTGGGCGAGGGGTCATCAAACCCCAAGTAAATAAAGTAGAGGCGATCCAGCAGTGGCCACGACCTTTGAGCAAGAAGCAAGTGAGGGCTTTCCTAGGCATAGTGGGCTATTATCGCTGATTTATTCCCGATTTTGCGACAATAGCGGCACCCCTGACTGACCTGACCAAAGGTAGCAGGGCGGTGATGGTAAAGTGGAGTGAAGAGGCTCAGGGGGCGTTTCAGCGACTTAAGACGGTTTTGTGTGAGGGACCGATACTGATCACCCCTAACTTCACCAAGACCTTTATTGTGCAGACTGACGCTTCTGACGTGGGCTTGGGGGCTGTCCTGTCCCAAGTGGTGGAGGGTGAGGAACATCCTGTAACATTCCTGAGCCGCAAGCTCACACCCCCTGAGAAGAACTATAGTATAGTTGAGAGGGAGTGCTTGGCGATAAAATGGGCTCTGGAATCCCTGAGGTATTATTTGGTAGGGCGGCAGTTTACACTAGTGACTGATCACTCTCCCCTAACCTGGATGAGTCAGGCCAAAGAGAGGAACGCCAGGGTCACAAGGTGGTTCCTAATGCTCCAGAATTTTAAATTCACGGTGGAACATCGAGCAGGAAAGCTGCATGGGAATGCCGATGCCCTATCCCGTACCCACTGTCTGATGGCCAAAAGTGTTCGTCCCCACAGGGTCAAACAGAGGGGGAGGGTATGTGAGACACTGAAGGGGTTAACTGTGGATGGGCGGTATGTTTCCCCTAGGTTTTGCTTCTATGCAAGGCCTTAGTGCTGAGGTGGGTTTGTCCAGCACCTTGGACACAGGTGATGGGTGCAGACTAATGAGCCTGCATAAAATCACTCAGCAGAGTTGAGTGTGTTGTCTCTCTGTGGAAGGAGGCTGAGAGGACACAGCCCTGACCTCTGTGCCTGGAGCAGCCACGTGATCTTTGTATAGTGTGAGTTAGTGGACTATTTGTATAGTTAGCACCCTGACGGGTAGGTTTTTGTTTGTTTATTCAAATACCTGAATGTAAAGGCTGGTTTAGTTTTGCTGCAATAAACGCAGGCGAGACCTGTTTGGACTGTACCTTGGTGTCACTGTCTTGAACTGCATCACAGCACCCCGCTACCACGGTCTCTACCGGGCCAAATCTTCCACAGGGGTCATAAGTTTTTGAATACGTCTCAATGAAGCTTTAGGCATGGGGATGGTTAGGTTTCGGAAACATGATTTTGGGTAGCACCATCATTTTTGCTACAGAAACTCTACCCACTTATTAGATATGGAGATTGGAGGAAGATTCTAAGTCTCTTGTAACAATATGGGTGAGTGTATTGAGATTTCTCTGAGCAAGTTAACAAATGGAGACAATGAGGGTTATGCCCAGGTAGTTCACCAAATCCTCCGCCCATTTAAACGGATAATCTTCACTCAGCTTCTGCTGGAGTTCAGGGGGTATATACATATTTAGAATTACTGACTTGGAAGCATTGAGCCTGTAGTAACTAAGTATACTAAACCTGTGGATTAGGGCATACGTGCCCCGCAGGGAGGCTTCTGGGTTAAGCAGAGCACCACATCCTCACCAATAAGCCATTGCAGTGTTCCCTTTGTCCAACACATACTCCTTCAATGTTTGGGCTTACAGTCTTCACGAAGGGTTCCATCACCAATGCAAATATTATCGGAGAAAGGGGACATCCCTTGCACGTGCTATTGGTAATATTGAACTGATGAGATATATAGGGCCATTATTGCACTTAAGATAGGTCCCTACTGGCTAGTTTATTTGAAACCATTTCATAGGTAAATGATAAATTAAAGTCATTCTTATTAATCCACTGTATAAACATTTTAAATTCATTACTTGAGCCACCCCGCAAAATGATGCAGTCATCAATTTACCAGGTATTTTTCAAAATTCCTGCATATACAGGTTGGCAAAAATTGGAACAAATTTTGCCCCCATTGTCGTGTCTGTACATAGTCTATAATATTTACCATTGTATCAAAAATTATTTTTCTCCTAATAGAATTGTGTACAATCTACAATAAAATTCTCTACAAGGATGTAGAGTGCTGCAGAACCTGTTTCTAAATTTTTCTTAATTACTTCCAGTCCTATTTTCTAAAGGGGATGCAGGTATATAGTGAGGACACATCAAGTTGCACCTCCCAATCGGCAATTTTAACTCTTTCAGAATATCAATTAATTGTTGGGAGTCTCTTAAATATGAATAATCGAAACCCTTTTCTATAGAAAAATGTCCCAGGGGTTTTAACAGATTCTACTATAACATGAATCTTAGAAAATGTAACTGCTAAATAATTGTATTCTTGATTGTAAATAACATTTTGTTCTTTTGCTACTCCCAAGAACTTAACTATTTGTTCTTTATATTTATCCGTGGAGTTAAACTTTAATATTTCATAATTCAGAAGATACCGGCAGTATATGGAGTCAACGAGGAGCTTGGATGTAAGGATTTTCTTGTCTGACTGGAAGCAGACGGTGGTTATAACTTCATGTTTCTAGCTATAGGCATCGTTGCCCTTTATAAAGACATGTCCAGCAAACAGGCAGGTGGCCAGATAAGGAAACATTTTGTTGTTTAAAAGTGATTTGGCTGATGGCAGGTTAGAGCAATTCCCTGTATAACATCCTTATTCCCTAACAGGGAAGGCAAACAAACATTTACAGAAGTTGTAAAAAGAACTGCAGCACACAGGTTGTTATGCTGGACATTTATTGAAATAATACTTATGATTCGAAGAAAAATTGGCAACAAACAATCAAGAATTTTAAAAAAAATCAATCAATAAAACTCAATAAAATAGAGAAATGATTATTTTCTCATGTCAGATTCTTCAATGTTGGGAGCCTGAGTGGTCCTATAAGGAATAAAGGAGAATATATTAGACTCATTTCTGAAAGGGAGACAATCCTACAAAGCTAAAAGTCTGAGCAGCCTATAGATAGAAGCAGAGGACAGAATCAGGTGAAGTACCGAAGGATCCCATTACACAAAACAGCACAGAATGAATATACATGGCGAAATATAGAAACGTTTTCTAATGTCTTATTCACTGAATAGGAATGAGTGTTAACCCCTGGTCCTTTTTTGTTTTTTCATTTCCATTTTTCACTCCCCACCTTCAAAAATCTATAACTTTTTTTTATTTTTAAATGTAAAGAGCTCTGTGATGGCTTATTTTCTGCGTAAATAATCGCACTTCGTAGTGCTATTCACGGGGAGCGACACTCTTCGGCAAGATGGCGGCACCCATTGCAGGGATGAAGGGTATGAAGGGCTATCGCAGGGATGAAGTCTATGGCAATATGCAGCAAAGACTTACTGGCTATGGAGAAGCGCAGGTCATTAAGGGGTTAAAGGAGTATTCCCACAAAGACAAGTTTCTTAAATGTACTCGGGACAACAAAATAACATATTCTCCAATTCACTGTTATAAAGTCCAACCTGTCTCTATCAGTCCTGCTGTAAACAATTTCATTTGCCCCTGGTTTCCGACATTGTGGGGCTCATTTACTAAGGGTCGCGCTGCTCACTTTTGTTGGACTTTGCACTTTTTATTGGGATTGCACGGCTTGTATTTAACAGGTGTTTTCTGGGATTTTGGCGATAGTTTTTTGGGGGCCGTGTCATTGGACGATCCAACTTATTTGGACTGAGTGGGATTTACCTTTCAAATAGTTTTGCACGCCAAGCACTTACATGCACCACGAAACACAAGGTGAACTAAGTCGGACCTGAGCAGCGAAGCGACACATGAACAATATTGGGCGCAAGATCTTAATGAATCGTGGCACTGTGCTTTGGAGTCAGACAATGCACTTTCTGTGAACTCCGGGGTTGGGGTAAGTAAATGTGCCGTGTATCTTCTGACTTTAGAGTGCGCAGACATTTTGCTTTTATGTCTGAGGCCGAGCAGCTGAGATATTCTCTCTCTCTCTCTCTCTGCTCCCTGCAGGGGCCCCTACCCTTGCATTCCAGGATGGAGCTCACACTGATATACACTGCCAGCAGCAGCAAGAGGAAAGCAACAAGCTACAGGCAGATAGGTTTGTTAACCATGGAGGGGGAGGCAGGCACAGCAGATTTGATAGTGTGTGTGAAGCTGACATGTAGTAAGAGCTAGAGAGCGTCATTGTGTGTAATATGCATCTCATGGATCTCATCATCTATAATCTGTCATCTCTTTCTATGTGTCAAATACTAGTACAATGTTTGGAAGGTAAAACCACATTGTAAGCTCACAGACATAAGATGGATTATAATGTGTCTGCTTAGAGTAGCCCTGCCCATACCCTGGGATTTTACACTGAGCAGCCTAGGGAGTGATAGGATCTAAAACAGCAATAATAACAGCAATAAGAGTAAAATTATAAAGTCAAGGGTTTAAAACGATCTTTAGTGTGTTAACATCACCGGGGGAATTGAAATTTGAGAATTTTCTTTCAATGTTTGTGCTAAAAACTAACTAAAAAATGAGAAGAGGAGCAGCAGGGAGCACTGGAGGGAAATACTGAGTTTTCTTAATATGACAAAGCTCTGTGTGGAAGGCTGCTAGGCCTATCATTAGTGAAGGAAGGCTGCTGGGCATTTTATTAGCAAAGGAAGACATCTGGGAATTTCATTAGTTAGGGGAGGATGTCTGGCATTTCATAAGTGATGGGAGGCTGCTAAGCATTGCATTGGTGAGGGGAGGCTGCTGAGCCTTTCACTAGTGAGGGAGGCTGCCGGGCATTTTGCTAGTGAGGGGATGCTACTGAGCTTTGTGTTACTGGGGGAGGCTGTTGGGTATTTAATTATTGATGGGAGGCTGCTGAGCATTTCGGGAGTAAGGGGGCTGTCAGACCTTTCAGTAATTGGGGAGGCTGCGGAGCATTTCATTAGTTAGGGGTGGCTGCTGAGCAGTTCATCAGTGAGGGAGGCTGCTGAGCATTTCATTAGTGAGGGAAGGCTGCTGGGCATTTTATTAGTGAGGGAAGGCTGCTGGGTATTTTATTAGTGAGGAAAGACTGCTGAGCATTTCATTAGTGGGGGAAGGCTGCTAGGCATTTCATAAGTGAGAGAGGCTTCTGGGAATTTCATTAATGAGGAGAGGCTGCTGAGCATTTCATCAGTGAGGGAGGCTATTGATCATGAGGGGACAGGGGGGGCAGTAGTGATCATGGGAGACTTTAACTTCCCAAATATAAATTGGGGTCAGGGCTTTTATTCATCTGTGAAGGGAAGACATTTTATTAACTTTCTGCAGGATAATTTTATGGTACAGCTAGAAGATCCCACAAGAGGTAATGCATTGTTGGACTTTGTGATTTCAAACAATGTGGAAATTGTCCAAAATGTCAGTGTCCGGGAAACTCTTGGGAACAGCAATCATAACATAATTATTTTTCTCCTGGACTGTAAAAAGCAAAAACATGTGGGAAAATTAAAAACATTTAATTTTAAGAAGGTTAATTCCTGGAAATTTAGGGCTGCACTACAGGATCTAGACTGGGATCAGATAATGTAACATGATACTAATATTAAATGGGAGACCTTCAAATCCATACTGGGTCATATAATATACATTTATTCCTGTTGGAAACAAGTATAAACGGACTAGATTACACCCCGTATGTCTTACAGTCACAGTTAAAACGGGCAATTAATGATAAAAAGAGGGGATTCAAAAAGTTAAAATCTGATGGGTGACCTGTAGAGATGAGCGAACATACTCGTTCGAGCTTGATGCTCGTTCGAGCATTAGCGTACTCGAAACTGCTCGTTGCTCGGACGAGTATTTCGCCAGCTCGAGAAAATGGCATCTCCCGCCGTTTTTGCTTTTTGGCGGCCAGAAACAGAGCCAATCACAAGCCAGGAGACTCAGCACTCCACCCAACATGACGTGGTACCCTTACACGTCGATAGCAGTGGTTGGCTGGCCTGATCAGGTGACCCTGGAATAGACTAGCCCCTGCCCGCGCTGCTCGCATCATTCTCTGTCTGGATGCAGCTAGGGAGAGAGCTGCTGCTGGTCAGGGAAAGCGTTAGGGTGTTCTATTAGAATAGTGTTAGGCAGGAGTGATTCTACAAGAACCCAACAGCCCTTCTTAGGGCTACAATAGCGTTATATTTTCCTTTTTTTTGTTTTGCTTGTGGCTGGGCTTGCTGCCATTAGTAGTGCAGCTAGTACCATATTGTGAGGAATTTGCTGGGAGACTTGCGACCGTTGTGTTTAGCTCTTAGTGACACACATATTCACCTCAAACACCGAAGTGGGACAATTTTTAGGGGTTTGATTTGAATTAGGCAAAGTCTGCTGATTTATTTTTTTTTACGTTTATTTCTTTTTATAACTCAAAGTAATCTTGCAAAGCAGTGTGCTTTCAGTGTGGGCTAGAAAATAGCCATAGGAGAACCCCAACGGCTTATTTAGGCCTACAATAGCGTTATATTTTCCTTTTTTTTGGTTTGCTTGTGGCTGGGCTTGCTGCCATTAGTAGTGCAGCTAGTACCATATTGTGAGTAATTTGCAGGGAGACTTGCGACCGTTGTGTTTAGCTCTTAGTGACACACATATCCACCTCAAACACCAAAGTGGGGAAATTTATTAGGGGTTTGATTTGAATTAGGCACAGTCTGCTGATTTTATTTTTTTTTACGTTTATTTCTTTTTATAACTCAAAGTCATCAGGCACAGCACAAAATCCAGTTGTGTGCTGTCAGTGTAGGTTAGAAACTAGCCATAGCAATAGGATAGCATCGTTTGTTTAAAAAAAAAAAAAAAATTAAAGTTTACACTTTAATTTGGAAAATGTTTAACCCGAGGGCTAGGGGTAGAGGACGAGGGCGTGGACGTGGGCGTACAACTACTGCAGGGGTCAGAGGCCGTGATCCTGGGCAGGGTGAGACGCCACCTGCCGATGAGGGAGCAGGGGAACACCGCAGAGCTACACTCCCTAGGTTCATCATGTCCCAAGTTACTGGGACTCGTGGTAGAGCACTGTTGAGGCCAGAACAGTGCGAAGAGGTGATGTCGTGGATTGCAGACAATGCTTCTAGCCATTTATCCACCAGTCAGTCTTCCACTCAGTCCACCCATGTCACCGAAATCAGCACTCCTCCAGCTCCTCAGCCTCCTTCCCCCCAGTCTGCCCCCTCCCAGCAAAATTTGGTATTTGAACCGGCATACTCTGAGGAACTGTTTTCTGGACCCTTCCCACATTCACAAACCACTTGTCCGGTTGCTGCTGAGCTATTTTCCGATGCCCAGGTTTTCCACCGGTCGCAGTCTGTGGGTGATGATGACATTATTGACGTAGTGGAAGAAGTGTGTAAAGAGGTGTCGGACGAGGAGGAGACACGGTTGTCAGATAGTGGTGAAGTTGTTGTCAGGGCAGGAAGTCCGAGGGGGGAGCAGACTGAGGGATCAGAGGATGAGGAGGTGACAGACCCAAGCTGGGTTGATAGGCCGGGTGAACACAGTGCTTCTGAGACGGAGGCGAGTCCTATAGCGGAACAGGTTGGAAGAGGCAGTGGTGGGGCCAGACGGAGAGGCAGGGCCAGAGCTGGTGCATCAGCACCAAATGTTTCCCGTAGTCAAGCTCCCGTGGCGAGGGCTAGATTTTCAGAAGTCTGGAGGTTCTTTAAAGAAACACCGGATGACCGACGGACTGTGGTGTGCAACCTGTGCCAAACCAGGATCAGCAGGGGTTCCACCACTACTAGCTTAACTACCACCAGTATGCGCAGGCATATGAATGCTAAACACCCCACCTGTGTCATCTGCTAGTCAGCCCCCTGCACAGGACCCCAGCTCAAACACCTCCCGTGCGAAAACCCCATCTTCGCCTCCACGATCCTCCACAGCATCCACCAGCGTTCAGCTCTCCATACCCCAGACGCTGGAGCGCAAAAGGAAGTATAGTGCAACCCACCCACACGCCCAAGCCCTCAACGTCCACATCTCCAAACTGCTTAGCCTGGAGATGCTGCCCTATAGGCTGGTAGAGACCGAGGCCTTTCGAAACCTCATGGCGGCGGCCGTCCCTCGGTATTCGGTCCCCAGCCGCCACTACTTTTCCCAATGTGCCGTCCCAGCCCTGCACAAGCACGTGTCAGACAACATCATCCTTGCCCTGACCAATGCCGTTTCTGACAAGGTCCTCCTGACCCCGGACACGTGGACAAGTGCTGCCGGGCAGGGCCACTATATATCGCTGACGGCACATTGGGTTAACTTGGTGGAGGCTGGGACCGAGTCTGACCCTGGGGCTGGTCATATACTGCCGACGCCGAGGATTGCGGGGCCTACCTCGGTCCAGGTCTCAAAGGCCTACTATGCCTCCTCCTCCTCCCACCCCTCCTCCACCTCCTCCTCCGAATTACCATCCGTGGGCATGGCGCCATCAGTCGGTAGCTCTAGGCACAGCAGCAGTGCCGTCGCTAAGCGACAGCAGGCGGTGCTCAAACTGCTGAGCCTAGGCGATAAAAGGCACACCGCCCAAGAGCTATTACAGGGCATCACGGCGCAGACTGATCTGTGGCTGGCACCGCTGAACCTGAAGCCAGGCATGGTTGTGTGTGACAACGGCCGTAACCTGGTGGCGGCTCTGCAACTTGGCAGACTAACACATGTGCCATGCCTGGCCCATATGTTAAATCTCATAGTTCAGCGCTTCCTCAAGACATACCCCAATCTGTCGGATTTGCTCACGAAGGTGCGCCGCATCTGTGCGCATTTCAGGAAGTCCAGCACAGATGCTGCCACTCTCAGGGCAGCGCAGCGCCGCCTCCAACTGCCCGCTCACCGACTGTTGTGCGACGTGCCCACGAGGTGGAATTCAACATTAACCATGTTATCCAGAGTTTACCAGCAGTGCATAGTGATTTTAGACTGCCAGATGTCAACTTTCACCAAAACTGGTAATCAGGTCAGTCAGCTTCCTCAAGTCTACAATGAGGAGTGGACGTGGATGTCTGATATCTGATATCAGGTGCTTAGTAACTTTGAGGAGTCAACACAGATGGTCAGTGGCGATGCCGCCATCATCAGCCTCACCATCCCGCTGCTTGGCCTGTTGAAAAACTCTCTGGTCAGCATGAAGTCGGAAGCTTTGCGCTCGTCACAAGAGACGGGGGAAGAAGATTCACTTGTTTATAGCCAAAGCACCCTTAGGTCTGTTTCTCAGCGCATATCGGAGGAGGTGGAGGAGGATGAGGAGGAAGAGGAGGAGAATGTTGGCGAGACAGAAGAGGGGACCATTGTTCAGTCCTTCACTGTTCAGCGTGTATGGGCAGAAGAAGAGGAGTTGGAGGAGGAGGAAATGGACAGTCAGGCCAGTGAGGGGAGTGAATTCTTGCGCGTTGGGACTCTGGCGCATATGGCAGATTTCATGCTAGGCTGCCTATCCCGTGACCCTCGCGTTCAAAGAATTTATTCCAGCACCGATTACTGGGTATTCACTCTCCTGGACCCACGGTACAAGCAAAATCTTTCCACTCTCATCCCTGGAGAGGAAAGGAGTGTGAGAATGCATGAATACCAGCAGGCCCTGGTGCACAAGCTGAAACAGTATTTCGCTTCTGACAGCGCTAGCGGCAGAGGGCGTACTTCTGCGGGACAAGTAGCAAGGGAGAGTAGGCGAGCAGGCAGCTTGTCCAGCACTGGCAGGGGTACGCTTTAAAAGGCCTTTGACAGTTTTATGTCACCCCAGCAAGACACTGTCACCTGTCCCCAGTCTCGGCAGAGTAGGGCTGATCTTTACAGAAAGATGGTGAGGGAGTAGGTAGCTGACCATACCATCATCCTAAATGATCACACAGCTCCCTACAACTACTGGGTTTCAAAGCTGGACATGTGACACGAACTGGCGCTGTACGCCTTGGAGGTTCTTGCCTGCCCTGCCGCTAGCGTGTTGTCCGAGCAGGTTTTCAGTGCAGCTGGTGGCATCATCACCGATAAGCGTACACGCCTGTCGACTGACAGCGCTGACAGGCTGACGCTTATCAAGATGAATAAAGCCTGGATTTCTCCGGATTTTCATTCTCCACCAGGTGAAAGAAGCTCAACCTGAATAATGTATGCACTCCTCCTCCTCATTGTCCTCCCTCTCTTCCTGGCTATTTTTTGCCAGGGCCAACTGGCTCTAGCTATAGTACTCTATGTATTTACTCTATGACCTACCCGGTCCTCTGTTTTAAACAATTTTTGGGAGTGCCACATACAGGCACTCAATCTATTTAATTTTTCTGGAGGACCACCTACCTGCACCTCTGGTTTGAAAACTTTTTTGGACTGCCACATACAGGCACTATCCAAATTAAATTGTCTCCATAGCAGCCTCCATACGTCGTCTTTATAGCTGCCTCCACACGTTGTCTCCATTGCTACCTCCACACGTCATCGCCATAGCTGCCTCCAAAAGTCGTCCATATAGCTGCCTCCATACATGGTCTCCTTATCAAACAAACTGTGTCAGGCAGAATTTTGGGTTGTTTTCATGGCTTCCACATCAAACTTGTTAACTTTGTCGCCACCCTGCTTTGTAATCCACAAAATATACTGGCAAACTTTTATCATTTACCGATATTATTTCAGCGCTTCTTGCGCATCTGTTTACATTCCCCTCACCCGCCATAACCCAAACTTATAAGAACACTACTACACTTGATCTTATACAAAAGGTTCTTAGAAGTGCTGTTTGGGGATTAGCCTAGAGACAGGGGCTTGGATTGGCGAAAGCTCGCCTGCCAGCGGAGCGCCAGCTCCATCCCAAGATCCAACTAACATAGTTGCAGCACCTTTAATCTACTACTAGTTCACTGCCTCCATACATTGTCCCCTTATCAAACGAGCTGTGTCAGGCAGAATTTTCAGGTGTTTCACCAGATACATAGTGGAACTCGGCCCATCTGTCGCCGCCATGCTGTAGACCTGAAGTTGCAATCATAGCAGCGCAATATGGATGCCCCATACTGTCGCTCTTAATCATGGAACCATTTCCGAAAAAACAATTAAAAATAGAACCACTATGCTATTCCATTATTCCTAGGTGAAATATTCAAACGACCCGGCCTGCTTTGAAAATTATAATTTTTTCAAAGTAAACGCTTCTGGCCCCCAGGCCCATTTTGGGTGGGGAGGAGCCGAGAGACAGGGGCTTGGACAGGCGAAAGCTCGCCTGGCAGTGGACCGCAAGCTCCATCCAAAGATTAGGCAGCCTCAGAGGCATCCATGCATGCTGCCCCTGCTGTTTCCTGTCCATTTTGCCTCCACGATCCTCCACAGCGTCCACCAATGTCTCCATGCGCAACTTTCAACTCTCTATACCCCAGACGCTGGAGCACGAGAGGATATGCAGCACATCATCCCCTTATCAAACGAGCTGTGTCAGGCACAATTTTCAGGTGTTTCACCAGATACATAGTGGAACTCGGCCCATCTGTCGCCGCCATGCTGGAGACCTGAAGTTGCAATCATAGCAGCGCAATATGAATGCCCCATACTGTCGCTCTTAATCATGGAAGTCGTCTCCATGGCTGCCTCCACATGTCGTCCCCCTTATCAAAAGAGCTGTGTCAGGCTCATTTTTCGGGTGTTTCACCAGATACGTTATGGAACTTGGTCACTATGTCGCCACCATGCTGTGTTATCGACTAAATATACCGTCAACCTTTTGTTCACATAGGAAATCATTTCAGCGCTTCTTGCTCACCTCCTTTGGTTCCTCTCTGCCACCCATTGGTTTGAAGCCTGAGTCCATTTAGGGTATGTCGCCATGACACTCTCTAGCCTGCCGCTGCTGCCGCTGCCTCTGCCTCTGCATGCCATCCCCTATAGTGTCAGGGTCAATTATTGCATGTTTTAGATGCTATCTAGCCTCATTTGGTCACTCTGTCATGGACATGCTGTTGCCCATAATTTTGGCATAATGGTACAATCAAGCAGCCTCAGAGGCATCCATGCATGCTGCCCCTGCTGTTTCCTGTCCATTTCCGTGGTGTTTCCATCCTTTTCTGAGGTTCCCAGGTGTTTGGCCAAGCTTCCCTGTGCAGAGCCTTGGTCCCCTGGAAAAATGCTCGAGTCTCCCATTGACTTCAATGGGGCTCGTTATTCGAGACGAGCACTCGAGCATCGGGGAAAGTTCGTCTCGAATAACGAGTACCCGAGCATTTTAGTGCTCGCTCATCTCTACTGCTAGGACATTATCTAGGTGTTAAGTTCAATGAGTCTCATAGGGAATTATAGGGATGTTTGATGGGTGTGTTTTAACATTGCTTGTTATCAACATGCATTGAGAAAACGCTGAATGGCACGAAACGGCTTGTGGCTCTGTGTGACTCCCTGTGTACACCATATATCAGTGGTGGCGAACCTATGGCACTGGTGCCAGAGGTGGCACTCAGAGCCCTTTCTGTGGGCACCCGGGCCATCTCCCCAGCACACCAGACAGAACTCAAAGAATCTTCCTGCAGTTCCAAGCAACTTAAAATATGCTGCTTTCAGTCATATTTTGATACTTACTTCATTACTAGGGACTGTAGGAAGAGGGAGAATGAGTAGACAGGGCCGAATTATCTTTGGAGGACCTGCTGCCGGCCCCACGATTTTCTCTGTACATAGGGACACTGGAAAGAAGCTAAAATTATGAAAATTTTCCATCTTTCTACTGTGTTGCTGTCCTCAGGAGGCCAATATGATTGAAAGTTGTTGAACAGGGAGCAATAAGTTACTGCTTTAATTTTTGGTTGGCAACTCACGATAAATAAGGGGGGTTTGGGGTTGCAGTTTGGGCACTCGGCCACTAAAAGGTTTGCCATCACTGTCATATAAATAAAGAAGTTTGTTCGCTTGGACTGGTGAGTGCCACTTTGTTTTCCTTTTCTTGGATTTACCCTGTTATGCTGTGAAGTTGAGCACAACCTGTGTTAGTGCTGTTTTCCTACCCTTCCGTCTTGCCTCCTATATGACGCTAATCGATCCACAAAGCTAACTGTGCCCTTATAAATCCTTCTACTGGTTTGATACATTTTGATTCTGTAGTCCAACCCGGGCCCCTACAGTGCAGGCCCGGCTGTTGTTACACTCAAGGCTGTTACCAGAGTCCGCACAGTAGTGTGCCAATGTGGCCCTCTTCCCCCAACGTGCTCGGTCAATTGTTACAATGAAGTCCTTCCATTCCCATCAGTTCTCATCAGGTCCCTTCCGTGATGTTTCCGTTATTATAAAGAATAATGTGGGCTGTAGGGTTATTTTTCCATTATATATAACAGAAGCTTGATCGAAGGGACCCTTGTGTCCTCTTAGTCAATGGGAACTGAGGGTTAATGGAAAGTCCTAACTATAACAGAAGAGCATAATGGAAATTCCTAGCAGAGGTGTGAATCCCCTAGCAAAAATTACAGAAATTCCTTTTATCTAAAGGTTTGATGCCTAAACCATCCTGTTTCTATAAATGAAACTGATTTTCAGTTATAACTATTCCTGTAACAAATCTTCAAAGAAAATGGGTATGTAAATGTTACCCATGCCTATTTTAGGCATTTTATTTATGTAGTAAGTTATATAGAGTATACACTTACATTAACATAGGTTTCCACATGTTTAGAGGTTTCATCTCCACTAAGCTGTTAAAATAAATAGATATTATTAACAATGAATAGAAGAAAAATGTAACAGCTAAAAGATCTGGAGTTTCTGTAGTTGCCTTCAGATACTAAAGTGAATATTTTCAGATGCAAATGGACAACGTAGAAATTTAGAAGATTTAATAATATGACTGGTATCATTGCTGTTGTAAAATATAACTCTATACTGCACATTTCATGCTTTTTCAGGATATTGCAGATCAGCTCTCTTTCTGCTTAATAGAAGCTAAGCTACAGCCCACTACAAGGAGAACAGCACCGTATGCTTCCTGTCATCTTCCTCTTTGCTGCTGAAATGGGGTGCTGGGTGTTGGGTGCCCACCCATCTGAAGCTGATTACCTATTCTAAGCATATTTCATCCATAAATTTACCAGTATTTATCAGTATTTTTTTTTAATGTTAATGAAAAAATATACATAGGAGAAAGGGATGTCTTACCAAGCTGCACAACACATCCAAGACATTACCTAGACCACCCTTTGCCTAAAAATAAATAAAGGAATATATTAGCAAATGAGGAATGTCCTGCATCATTAGAAAAGTTTGTATTGATCAATAAAAGTTATTTCGATAATAGTAGAGAAAGGTAGAGTAGAAAAGATACTTCTGATTATTGGTGATCTATAAGTTTCTTTATATTGTGCTTTGATCTTGTAGGCTGGTTCTTTGCAGAACTGTGACTATGCTCTATGACAGTGGTGGCGAACCTATGACAAGGGTGCCAGAGGTGGCACTCGGGGCCCTTCTTGTGGGCACCCAGCTCTTCACCCTAACACAATGTTTGCCAGACAGGATACAGCCCAGGACTTGACATGCTCAGCGCCATTTTAAAGTGACATCCTTGGCTGTCAAGGCTACAGGAGGAACGAAAAAATGTAGATTATTGTTGGATCTCCTGCTCTACGAACCCTGATTCTTCCTCTTCAGGGGACCCTGGAGGGAAGCTACAATCCAAGTTTCTCTATGATCTTTCTATTGTATTGCTGAACTCATGATGCTAATATGATTAAACCTGCGATACAGCAGGGGTCAATAAGTTACTGTTGGCACTTTGCAACATATAAGTGGGTTTTGGTTGTACTTTGGGCACTCTATTTGCAAAAGGTTCGCCATCGCTGCTCTATGACTTTATTAAGACAACTCATTTCTGTATATTTGCAGCTGTCATTAGTGAAAGATCAATCCACTCTTACACATCCCCATAAAGTAAAGAAGTGCACGCTGGGTCCCCCTAGGTGCGACTGTCGTTTTTATTCCACACGAAGGGAAGTAGGAGGAGTGGTTCAGTGTACGCAGTGAAAGTAGTGTACACTTGCAGTAAACTAATCAAAATAAAAATAAAACACTTACGAGCAGGCCCTTAGTGGTTTTAACCAAGTCTCCTACAGTTTCACCAACTTTTTTTCTGGCTGACGCCTGTAATAAACGTGAAATAGCAATTTACTTTTAATTTTTGCTTTTTTTATGCCTGGATTTTATGGACATATTGCACATGTTGCTGGCCAAATTACACACTTCCTAGGCTGAGTTCACAATGGGGCAGATTTACTTACCCGGTCCATTCGCGATCCAGCGGCGCGTTCTCTACGGTGGATTCGGGTCCGGCCGGGATTCACTAACAGGGCCGGCTCCAGGAATAAGTGGGCCCTTGGGCGACAGAGCCTCAGTGGGCCCCTTAGCAGTAAACTCATGTGGCGGCATTAAAAACACACAAATTAATGAATAAATAGTCCGCTGGTCCAAGAATTAACCTCTTAGCGCTCTACACCGTACATGTACACATTGTAACGAATCCTATGTAAAAATGCCATATACTGCAACACAGTAGCATTGCAGTATATGGTGGGAGTGATCAGGCCATCTAGGGTTAATTTATCTACAACTGATATATAACTGAGTAAACAGTAAAAATCCTAAAAACAGGCATCACTGCGTCTCAAAATGTCTGATCGAAATATAAAAACGGTTATTCCAATAAACCCCATAATGGAAGATAGTGCCTAAGTATCTAAAAAGCCACTTTTACACCATTTTACATCACATAAAATTTTTTACAAAAAGTGATCAAAAAGTGGCACAGTCCTCAAAATGGTAGCGATGAAAACGTCAGCTCATCTTGTAAAAGATGACACCACACACAGCTCCTACACCATAGTATGAAAAAGTTTTCATTTTTGACAATGTATTAAAATACAATAAAACCTATAAAAACTGAACACACAATAAAGTGACACAAATGCATTTTTTCATACAGTTGCTCCATGAATTAATATACAGCCCCACAAACTTGTGTCAATTGTGACAGCCAGGCTCCGTTAATTAAGAATATACATCCCCCTGCCCCATGAATTAACTAAATGCACATAAAGTACCATAATAAGGGCGGTAGAAAAATAATAAACATTAACTCACCTCCAGGGCTCCATTCCGCGCTCCACTTCACCTCTTCTGGGGCCACCGTCTTCAGCGCAGCTTCTACTGTGCGGCAGCAGGGACACTGGCGGCGTAAGGTCATCACGTCGCCGGCCGGCGTCCTGCACAGTGAGCAGAGACGCTCTGCCTGTCAGTGCCCCTGCGATCACCTTGCAGCGCCGCTCCCTGTCACCTGCGCTAGCACGCCGGCTCTCAATTACATCGGCAACACAAGGATGCCGATGTAATTGAGTTTTGTGATCGGGCCAGCGTGTGCCGTGGGCCCCACTGGGAGCTCCGGGGCCCCGGCACTTGCCCGGGTACGCCGGGTGCTGACGCCGGCCATGTTCACTAAGGTAGTTCCTCCGACGTCCACCAGGTGGCACTGCTGCGCTGAAGTTCCCCGAGGCCCGCTGGAATGCACTCAAGTACACCGGCCTATTCCTGGTGAAGGTAAGTGCAAGTCCCGCGACACTTTTTGTTTTTTAATTGCGGCCGTTTTTTCAAATCCGTCGGGTTTTCGTTGGCCACGCCCCCAATTTCCATCGCGCGCATGCCAGCGCCGATGCATCAAAATCCGATTGCGTGCACCAAAATCCCGGGGCAATTCAGCAAAAAACGGCGCAAATCGGAAATGACCCCCATTGTGTTTTTAGCCATACATTGTAAAGACACGTTGGGGGAAGGCCAATGTTTTCGTACAATGTATGGCACAGATGTATGTGACAGTATGCTTATACAGTGGGATACAGGGGCTAAATGGGAATTTAAAGCAGCCCTTGAAAAAACTCTAAATCTGGCCCCATTCTGTGAAAGGGTCACAACATGTAGGCGTGACCATGTTAATTGGATGGAGTTACCAAACTCCACACAAACCTGTTGATGGATGGTCTTATTCAACATGTACAGCACAGAGAAAGAGACTTATACTGCCTCGCTTTTACAGGAATAAAACTTTTATTTAAAAAAATAACTTGATACTACCTTATATACTGTAAACTCTATATAAAAAAACGACTACACAACATTAACGATAAACAACAATGCAACTACTATAATTGCAAACAGATATGGAAAAATGGTGACTCACCCTCACAGTGCTAGGTCAGTCCTTAGTATGCTGTGCTCCATGGACAGAAATCTGGTGCCTATGGACTACACCATTTTTCTATAGTAACTACTATAATACTGCACCTAAGTAAAATATAATACTGCCCCCTATGTACAAAAATATAACTATTGTAATACTGCCCCCTATGTATAAGAATATAACTACCATAATATTACCCCCCTATGTACAAGAATAGAACTACTATAATACTGCCCCCTATGTACAAGAATAGAAGTATTATACTACTAGCCCCTTTGGCACAAGAATAGAACTACTATAATACTACCGCCCATGTACAAGAATAGAACTACCATAATACTGCCCCCTATGTACAGGAATAGAAGTACTATACTACTACCCCCTATGTACAGGAATAGAAGTACTATACTACTACCCCCTATGTACAGGAATAGAAGTACTATACTACTACCCCCTATGTACAGGAATAGAAGTACTATACTACTACCCCCTATGTACAGGAATAGAAGTACTGTACTACTACACGCTATGTACAGGAATAGAATTACCATAATACTGCCCCCTTTGTACAAGAATAGAACTATCATAATGATCATTTATTTAAAAAACTTGCATCAAAATATTACAATGAATTCACAATAAAGTAGACAGTAATTTCTTTAAATCACACAATTTCTGACATATGGATGTTATATGTCAGTCCCCTGTAAATGGCCAGCCAGTCCTCTGTATATGGCCAGTCAGCCCCTGTTTACAGCCAGCCAGACCCTGTATATGGCCAGCCAGACCCTGTATATGGCCAGCCAGTCCCCTGTATATAGACAGTCAGCCCTGGTATATAGCCAGTCAGTCCCCTGTATATGGCTAGCCAGTTACCTGTATATAGCCAGCCAGTCCCCTGTATATGACTAGCCAGAAATCTGTATACGGATAGCCAGTCCCCTGTATATAGCCAGTCAGTCCTTGTATATAGCCAGCCAGTCCTTTTATATAACCAGCCAGTCCCCTGTATGTAGCCAGCCAGCCCCCTTTATATAGCCAGGCAGTCCCCTGTATATAGCCAGTCAGCCCTTGTATATATCCAGCCAGTCCCCTGTATATAGCCAGTCAGACCTTTTATATAGCCAGCCAGTCCCCTGTATATGGCCAGCCAGTCCCCTGTATATAGCAAACCAGTCCCCTGTATATAGCCAGTCAGTCCCCTGTATATGGTTAGCCAGTCCCCTGTATATGGCTAGCCAGTTCCCAGTATATATCCAAGCAGTCCACAGAATATAACTAGTCAGTCCCCTGTGTATAATAATAATCTTTATTTATAGAGCACCATCATATTTCATAGCGCTTTACAAATCATAGGGGACATATACAAATATAATAAAGCAGGGCACAGCACAAACATTGATATGGAACAAAAGGATTAAGGTTCTTGCTCGCAAGAACTTACATTCTCGCTTTTATAATGGTCCAGGCATTTTTCATAAGGGAATAGAACAAAATATAATATAATAATAAAAATAGAAGTGCTGTTCCATGACCCAGTTATCAGCCATCATCTTGTATACTATGTCCAATGTTAATGTGACTGCTGAGAAGCCTGAAGCTTGGTGTCTGGTGGTTGCTGGATAACAGTTGGGAGGAGGACACAGGATGGGTTAGTAAAGAGAGTTAAAATTTCATGCCGTTCATGAATGTTATAGGCTTGCCTAAAAAAATGGGTTTTAAGAGCACATTTGAAACTTTGGAGGTTGGGTGTCATTCTAGGCCTCCCAATTGCAATTGTTTTGGCAGAATTGAGAAGTCCATCTTTTTTAGATGGGCGTTTTCTTGAAGGACATTCATGTTATGCTTAATTTCTATACAGAGAGAATCCCTTGGCTGGCTACTACTTATTCAGGGAAAATCAGTTGTATAACCAGAGGGCTGAGAGATTGGAATGGTGGGTTTAATGAATCAATAATTATTATTTAGCATTCTGTATGGGCCAAACCATAGAAGCATCCAAAATAGTTTATTATTATATTTGTATAAATACTAAATCTTCTTTATGAACTTACCAGAAAGGGGTAAGTGCCAGTAATTTCATCACGCTCACAGCCAGCACAATCCTGTCAAGTAAATAGAAAGGTGCATATCACGATAACAGTCAGGTTATTGAATATTATGATCCATTTAGGTGCAGTGTGCACTCTAAGATCTCATACACACGGACGTGAAATAGGGACGTTTGCTTGCCATTTTTTCAGCAGCTAGAATCTGTTCCCATCCTTTTCATGGGCTCATGACCGCGGATACCGAGGCCTCAAGCATGGGAATTCTGCCTGAGCCACAAACTATAGGGCGAGTCCTACCTGCGGCTCGGGTAGGGATTTTTCTTTTGTCATTGGTGTATGTGCGGCGCACACTCACCAATGACATTTGGCAAATGACTTGGTGCTGTTCCTAAGAAGACCAGGAGATGTCCCTGCAAAGAGTTTTCCAAAATACACAAATAAAGGTAACGTTTTCTGCCTGAAATTAAGTGTGGACACCACAGCCAGCTAGATTGAAACAGAAAACATAGTTATACCTTAAACAATCCATGGAAATATTTTTGAGGGATATTATTCAATGGGGATTTCACCCCATTCCATTCATGTCTGCATCTTCCGCTATACAGATTAGTGTTGTCACTGCTGGGTGTCGTGTAGCCTGTTGCAGCCCCATGTATTTCTATGATGTAACTTGCTCTTGGATTTAACACAACAGGTTAATTTCCGAACTGGTTTCCAGAGCCTGTCCTTGATATTTGTTACAATCTCATGCATGGTGTTGTAGTTGAATGAGTAATTTCCATGTATAAATCAGCAGAATGGGATTTTAAAATGACGACGTTCCCAGTGTGGAGTGTTTCCACATTGAATTTGACATGACATGTGGAATTTCTTATCTGCAGCGTATAAAGTTTATGTTGTTAGGGGATTCTCCTTTGTCAATGGAAAAAGAGAAATCATCTATTTATCTGCTGATTTTCTGTGTTTTTTCCCTGTGGATCCGGTGACCTGGCTATAGATACATTCTATTACAATGTAATTGTCACCATTTATGTGGCTGAAGTCCTGTATCCTGAAAACTCCAGCAGGATTTGGTGGCTGCTTCCAGATAGTATAGATTCCCTAATACACCATAATAGTCATATGTTTTCTTACCCCAATTTCACCTAATGTGTTCTTCATATCTTCATACTGTCCGTCATGCCAGATAAAAAAAAGTAAAAGTCAGTTTTAAACAACAGACAAAATGGAAAAATCACATCACTTATTTATACTTATCTACTTCATTTCACTAATGCAGACAAGGAGACTGATATACAGTATAAAGTCTTCATCACTGGATACAACTTCTTAATAATATTGGCCAGAGTTCAAATCTATGGTCAAGGAGTGATATAGATTTCAGCGAGCACATGCATCACAGGGGGAAGTAAATTGTCCACAGGACCAGGCATAGGTTTTTCTAAAATGTATTTAATATTTTGCAATATTAATACAGGAATACAAGGGGTGATGACTCTCAGGTAAAGTTAGGCTGACGGCAGCCATTTTGAAACAAAAGACCTGTGAGGTAACATATGGATCTGCCCATTGACTTATGCATATGACTAAAATGAAAACAAAGAGTTTTCTACTGGGGTAGAATGAAGAGGATACACAAAAAGAAATTTCTTAAGGAAATGAGGAGTTGAGCAAGAATATCCAGCATTTCCACTAAAGTATAATTATGGCTCATGAATTTCGTGAGATTCATAGTTTTCTGTATGCTCAAGCAAAGGATGTAAGACAATGGCAACTCTATCTTCAACCAGCTTTGAAGAAGGGAACCTGTCACCGCTGTTTGGAAAAATTAAGTCGTGGGCAGGTTCCCATAGAACCCTTATAGCATAAGGACACTCTTTTTTTCACCTAAAAAAAGGAAAAAAAGAGAATAATGAACATTGATTCTCTGCCTGGTATCAGGGCAGAGAATCTAGTGAGTCGAAGTGGGCGTATACATATGCATGAGTCTGGCAGCTTGCTCTGCCCTCCATAGAAAATCCAGGACTCCTTTCCCTACGTCATCTGGCTTTCTAGGCTGAATTATCACGCATATGCCTACGGGTGTCATGCGCAGTGAGCGTCGCCGCATGCACGGCTTTACTGCTTAGCTTTGCTTACTACAAAGTGTTGCTAAGTAGGAAGCCGCCCATGCACAGTGAGCCAGCTGGCAGAGTACCCAACACTGGCAACATGGCAGCCGTAGGCATACTTGTGATAATGCCCGGAATAGAAAAATAACTGTTCTCAACTATAACAAAATAGAATAGGTTAACAAAAAATATTTTATATGTATCTACATCCCTGACTGTCTCTCTCTCTGACTCTCTCTGTGTCTCTCTGACTGTCACTGACTGTCTCTGTCACTGCCTGCCTCTGTCCCTGGCTGTCTGTCACTGACCGTCTCGGTCCCTGACCGTCTCTGACTATGACTGTCTCTTTCAGTGGCTGCCTCTGACTGTCTCTTTCAGTGACTGTCTCTGACCGTCTCTTTCAGTGACTGTCTCTGACCGTCTCTTTCAGTGACTGTCTCTGGCCATCTCTAACTGTCTCTTTCAATAACTGTCTCTGACTGTCTATTTTGATCAGTGGGGTCATTTACTAAGGGCCCAAATCGCTATTTTTCGTTGGGTCTCCCGAATATTACTGATTTGCACAGTTTTTCCCTGAATTTCGCCGGGTTTTTGGCGCAAGCGATCGGATTGTGGCGCATTGGCGCCGGCATGCATGCAACGGAAATTGGGGGGCGTGGCCGTAGGAAAACCCGATGGATTTGGAGAAACCCCAGTATTTAAAAAAAAAAAAAAAATGTGTCGCTTGACACGAGCTTACCTGCACCCAAGATAGGATGGTGAACTCCGGCGAACCTTGGCGCAGCAGCGACACCTGGTGGAGATTGGGCGCACTACCTTATTGAATCGCCGGAAGACCCGAATCCTAGATGGAGAATGCGCCGCTGGATCACAACAGGACCAGGTAAGTAAATGTGCCCCAATGTATCTGACCGTCTCTTTCAGTATATGTACACTAGCTGTAGATACCAGCACTGCCTGGGAAAATAACTGCTCTCAACTAAATAGAATGGGTTAACAAAAATATTTTATCTGTATCTATGTCTCTGACAATATCTGTCGGTGACCGCCTCTGGCCGTCTCTTTCGGTGACCGCCTCTGACGTCTCTTTCGGTGACCGCCTCTGACCGTCTCTTTCGGTGACCGCCTCTGAACGTCTCTTTCGGTGACCGCCTCTGAACGTCTCTTTCGGTGACCGCCTCTGAACGTCTCTTTCGGTGACCGCCTCTGACCGTCTCTTTCGGTGGCTGCCTCTGACTGTCTCTTTCGGTGACCGCCTCTGACCGTCTCTTTCGGTGACCGCCTCTGACCGTCTCTTTCGGTGGCTGCCTCTGACTGTCTCTTTCGGTGACCGCCTCTGACCGTCTCTTTCGGTGACTGCCTCTGACCATCTCTTTCGGTGGCTGCCTCTGACTGTCTCTTTCAGTTACTGTCTCTTGCCATCACTGTCTCTGACCATCTCTTTCAATGACTGTCTCTGACTGTCTATTTTGGTGAATGTCGTTGACCGTCTATTTCTGTCACTGTCTCTGACCATCTTTTTCAGTATACATATACTAGCTGTAGACTGCCCAGGATAGGAAATAACTGCTCTCAACTATAACAAAAAATATTTTATATGTATTTATGTCTCTGACTGTCTCACTCTCTGAATCTCTCTGTGTCTCTCTGACTGTCACTGACCGTCTCTGTCACTGACCACCTCTAACAGTCTCTTTCAGTCTCTGATTGTCTCTTTCAGTGACTGTCTCTGACCATCTCTTTCAATGACTTTCACTGACCATTTCTATCAGTGACTGTCATTGACCGTCTCTGTCACTGACCACCTCTAACCATCTCTTTCAGTGACTGTGACTGTCTCTGACTGTCTCTTTCAGTGACTTTCTCTGACCATCTCTTTCAATGACTTTCACTGACCAATGACTTTTAGTGACAGTCTCTTTTAATGACTGTCTCTGTCTCTTTCAGTGACTGTTTCTGATGGATACTTTGTCTATGGGGAGATTTATCAGAGGTGTCTGAGAGCAGAACTGCTGTAGTTGCCTATGGCAACCAATCAGAGTTCAAGTTACATTTTTGCACAGCTGTTTATAAAGTTTCCACTTATCTCTGATTGGTTTCCATGGGCAACTGGAACAGTTTTACCTCAGACATTTCTGATAAATCCCTCCATATCTTTGTATCCCTAGCCATTTTCCATCAAACATCTAATACTCATTGCCTTAAGTAACTAATCAAAACTCAAATACACTTATTAAACACCATATACAGGAGCCTGTGTACTCTCATTTCAGCAAATTAATGTTATTGTGTGTATGATTGTATGATTAAAAATCATGCAATTTTCCAATATATTTCTTGTATCAATTCCTCACTGTTTTCTAGATCTCTGCTTGCTGGGGTCACACAAGGCGTTTTAAACACGATTTTGGCCCGTTTTTTAAGCAGTCCTTCAAAAAACGCATGTGTTATTATTTAATGATTGTGATAATTTTGTATAATATGCTAATATTATTTATATTTTCTAATAAGATTATTAAAAAAAGGAAAACGTTTACAGTACCTTATACAAATCATATCTGCATAGCAATTTTGAGATTTCACTTACAAGGCCTGGCATCGCCTGCAATATAAAATAGCAGATTGACAGTTTAGTAGCACAAAAGATTTAAGCAACATTAATGAATGGCAAATCAAGAGATTATAAATAGAGATGAGCGAGCACTAAAATGCTCGGGTACTCGTTATTCGAGACGAACTTTTCCCGATGCTCGAGTGCTCGTCTCGAATAACGAGCCCCATTGAAGTCAATGGGAGACTCGAGCATTTTTCAAGGGGACCAAGGCTCTGCACAGGGAAGCTTGGCCAAACACCTGGGAACCTCAGAAAAGGATGGAAACACCACGGAAATGGACAGGAAACAGCAGGGGCAGCATGCATGGATGCCTCTGAGGCTGCTTAATCGCACCATTATGCCAAAATTATGGGCAACAGCATGGCCATGACAGAGTGACAGAATGAAGCTAGATAGCATGTAAAACATCCAATAATTGACCCTGACACTATAGGGGACGGCATGCAGAGGCAGCGGCAGCAGCGGCAGGCTAGAGAGTGGCATGGCGACATACCCTAAATGGACTCAGGCTTCAAACCAATGGGTGGCAGAGAGGAACCAAAGGAGGTGAGCAAGAAGCGCTCAAATAATATCGGTACATGATAAAAGTTTGCCAGTATATTTTGTGGATTACACAGCAGGGTGGCGACAAAGTTAACATGGAAGCCATGAAAACAACCCAAAATTCTGCCTGACACAGCTCGTTTGATAAGGGGACCATGTATGGAGGCAGTGAACTAGTAGTAGATTAAAGGTGCTGCAGTTAAAACTATGTTAGTTGGATCTTTGCATGGAGCTGGCGCTCCGCTGCCAGGCGAGCTTTCGCCAATCCAAGCCCCTGTCTCTAGGCTACTCCCCAAACAGCACTTCTAAGAACCTTTTGTATAAGATCAAGTGTAGTAGCGTTCTTATAAGTTTGGGATATGGCGGGTGAGGGGAATGTAAACAGATGCGCAAGAAGCGCTGAAATAATATCGGTAAATGATAAAAGTTTGCAAGTATATTTTGTGGATTACACAGCAGGGTGGCGACAAAGTTAACAAGTTTGATGTGGAATGCCCTGTAATAGCTCTTGGGCGGTGTGCCTTTTATCGCCTAGGCTCAGCAGTTTGAGCACCGCCTGCTGTCGCTTAGTGACGGCACTGCTGCTGTGCCTAGAGCTACCGACTGATGGCGCCATGGCCACGGATGGTAATTCGGAGGAGGAGGAGGTGGAGGAGGGGTGGGAGGAGGAGGAGGTATACTAGACCTTTGAGACCTGGACCGAGGTAGGCCCCGCAATTCTCTGCGTCGGCAGTATATGACCAGCCCCAGGGTCAGACTTGGTCCCAGCCTGCACCAAGTTAAGTGTAGTAGCGTTCTTACAAGTTTGGGATATGGCGGGTGAGGGGAATGTAAACAGATGCGCAAGAAGCGCATGATGCGCATGGAGCTGGCGCTCCGCTGCCAGGCGAGCTTTCGCCAATCCAAGCCCCTGTCTCTAGGCTACTCCCCAAACAGCACTTCTAAGAACCTTTTGTATAAGATCAAGTGTAGTAGCGTTCTTATAAGTTTAGGATATGGCGGGTGAGGGGAATGTAAACAGATGCGCAAGAAGCGCTAAAATAATATTGGTAAATGATAAAAGTTTGCCAGTATATTTTGTGGATAACACAGCAGGGTGGCGACAAAGTTAACAACTTTGATGTGGAATCCATGAAAACAACCCAAATTTCTGCCTGACATTTGGTGGCCCTCCAGAAAAATGAAATAGATTGAGTGCCTTTATGTGGCAGTCCAAAAAAGTTTTCAAACCAGAGGAGCAGGTAGGTGGCCCTCCAGAAAAATTGAATAGATTGAGTGCCTGTATGTGGCACTCCCAAAAATTGTTTAAAACAGAGGACCGGGTAGGTGGCCCTCCAGAAAAATTAAATGCATAAAGTACTATAGCTAGAGCCAGTGGGCCCTGTCAAAAAATAGCCAGTTTCCTCTGCTTTAGTGTACAAAGAGGAGGAGAAGGAGGAAAATGAGGAGGAGGAGGAGTGCATAAATTATTCAGGTTGAGCTTCCTTCACCTGGTGGAGATTGGAAATTATGAGAAATCCAGGCTTTATTCATCTTAATAAGCATCAGCCTGTCAGCGCTGTCAGTCGACAGGCGTGTACGCTTATCGGTGATGATGCCACCAGCTGCACTGAAAACCCGCTTGGACAACACGCTAGCGGCAGGGCAGACAAGAACCTCCAAGGCGTACAGCGCCAGTTCGTGCCACATGTCCAGCTTTGAAACGCAGTAGTTGTAGGGAGCTGTGTGATCATTTAGGACGATGGTATGGTCAGCTACGTACTCCCTCACCATCTTTCTGTAAAGATCAGCCCTACTCTGCCGAGACTGGGGACAGGTGACAGTGTCTTGCTGGGGTGACATAAAGCTGGCAAAAGCCTTGTAAAGCGTACCCTTGCCAGTGCTGGACAAGCTGCCTGCTCGCCTACTCTCCCTCGCTACTTGTCCCGCAGAACTACGCACTCTGCCGCTAGCACTGTCAGAAGGGAAATAGTGTTTCAGCTTGTGAACCAGGGCCTGCTGGTATTCATGCATTCTCACACTCCTTTCCTCTCCAGGGATGAGAGTGGAAAGATTTTGCTTGTACCGTGGGTCCAGGAGAGTGAATACCCAGTAATCGGTGCTGGAATAAATTCTTTGAACGCGAGGGTCACGGGATAGGCAGCCTAGCATGAAATCTGCCATATGCGCCAGAGTACCAACACGTAAGAATTCACTCCCCTCACTGGCCTGACTGTCCATTTCCTCCTCCTCCAACTCCTCTTCTTCTGCCCATACACGCTGAACAGTGAAGGACTCAACAATGGTCCCCTCTTGTGTCTCACCAACATTCTCCTCCTCTTCCTCCTCATCCTCCTCCACCTCCACCTCCTCCGATATGCGCTGAGAAACAGACCTAAGGGTGCTTTGGCTATCAACAAGGGAATCTTCTTCCCCCGTCTCTTGTGACGAGCGCAAAGCTTCCGACTTCATGCTGATCAGAGAGTTTTTCAACAGGCCAAGCATCGGGATGGTGAGGCTGATGATGGCGGCATCGCCACTGACCATCTGTGTTGACTCCTCAAAGTTACTCAGCACCTGACAGATATCAGACATCCACTCCTCATTGTAGACTTGAGGAAGCTGACTGACCTGACTACCAGTTCTGGTGGAAGTTGACATCTGGCAGTCTACAATCGCTCTGCGCTGCTGGTAAACTCTGGATAACATGGTTAATGTTGAATTCCACCTCGTGGGCACGTCGCACAACAGTCGGTGAGCGGGCAGTTGGAGGCGGCGCTGCGCTGCCCTGAGAGTGGCAGCATCTGTGCTGGACTTCCTGAAATCCGCACAGATGCGGCGCACCTTCGGGAGCAAATCAGACAGATTGGGGTATGTCTTGAGGAAACGCTGAACTATCAGATTTAACACATGGGCCAGGCATGGCACATGTGTCAGTCTGCCGAGTTGCAGAGCCGCCACCAGGTTACGGCCGTTGTCACACACAACCATGCCTGGCTTCAGGTTCAGCGGTGCCAGCCACAGATCAGTCTGCGCCGTGATGCCCTGTAATAGCTCTTGGGCGGTGTGCCTTTTATCGCCTAGGCTCAGCAGTTTGAGCACCGCCTGCTGTCGCTTAGCGACGGCACTGCTGCTGTGCCTAGAGCTACCGACTGATGGCGCCATGCCCACGGATGGTAGTTCGGAGGAGGAGGTGGAGGAGGGGTGGGAGGAGGAGGAGGCATAGTAGGCCTGAAAGACCTGGACCGAGGTAGGCCCCGCAATCCTCGGCGTCGGCAGTATATGACCAGCCGCAGGGTCAGACTCGGTCCCAGCCTCCACCAAGTTAACCCAATGTGCCGTCAGCGATATATAGTGGCCCTGCCCGGCAGCACTCGTCCACGTGTCCGTGGTCAGGTGGACCTTGTCAGAAACGGCGTTGGTCAGGGCACGGATGATGTTGTCTGACACGTGCTGGTGCAGGGCTGGGACGGCACATCGGGAAAAGTAGTGGCGGCTGGGGACCGAATACCGAGGGGCGGCCGCCGCCATGAGGTTGCGAAAGGCCTCGGTCTCTACTAGCCTATAGGGCAGCATCTCCAGGCTAAGCAATCTGGAGATGTGGACATTTAGGGCTTGGGCGTGCGGGTGGGTTGCACTATATTTACGTTTCCGCTCCAGCATCTGCGGTATAGAGAGCTGAACGCTGGTGGATGCTGTGGAGGATCGTGGAGGCGACGATGGGGTTTTTGTGCCAGGGTCCTGGGCAGGGGGCTGACTATCAGCTGACACAGGGGAAGGAGCAGTGGTGTGCACGGCCGGAGGTGAACGGGCTTGGTGCCACTGAGTGGGGTGTTTAGCATTCATATGCCTGCGCATACTGGTGGTAGTTAAGCTAGTAGTGGTGGAACCCCTGCTGATCCTGGTTTGGCAAAGGTTGCACACCACAGTCCGTCGGTCATCCGGTGTTTCCTTAAAGAACCTCCAGACTTCTGAAAATCTAGCCCTCGCCGCGGGAGCCCTCGCCAAGGGAGCTTCACTACGTGACACATTTGGCGCTGATGCACCTGCTCTGGCCCTGCCTCTCCGTCTGGCCCCACCACTGCCTCTTCCAACCTGTTCTGGTCGAGGACTCTCCTCCGTCTTAGAAGCACTGTGTTCACCCGGCCTCTCAACCCAGCTTGGGTCTGTCACCTCATCATCCTCCGATCCCTCAGTCTGCTCCCCCCTCGGACTTCCTGCCCTGACAACAACTTCACCACTGTCTGACAACCGTGTCTCCTCATCGTCGGACACCTCTTTACACACTTCTTCCACTACCTCAAGAAGGTCATCATCACCCACAGACTGCGACTGGTGGAAAACCTGGGCATCGGAAAATTGCTCAGCAGCAACCGGACAAGTGGTTTGTGACTGTGGGAAGGGTCCAGAAAACAGTTCCTCAGAGTATGCCAGTTCAAATGGCAAATTTTCCTGGGAGGGGGCAGACTGGGGGGGGAGGAGGCTGAGGTGCAGGAGCTGGAGGAGTGCCGATTTCGGTGACATGGGTGGACTGCGTGGAAGACTGACTGGTGGACAAATTGCTCGAAGCATTGTCGGCAATCCACGACATCACCTGTTCGCACTGTTCTGGCCTCAACAGTGCTCTACCACGAGTCCCAGTAACTTGAGACATGAACCTAGGGAGTGTAGCTCTGCGGCGTTCCCCTGCTCCCTCATCAGCAGGTGGTGTCTCACCCCACCCAGGACCACGGCCTCTGACCCCTGCAGTAGTTGGACGCCCACGTCCCCGCCCTCGTCCTCTACCCCTAGCCCTCGGGTTAAACATATTGAAAATGAAAGTTATAACTTTAATTTTTTTTTAACTTTTTTTTGTGTTTTTTAGGTTTTTTTTGTGTTTTTTAGTTTTTTTTTGTGTTTTTTAGTTTTTAAAACCAAACAATGCTATCCTATTGCTATGGCTATTTTCTAGCCAAGTATGAAAGCACACTGCTATGCCAGATGAGATGACGCTGAGTTATGAAAAAATAAACGTAAAATAAAAAGGAAATGGCAGACTGTGCCTAATTGAAATCCAACCCCTAATAAATTTTCCCACTTTGGTCTTTGCGATGGATATGTGCGTCACTAAGCGCTAAACACAGCGGTCGCAAGTCTCACTCCAAATTCCTGACAATTGGCTAGTATATGCACTGCAGCAAGGACAGCCACCAGCAGATCAACCAGAAATAAAATATATATAACGCTATTGTAGGCGTAAGTAAGCCGTTTGGATTCTCCTTTGGCTATTTTCTAGCCAAGTATGAAAGCACACTGATGAGATGACGCTGAGTTATGAAAAAATAAACGTAAAATAAAAAGAAACTGCCAGACTGTGCCTAATTGAAATCCAACCCCTAATAAATTTTCCCACTTCGGTCTTTGCAATGGATATGTGCGTCACTAAGCGCTAAACACAGCGGTCGCAAGTCTCACTCCAAATTCCTGACAATTGGCTAGTAGATGTACTGCAGCAAGGACAGCCACCAGCAGATCAACCAGAAATAAAATATATATAACGCTATTGTAGGCGTAAGTAAGCCGTTTGGATTCTCCTTTGGCTATTTTCTAGCCAAGTATGAAAGCACACTGATGAGATGACGCTGAGTTATGAAAAAATAAACGTAAAATAAAAAGAAACTGCCAGACTGTGCCTAATTGAAATCCAACCCCTAATAAATTTTCCCACTTCGGTCTTTGCAATGGATATGTGCGTCACTAAGCGCTAAACACAGCGGTCGCAAGTCTCACTCCAAATTCCTGACAATTGGCTAGTAGATGTACTGCAGCAAGGACAGCCACCAGCAGATCAACCAGAAATAAAATATATATAACGCTATTGTAGGCGTAAGTAAGCCGTTTGGATTCTCCTTTGGCTATTTTCTAGCCAAGTATGAAAGCACACTGATGAGATGACGCTGAGTTATGAATAAATAAACGTAAAATAAAAAGAAACTGCCAGACTGTGTCTAATTGAAATCCAACCCCTAATAAATTTTCCCACTTCAGTCTTTGCGATGGATATGTGCGTCACTAAGCGCTAAACACAGCGGTCGCAAGTCTCACTCCAAATTCCTCACAATTGGCTAGTATATGCACTGCAGCAAGGACAGCCACCAGCAGATCAACCAGAAATAAAATATATATAACGCTATTGTAGGCGTAAGTAAGCCGTTTGGATTCTCCTTTGGCTATTTTCTAGCCAAGTATGAAAGCACACTGATGAGATGACGCTGAGTTATGAAAAAATAAACGTAAAATAAAAAGAAACTGCCAGACTGTGCCTAATTGAAATCCAACCCCTAATAAATTTTCCCACTTCAGTCTTTGCGATGGATATGTGCGTCACTAAGCGCTAAACACAGCGGTCGCAAGTCTCACTCCAAATTCCTGACAATTGGCTAGTATATGCACTGCAGCAAGGACAGCCACCAGCAGATCAACCAGAAATAAAATATATATAACGCTATTGTAGGCGTAAGTAAGCCGTTTGGATTCTCCTTTGGCTATTTTCTAGCCAAGTATGAAAGCACACTGATGAGATGACGCTGAGTTATGAAAAAATAAACGTAAAATAAAAAGGAAATGGCAGACTGTGCCTAATTGAAATCAAACCCCTAATAAATTTTCCCACTTTGGTGTTTGAGGTGGATATGTGTGTCACTAAGAGCTAAACACAACGGTAGCAAGTCCCCCTGCAAATTCCTCACAATATGGTACTAGCTGCACTACTAGTGCCAGCAAGCCCAGCCACAAGCAAACAAAAAAAAAAAAGTATAACGTTATTGTAGCCCTAAGAAGGGCTGTTGGGTTCTTGTTGAATCACTCCTGCCTAACACTATTCTAATAGAACACCCTAACGCTTTCCCTGACCAGCAGCAGCTCTCTCCCTAGCGGCATCCAGACACAGAATGATCCGAGCAGCGCGGGCAGCGGCTAGTCTATCCCAGGGTCACCTGATCTGGCCAGCCAACCACTGCTATCGACGTGTAAGGGTACCACGTCATGCTGGGTGGAGTGCAGAGTCTCCTGGCTTGTGATTGGCTCTGTTTCTGGCCGCCAAAAAGCAAAACGGCGGGAGCTGCCATTTTCTCGAGCGGGCGAAGTATTCGTCCGAGCAACGAGCAGTTTCGAGTACGCTAATGCTCGAACGAGCATCAAGCTCGGACGAGTATGTTCGCTCATCTCTAATTATAAATGGTATATATACAGACTATTTCATAAATATCTCATAGATGCCTTTCCAAACAATGTTAGACCCACAACTATGTTTAGTATTGAGATTCCTTAAGCCCTGTCTGTGTGCAGTGGCTTCCACCATCTTTCTACCAGACAAGGGGGCACATTTACTTACCCAGTACTGTGGCGATCCAGCAGCACGTTCTCCGTCGAGGATTTGGGTCTTCCGGCGATTCACTAAGGTCGTGCACCCGATGTCCACCAGGTTTCGCTGCTGCACTGAGGTCCGCCGAGGTTCACTGGAGTTCACCAACCTATTCCTGGTGCATGTAAGCGCGTGTCAAGCGCTTACTGCCATACTGTAGTATGGCAGTATATGATAGGATCGTGCAGACCCCCTAGGGCAGTGATGGCTAACCTATGGCACTGGTGCCAGAGGTGGCACTCAGAGCCCTTTCTGTGGGCACTCAGGCCATCACCAGAGATGACTCCAGGTATCTTTCTGCAGCCCCAGACAGCCCAGGACTTGCTGTGCAGAGAGCTATTTTAAAGTGACAGCTGTACCTGGGACTATTTTCTGCTTCATTGCTATCCTCAGGGTGCTGCTACCAATCAAAACTGTGACAGAGAAGGGAGTATAAATCACAAATTACATTTCTGTGTTGGCACTTTGCGATAAATAAGCGGGTCTTTGTTTTAGTTTTGGCACTCGGTCTCTAAAAGGTTCGCCATCACTGCCCTAGGGTTAAAGTACCCTAGGGAGTCTGAAAAGTACCAAAAATAAAAAAAAAAAAAAGTTTAAAAAAAAAAAATTATAATAAAAAACCCTAAAAACTCAAATCATCCCCCTTTCCCTAGAACTGATATAAATATAAATAAACAGTAAAAACTATAAACACATTAGGTATCGCCGCGTCCGAAAATGCCAGATCTATCAAAATATGATAACGGTTTTTCACTGCGTTTAATCCCGTAACGGAAAATCGCGCCCAAAGTCGAAAATGGCACTTTTTTTGTCATTTAAAAAAATTAAAAAATTCTATAAAAAGTGATCACAAGGTCGAACAGTCCTAAAATTCATAGCATTGTAAACGTCATCAAAATCCGCAAAAAACGACACCACCCACAGCTCAGTACACCAAAGTATAAAAAAGTTATTAGCGCCAGAAGATGGCAAAATCCCCAAAAAAATTTTTGTACAGGAGGTTTTAATTTTTTTAAATGTATGAAAACATTCTAAAACCTATACAAATTTGGTATCCCCGTAATCGTACCGACCCAAAGAATAAAGTAGACATGTCATTTGGGGCGCACAGTGAAATCCGTAAGATCCAAGCCCACAAGAAGACGGCACAAATGCTTTTTTTTACCAATTTCACTGCATTTGGAATTTTTTTCCCGCTTCCTAGTACACGGCATGGAATATTCAATACCATCTCTATGAAGTGCAATTTGTTACGCAATAAATAAGCCGTCACACAGCTCTGTACATGGAAAAATAAAAAAGTTATGGATTTTTGATCATGGGGAGTAAAAAATGAAAATGAAAAAACAAAAAAGGGCCAGGTCCTGAAAGGGTTAAAGAAACAGATCTGAGGAAGGTTTGGAATAGAATCCTGTAACTCATCAAACTCCACGACTATTATGTCGGTTTTAAGACCTTACTAAAACCAATGCAAAGCACATGTGATCCTTTCTTGTTTACTGGGAGACATATACCTAAGGCTACGGTCACACACTGCATTTTGAGCGCGTTTTTGGCCCGTTTTTAAGCAGGGCGTGAAAAAAAACACATGCGTTTATTAACGCATCCGTTTTTGACCAGTTTCAATTAAGATAATTGGTAAAACCTGTCAAAAATGAATGTGTTTATTAACAGACTGCTTGGGCCAAAATGGGTTCAAGACGCCACGTGTGACCGCAGCCTTAGGCGATCATCTGTAATGTGGACATGCATATTCTGAGCTAATTTGTAAACCTGCTCTGAAGGTGCGGTCACAAGTTGCAGTTAAAACTGCATCACAATCAGCTTTGAGGTGGTTTTAGGTGCAGTTTTGTCATTTTCACAGGTGAAAGACAAGAACTGAATGGGTGAATTTGATTTTGAAGGAGAAAGATTCAAAAAATATCATTCACCTGGTGATTTGATGTCTTTCACTTGTTAAAATAAGTAATATCACCTGAAACCAACCCAAAACTAATAGCAGTGCAGTTTTAACTACAACGTGTGACTGCACCCTCAAGGTCAGGTACACCTGAGGCTACTCTGGAAACAACAATTCACTTGCTATACCTGTTTGTACACTCTCTTATGAGATGTTTATATGTATATATGGCTATATTCTGCGATGTTTATACTATGATCACAGAAGATTATGCATCATGATACCTTTTGATACTACTTTCTATTGAACCATGGACACTAGCTTTTTATCTGACCACGATATCCAGTGACAATATTTCATGTATAACAATATGAAAGAACAAAATATATACACGATTATAACATATACACTCACCGGCCACTTTATTAGGTACACCATGCTAGTAACGGGTTGGACCCCCTTTTGCCTTCAGAACTGCCTCAATTCTTTGTGGCAAAGATTCAACAAGGTGCTGGAAGCATTCCTCAGAGATTTTGGTCCATATTGACATGATGGCATCACACAGTTGCCGCAGATTTGTCGGCTGCACATCCATGATGCGAATCTCCCGTTCCACCACATCCCAAAGATGCTCTATTGGATTGAGATCTGGTGACTGTGGAGGCCATTTGAGTACAGTGACCTCATTGTCATGTTCAAGAAACCAGTCTGAGATGATTCCAGCTTTATGAAATGGCGCATTATCCTGCTGAAAGTAGCCATCAGATGTTGGGTACATTGTGGTCATAAAGGGATGGACATGGTCAGCAACAATACTCAGGTAGGCTGTGGCGTTGCAATGATGCTCACTTGGTACCAAGGGGCCCAAAGTGTGCCAAGAAAATATTCCCCACACCATGACACCACCACCACCAGCCTGAACCGTTGATACAAGGCAGGATGGATCCATGCTTTCATGTTGTTGACGCCAAATTCTGACCCTACCATCCGAATGTCGCAGCAGAAATCGAGACTCATCAGACTAGGCAACGTTTTTCCAATCTTCTACTGTCCAATTTCGATCAGCTTGTGCAAATTGCAGCCTCAGTTTCCTGTTCTTAGCTGAAAAGAGTGGCACCCGGCGTGGTCTTCTGCTGCTGTAGCCCATCTGCCTCAAAGTTCGACGTACTGTGTGTTCAGAGATGCTCTTCTGCCTACCTTGGTTGTAACGGGTGGCGATTTGAGTCACTGTTGCCTTTCTATCAGCTCGAACCAGTCTGCCCATTCTCCTCTGACCTCTGGCATCAACAAGGCATTTCCGCCCACAGAACTGCTGCTCACTGGATGATTTTTTCTTTTTCGGACCATTCTCTGTAAACCCTAGAGATGGTTGTGCGTGAAAATCCCAGTAGATCAGCAGTTTCTGAAATACTCAGACCAGCCCTTCTGGCACCAACAACCATGCCATGTTCAAAGGCACTCAAATCACCTTTCTTCCCCATACTGATGCTCGGTTTGAACTGCAGGAGATTGTCTTGACCATGTCTACATGCCTAAATGCACTGAGTTGCCGCCATGTGATTGGCTGATTAGAAATTAAGTGTTAACGAGCAGTTGGACAGGTGTACCTCATAAAGTGGCCGGTGAGTGTACATGTCTAATGTGAATCCATTTAATTGTAAATGTGAACTGTTTGAGACCTGTTCACAGGTAAAAACTCTACACAAATAAAGATATAAAATCCAAGTTAAAGGCACATTATTTACGCATGGAACCCTGGGTGTGCCAGGATTTATAACGTATAATCCATGACTACTATGAAATGATGATTATTGGAAATGAAAAATAAATATTTAGCAGTTTCTTTTTTTTTACATTTTTTTCCATAGAAGACCTTTCACCTTTTCCAAATACTTTTTGCATCCTTTAACCCCTTCACGCTTTGCGACGGATATATCTGCCACAGAGCTATGAAGGGTGTATGAAGAGGGCTCACGGGCTTTGCTGCATATTGCATATTGCATAGTGCTTGCACCGATCACGGGTGTTGACCTCTTGTATGCCACCAGTAAAGACGCTGGCGGCACTTAAAACATGGGCATCGCCATCTTTTTTCAGTCAGCCCACTGAACGTCCTCAGGGGGAGGGGAAAGGGGGTGATGATCTATTGCCATGACAGCCTCATCTCTTCGTCAGACCCGAGGCTGCATTGTTTCTGAAGATTCTTTCCTATGAGCCAGTGGCTCATTGTAATGAATCCTATGCAAAAATACTGCAATATACTCATATACTGCAATATAGTAGTATTGCAGTATAGTAGGAACGATCAGGCCATCTAGGGTTAAAGTACCCTTAAATTGTGAAGAAAAATAAAATCACAAACACATTAGGTATCACCGCGTCTGATTTATCAAAATATTGAAAAAAGATTAAAGAAAGGCAAATTAACCCCCAAAACCAAATATATTTTCATAGACTGCCATTAGAAAGCATTGTCCCTATCCGGTCATTGTCACTTAAGCAATCAGGTACTAAAGCTGTATGCAAATGACCTGTGAGATGACCAATGAGTCATATCATATTCAGCTGTCCAGTTTATTTAGTGGGAGACACAGACTCACCCCCAGTGCTTGACTGACAGCCTGTATAATGGTGTAATGGGCTTCCTGGTGCTGGCTCCCCCTGCAGCCTATGTGTATGTGATACTCCAATACACATGAATGACAGCCTGTATAATGATGTCACACTCCTGGTACTATTTGTGGAATAACACATAAAGCATATGTGCTTTGTTGAGCATTAATATGGCGCTGGACAACCTAGTATAGAGTCCGATTTATTCTGTGTAAAATAAGGGGGTATAAAAATCTTATTAGAACAACCCGTTTCGCGCTCAAACGGAGCGCTTCATCTGGTTCATGGATCTCTTAAATGGTTTCATTTATCTCATTAAGTCCATTTGGGGAGAGCGTATTCAATTTGAACATACAATACACTTCTCTTCTACAGAGAGTTTGGAAACGGTTAGGTATCGTGTTTGGGATATGATCTATGGGCATAATAGTAATAAGAAATGGCTTATTTCGGTGGAAAAGGGCACAGTGCTTAGAAACACCTTGTAGGAGAAATTTATTTTTTACATTCTCCCGGTGTTTGTTAAGACGGCTGCGCAGTGATTGTACTGTTCTGCCAACATATTGAAGATTGCATATTTTGCATTCTATCAGATATATTATATATTTACTTTGGCAAGACATTTCGGTTTTTATAATGAATTTTTCCTTTGTGCTAGTGCAAATGAAGGCAGAACCCGTTTTTATAGATGTGCAACATAAACATCTGGGTTTACCACATTTTTTCACATTCCCTTGGTCTTTTACAGTCGCTGTTGCTCTTTGTTGTCTCCCCCCAGCATTGTGAGAAAATTGTACCATCCGGAGTCGTGTTTCCAAGCAGGAGAAGGATTGACCCCGGTTGCGTAGCTGCAGGAGGACGCCAACGTTTTATAAAAACCAAGAGCGATCTACCTGTCAGCACAACTCCGTCAGGTTAGTAGTTCCACTAATACTCTCATACCACAATAATTAATGAAGGATATTGCACTATAGGAGCACCCCCTCTCTCTCCATTTTCTTCCAGATTACACTCCTGGTACTGGCTCCTCTATGTGCTTCCTGGTGCTGAAGGCCATGCCCCCTGTAACCTGTGTGTATGAGATACTCCTATACGCATGACTGACAGCCTGTATAATGAAGTGAGGTGTAATGGCTCCTCCATGTGCTTCCTGGTGCTGGCGCCCCATGCAGCCTGTGTGTATGAGATCCTCCTATACACATGACTGACAGCCTGTATAATGATGTGACACTCCTGGTGCTGGCGCCCATGCAGCCATGTTAAAGCAGAACATGTCAGATTCATGTATAGCTGATGTCTGTGTCTCTCACCTGTATATTAGGAGGATGCAGCATGTCAGCAGATGCAGCACAGACACTAGCCATGCTTTACTATACATTATACACAGACATGAGCAGGGGGAGGACAGGGGAGGGGGAACAGGAGTGATATCATTTCTCTCTACATGTGCTCAGATGTAGTGACAGAGACCTGATGACAGGTGTCCTTTAAGTTTATATATATATATAGTTTATATATATATATATATAAATGGCCACATCAGATTACAGTCTTTATGGTATTTTAAGGAAAATTGTAAGAATTGTAAGTCCCGTGTATATTCAAGTATAAGCCGTACCGAATATAAACCGAGACCACCCTCTATATATAGACGGCCCTGTATATAGCCAGCCAGTCCCCTATATATAGCGCACTGTATATAGCCAGCCAGTCCCCTGTATGTATCCAGCTAGTCCCTGTATATAACCAGACAGTCCACTTTATATAGCCAGTCAGTCCCCTACATATTGTCTAATGTACTAATCCCCTGTATAGACGGCTCCCCCCAGCAGGTACACTACTTGATCCCGTCCCACTGGCAGTGACAGGTCGGTGCATGCTGGGGGCGCACAGACTATGACTTCAGCGTCTTGCCGACATTGTAGCCCGCGTGGAGGGATCAAGAAGAGGACCTGCAAGGGGGCAGGGGCATTGGAAAGATGAGTACAGAGGTGGTCATTTACTAAGGGCCCGAATCGCTATGTTTCGTCTGGTTTCCTGGAAATTGCTGATTTGCGCCGAATTGCCCCGGGTTTTTGGCGCATGCGATCGGATTGTGGTGCATCGACGCCGGCATGCACGCAACGGAAATTGGGGGACGTGGCCGTGGGACAACCAGACGGATTCGGAAAAACCAACGTATTTAAAAAAAAAAATACTATAGTGAACTCCGACGGACTTCAGCGCAGCAGTGACACCTTGTAGACATCGGGCGCACTACCTAAGTGAATCACCGGAAGACCCGAATCCTCGACGGAGAATGGGCCACTGGATCGCGAATGGACCGGGTAAGTAAATCTGCTCTAGAATTTTTTTTTTTTACTCAAGCATAAGGGGAGAGCTGCTTTTTCAGCACAAAAAATGGTGCTAATAAACTCAGATTATACTTGAGTATTTATGGTATATAATTAAATTATCAAGTACCGAAAAATAATTTTACCTTAAGTCCAGTTGGCAAACAAGATTCATCCTTAGAATTGATATTGCGGTATTTTTCTTTGCACGTAAACTTCCCGCCGCTTGTAGGATGGTGAGGTCCGGGCTGACGTTTAGGCTCAGGATTATTATTGCCATTATAATCTAAGCAGCAAAAAAACAGTTAACTCAATCTATCCACATGTTATGAAGTATATATATATATATATATATATATATATATATATATATATATATTATACATAGGTGATAACTCTACATACCATTACAGACACTGACAGTGATCAGTGTAAAGAGTAGGATGATGATCTTCATGGCAGAGAGTTGAGTTCAGCACAAATGTGTATGGCGTCTTACCTACTGGTGCTCTCCTCTTTTATAATGAGAAAATCAGTGACATCATTAAATATATAATATTGCGCCTCCCTCATGGAAACGTGGCTTCTGGCATCTGAATTGTGCAAAGATTTCAAAACCTGGCAGCAAAACAATTACCAGCAGCAGCCAATTTTCTTCTACCTCATTATGTGTAAACATTCTATATGTGCAGAAGGGGTCACTTTCTATCCCCACTGCTTTACCACTTCATATACCGGGACAGACCAGTTCTTCAACTTGAGAGTGATGATACCTAGTACACACGTTATGCAAAATCTCCATTTTACAGCCTTCCACCCCACAAATGCAGAACTTCCATCCCTCTCCTTCCTCTGACAGTACCAGAAAAAATAAATTGAGCAACATGTGATTCCAGCTTCTCAAGTCGTTTGGTAATACAAGGAAGCCCGCTTGTTGTGCTCAATAAGGCTCCCAGCAATGGACCACCCACCTAGAATAAGAAAGTAATGAATACTTTATAAACCACAACAATGGTTTGAAGACTTGTTGAGAAAGAAGACCGCAGCACAACTCAATATTAGTTGAACACTCTAGTGTCTTTATTCACCCATCACACAATGTTTTGACTGTCAAAGGAGTGTTTATCAAGCATAATAATTTGAGTATTCAATATAATTTGTATCAGTGCACAATTCTAGACTGCAGTCTGATTATCAAGAGCTATTCAGCTACTACAGAAATCTAGTTCCCACAAGTAAGGTAACAACAACAGTGGTTTCTGGACCTTTGGAGGACCTTTGAAGGTTGTGAAATGGCTATTGTGTATATGTGTATTGAGTTCAGGAACAAATGTATAAAGATTTTGTAGGTGAATGTCCTTCTCAGAATAAAATTTAGTGGGTGGTTTGGATGGCCATGGGTCCCTAGAAAGCCTTGAGCACCGGGATACTGACCAAATCACCTATATTATAATCCACTACTGGTTGCACTTTCCCTTAAGAATAACTTTCTGTTATTGAATCTGTATTAATCTGTAATTAAGCCCCTGCATCAGTTTTCTGTCTGCACATTCTTTTCAGTGAAACTGCTTGCATAGATATTTGTGGCGCAACTGCACTATACCCGACCCAACACTAAATTCTGCTCTGAAAGGGGCCTTCCGTTGCAGTCGGACCGTGAAAAACATTTATCATGCAGTGTCTGACAAAAGTGTGGCGCACGCCATATGTAAAAAGTGCACCAAAAAAAGTTGGTGCATTCTGTCGGAGCTGATTCATGCAGAATGTACACCACAATTCCTGAATCTGGCGCACCCTGCAAACTACACAGGCAAACAGTACCTAATGTGCATAAATGTGGGCCATCAAGTTTAGTTTTAGACTGTTTTTTATGACATGTTGTACTTCACATTAATGCTATATTTTTGTAAACATTTTCACACTTATTTATAAAAAAAAATGGATTTTGATGTACATTTCAAAAAAATAGTGATTTACTGATTTGTAAATCTTATGCACATCATACATGATTTTATGTGATGATTTTAATCTTTTTTGATTGCCATGTCGTGTATGAATAAATATTGAACGATTTTATTGTATTGGATATTATGATTTGAGTAGTACACTGTAGTCCTGTATACTGTTATTGGTATTCATAATTAAATCAAACACCTGCTGGGGCAAATACACAACATACACCTTGCTAAATTCCCCAAGGGGTGTACTTTCCCAAATGGTCTCTTGTTGGGGCTCTGGTCTTTTTTGGTACCACTAGGGCTCTCCAGATGCATCCTGACTAGAGATGAGCGAACACTAAAATGCTCGGGTACTCGTTATTCGAGACGAACTTTTCCCGATGCTCGAGTGCTCGTCTCGAATAACGAACCCCATTGAAGTCAATGGGAGACTCGAGCATTTTTCAAGGGGACCAAGGCTCTGCACAGGGAAGCTTGGCCAAACACCTGGGAACCTCAGAAAAGGATGGAAACACCACGGAAATGGACAGGAAACAGCAGGGGCAGCATGCATGGATGCCTCTGAGGCTGCCTAATCGCACCATTATGCCAAAATTATGGGCAACAGCATGGCCATGACAGAGTGACAGAATGAAGCTAGATAGCATCTAAAACATCCAATAATTGACCCTGACACTATAGGGGACGGCATGCAGAGGCAGCGGCAGCAGGCTAGAGAGTGTCATGGCGACATACCCTAAATGGACTCAGGCTTCAAACCAATGGGTGGCAGAGAGGAACCAAAGGAGGTGAGCAAGAAGCGCTCAAATAATATCGGTACATGATAAAAGTTTGCCAGTATATTTTGTGGATTACACAGCAGGGTGGCGACAAAGTTAACATGGAAGCCATGAAAACAACCCAAAATTCTGCCTGACACAGCTCGTTTGATAAGGGGACCATGTATGGAGGCAGTGAACTAGTAGTAGATTAAAGGTGCTGCAGTTAAAACTATGTTAGTTGGATCTTGGCATGGAGCTGGCGCTCCGCTGCCAGGCGAGCTTTCGCCAATCCAAGCCCCTGTCTATAGGCTACTCCCCAAACAGCACTTCTAAGAACCTTTTGTATAAGATCAAGTGTAGTAGCGTTCTTATAAGTTTAGGATATGGCGGGTGAGGGGAATGTAAACAGATGCGCAAGAAGCGCTGAAATAATATCCCTAAATGGTAAAAGTTTGCAAGTATATTTTGTGGATTACACAGCAGGGTGGCGACAAAGTTAACAACTTTGATGTGGAATGCCCTGTAATAGCTCTTGGGCGGTGTGCCTTTTATCGCCTAGGCTCAGCAGTTTCAGCACCGCCTGCTGTCGCTTAGCGACGGCACTGCTGCTGTGCCTAGAGCTACCGACTTATGGCGCCATGCCCACGGATGGTAATTCGGAGGAGGAGGAGGTGGAGGAGGGGTGGGAGGAGGTATAGTAGGCCTTTGAGACCTGGACCGAGGTAGGCCCCGCAATTCTCTGCGTCGGCAGTATATGACCAGCCCCAGGGTCAGACTCGGTCCCAGCCTGCACCAAGTTAAGTGTAGTAGCGTTCTTATAAGTTTGGGATATGGCGGGTGAGGGGAATGTAAACAGATGCGCAAGAAGCGCATGATGCGCATGGAGCTGGCGTTCCGCTGCCAGGCGAGCTTTCGCCAATCCAAGCCCCTGTCTCTAGGCTACTCCCCAAACAGCACTTCTAAGAACCTTTTGTATAAGATCAAGTGTAGTAGCGTTCTTATAAGTTTAGGATATGCCGGGTGAGGGGAATGTAAACAGATGCGCAAGAAGCGCTGAAATAATATCCCTAAATGGTAAAAGTTTGCCAGTATATTTTGTGGATAACACAGCAGGGTGGCGACAAAGTTAACAACTTTGATGTGGAATCCATGAAAACAACCCAAATTTCTGCCTGACACACCTCGTTTGATAAAGGGACGATGTATGGAGGCAGCTATATGGACGACTTTTGGAGGTAGCAATGGAGACAACGTGTGGAGGCTGCTATGGAGACAATTTAATTTGGATAGTGCCTGTAAGTGGCAGTCCCAAACATTTTTCAAACCAGAGGAGCAGGTAGGTGGCCCTCCAGTAAAATGGGATAGATTGAGTGCCTGTATGTGGCAGTCCCAAAAATGTTTCAAACCAGAGGAGCAGGTAGGTGGCCCTCCAGTAAAATGGAATAGATTGAGTGCCTGTATGTGGCAGTCCCAAAAATTCTTCAAACCAGAGGAGCAGGTAGGTGGCCCTCCAGTAAAATGGAATAGATTGAGTGCCTGTATGTGGCAGTCCCAAAAATTGTTCAAACCAGAGGAGCAGGTAGGTGGCCCTGCAGTAAAATGGAATAGATTGAGTGCCTGTATGTGGCAGTCCCAAAAATTGTTCAAACCAGAGGAGCAGGTAGGTGGCCCTGCAGTAAAATGGAATAGATTGAGTGCCTGTATGTGGCAGTCCCAAAAATGTTTCAAACCAGAGGAGCAGGTAGGTGGCCCTCCAGTAAAATGGAATAGATTGAGTGCCTGTATGTGGCAGTCCCAAAAATTGTTCAAACCAGAGGAGCAGGTAGGTGGCCCTGCAGTAAAATGGAATAGATTGAGTGCCTGTATGTGGCAGTCCCAAAAATGTTTCAAACCAGAGGAGCAGGTAGGTGGCCCTCCAGTAAAATGGAATAGATTGAGTGCCTGTATGTGGCAGTCCCAAAAATTTTTTAAAACAGAGGACCGGGTAGGTGGCCCTCCAGAAAAATGGAATAGATTGAGTGCCTGTATGTGGCACTCACAAAAATTGTTTCAAACAGAGGACCGGGTAGGTGGCCCTCCAGAAAAATTAATTGCATGAAGTACTATAGCAAGAGCCAGTGGGCCCTGTCAAAAAATAGCCATTTTCCTCTGCTTTACTGTACAAAGAGGTGGAGAAGGAGGAAAATGAGGAGGAGGAGGAGGAGTGGATCAATTATTCAGGTTGAGCTTCCTTCACCTGGTGGAGATTGGAAATTCTGAGAAATCCAGCCTTTATTCATTTTAATAAGCGTCAGCCTGTCAGCGCTGTCAGTCGACAGGCGTGTACGCTTATCGGTGATGATGCCACCAGCTGCACTGAAAACCCGCTCGGACAAGACGCTAGCGGCAGGGCAGGCAAGAACCTCCAAGGCGTACAGCGCCAGTTCGTGCCACATGTCCAGCTTTGAAACCCAGTAGTTGTAGGGAGCTGTGTGATCATTTAGGACGATGGTATGGTCAGCTACGTACTCCCTCACCATCTTTCTGTAAAGATCAGCCCTACTCTGCCGAGACTGGGGACAGGTGACAGTGTCTTGCTGGGGTGACATAAAGCTGTTTCAGCTTGTGCACCAGGGCCTGCTGGTATTCATGCATTCTCACACTCCTTTCCTCTCCAGGGATGAGAGTGGGAAGATTTTGCTTGTACCGTGGGTCCAGGAGAGTGAACACCCAGTAATCGGTGCTGGAATAAATTCTTTGAACGCGAGGGTCACGGGATAGGCAGCCTAGCATGAAATCTGCCATATGCGCCAGAGTACCAACGCGTAAGAATTCACTCCCCTCACTGGCCTGACTGTCCATTTCCTCCTCCTCCAACTCCTCCAACTCCTCTTCTTCTGCCCATACACGCTGAACAGTGAAGGACTCAACAATGGTCCCCTCTTGTGTCTCGCCAACATTCTCCTCCTCTTCCTCCTCATCCTCCTCCACCTCCACCTCCTCCGATATGCGCTGAGAAACAGACCTCAGGGTGCTTTGGCTATCAACAAGGGAATATTCTTCCCCCGTCTCTTGTGACGAGCGCAAAGCTTCCGACTTCATGCTGACCAGAGAGTTTTTCAACAGGCCAAGCAGCGGGATGGTGAGGCTGATGATGGCGGCATCGCCACTGACCATCTGTGTTGACTCCTCAAAGTTACTCAGCACCTGACAGATATCAGACATCCACGTCCACTCCTCATTGTAGACTTGAGGAAGCTGACTGACCTGACTACCAGTTCTGGTGGAAGTTGACATCTGGCAGTCTACAATCGCTCTGCGCTGCTGGTAAACTCTGGATAACATGGTCAGTGTTGAATTCCACCTCGTGGGCACGTCGCACAACAGTCGGTGAGCGGGCAGTTGGAGGCGGCGCTGCGCTGCCCTGAGAGTGGCAGCATCTGGGCTGGACTTCCTGAAATGCGCACAGATGCGGCGCACCTTCGTGAGCAAATCAGACAGATTGGGGTATGTCTTGAGGAAACGCTGCACTATCAGATTTAACACATGGGCCAGGCATGGCACATGTGTCAGTCTGCCGAGTTGCAGAGCCGCCACCAGGTTACGGCCGTTGTCACACACAACCATTCCCGGCTTGAGGTTCAGCGGTGCCAGCCACAGATCAGTCTGCGCCGTGATGCCCTGTAATAGCTCTTGGGCGGTGTGCCTTTTGTCGCCTAGGCTCAGCAGTTTGAGCACCGCCTGCTGTCGCTTAGCGACGGCACTGCTGCTGTGCCTAGAGCTACCGACTGATGGCGCCGTGCCCACGGATGGTAGTTCGGAGGAGGAGGTGGAGGAGGGGTGGGAGGAGGAGGAGGCATAGTAGGCCTGAAACACCTGGACCGAGGTAGGCCCCGCAATCCTCGGCGTCGGCAGTATATGAGCAGCCCCAGGGTCAGACTCGGTCCCAGCCTCCACCAAGTTAACCCAATGTGCCGTCAGCGATATATAGTGGCCCTGCCCGGCAGCACTCGTCCACGTGTCCGTGGTCAGGTGGACCTTGTCAGAAACGGCGTTGGTCAGGGCACGGATGATGTTGTCTGACACGTGCTGGTGCAGGGCTGGGACGGCACATCGGGAAAAGTAGTGGCGGCTGGGGACCGAATACCGAGGGGCGGCCGCCGCCATGAGGTTGCGAAAGGCCTCGGTCTCTACTAGCCTATAGGGCAGCATCTCCAGGCTAAGCAATCTGGAGATGTGCACATTAAGGGCTTGGGCGTGCGGGTGGGTTGCACTATATTTGCGTTTCCGCTCCAGCGTCTGGGGTATGGAGAGCTGAACGCTGGTGGATGCTGTGGAGGATCGTGGAGGCGACGATGGGGTTTTTGGGCCAGGGTCCTGGGCAGGGGGCTGACTAGCAGCTGACACAGGGGAAGGAGCAGTGGTGTGCACGGCCGGAGGTGAACGGGCTTGTTGCCACTGAGTGGGGTGCTTAGCATTCATATGCCTGCGCATACTGGTGGTAGTTAAGCTAGTAGTGGTGGAACCCCTGCTGAGCCTGGTTTGGCAAATGTTGCACACCACAGTCCGTCGGTCATCCGGTGTTTCCTTAAAGAACCTCCACACTTCTGAAGATCTAGCCCTCGCCGCAAGAGCCCTCACCACGGGAGCTTCACTAGTTGACAGTGGCGCTGATGCACCAGCTCTGGCCCTGCCTCTCCGTCTGGCCCCACCACTGCCTCTTCCAACCTGTTCAGGTCGAGGACTCTCCTCCGTCTCAGAAGCACTGTGTTCACCCGGCCTCTCAACCCAGCTTGGGTCTGTCACCTCATCATCCTCCGATCCCTCAGTCTGCTCCCCCCTCGGACTTCCTGCCCTGACAACAACTTCCCCACTGTCTGACAACCGTGTCTCCTCATCGTCGGACACCTCTTTACACACTTCCACTACGTCAAGAAGGTCATCATCACCCACAGACTGTGACTGGTGGAAAACCTGGGCATCGGAAAATTGCTCAGCAGCAACCGGACAAGTGGTTTGTGACTGTGGGAAGGGTCCAGAAAACAGTTCCTCAGAGTATGCCGGTTCAAATGCCAAATTTTCCTGGGAGGGGGCAGACTGGGGGGGAGGAGGCTGAGGTGCAGGAGCTGGAGGAGTGGGGATTTCGGTGACATGGGTGGACTGCGTGGAAGACTGACTGGTGGTGGACAAATTGCTCGAAGCATTGTCAGCAATCCACGACATCACCTGTTCGCACTGTTCTGGCCTCAACAGTGCTCTACCACGAGTCCCAGTAACTTGAGACATGAACCTAGGGAGTGTAGCTCTGCGGCGTTCCCCTGCTCCCTCATCAGCAGGTGGTGTCTCACCCCGCCCAGGACCACGGCCTCTGACCCCTGCAGTAGTTGGACGCCCACGTCCCCGCCCTCGTCCTCTACCCCTAGCCCTCGGGTTAAACATTTTTAAAATGAGAGTTATAACTTTTTTTTTTTTTTTACTTCTTTTTGTTTTTTTTTGTGTTTTTTTGTGTTTTTTTTTTTTGTGTTTTTTGTTTTTTTTTTGAGTTTTTAAAACCAAACAATCCTATCCTATTGCTATGGCTATTTTCTAGCCAAGTATCAAAGGAAGCACACTACTATGCCAGATGAGATGACACTGAGTTAGTGCCTAATAGAAATCCAACCCCTACTGAATTTTGCCACTTCGGCCTTTGCTATGGATATGTGCGCCACTAAGCGCAGAACACAGCGGTCGCAAGTCTCACTACAAATTGCTCAGAATTGGCAAGTACATGCACTGCAGAAACTACAGCCACCAGCAGATCAACCAGAAATCAAATATATAGAACGCTACTGTAGGCTTCAAGAAGCTGTTTGTATTCTCCTATGGCTATTTTCTAGCCAAGTATCAAAGGAAGCACACTACTATGCCAGATGAGATGACACTGAGTTATTGCCTAATAGAAATCCAACCCCTACTGAATTTTGCCACTTCGGCCTTTGCTATGGATATGTGCGCCACTAAGCGCAGAACACAGCGGTCGCAAGTCTCACTACAAATTGCTCAGAATTGGCAAGTACATGCACTGCAGAAACTACAGCCACCAGCAGATCAACCAGAAATCAAATATATAGAATGCTACTGTAGGCTTCAAGAAGCTGTTTGTATTCTCCTATGGCTATTTTCTAGCCAAGTATCAAAGGAAGCACACTACTATGCCAGATGAGATGACACTGAGTTATTGCCTAATAGAAATCCAACCCCTACTGAATTTTCCCACTTCGGTCTTTGCTATGGATATGTGTGCCACTAAGAGCTAAACACAACGGTAGCAAGTCCCCCTGCTAATTCCTCACAAAATGGTAAAAGATGCAAATTAAAATAAAAAAAGTAGAACGTTATTGTAGCCCTAAGAAGGGCTGTTGGGTTCTTTGAGAATCACTCCTGCCTAACAGTAAGCTAATAGAACACCCTAACGCTTTCCCTGACCAGCAGCAGCTCTCTCCCTAGCGGCATCCAGAGACAGAATGATCCGAGCAGCGCGGCCAGCGGCTAGTCTATCCCAGGGTCACCTGATCTGGCCAGCCAACCACTGCTATCGACGTGTAAGGGTACCACGTCATGCTGGGTGGAGTGCAGAGTCTCCTGGCTTGTGATTGGCTCTGTTTCTGGCCGCCAAAAAGCAAAACGGCGGGAGCTGCCATTTTCTCGAGCGGGCGAAGTATTCGTCCGAGTAACGAGCAGTTTCGAGTACCCTAATGCTCGACCGAGCATCAAGCTCGGACGAGCATGTTCGCTCATCTCTAATCCTGACACATGAAAACTTTTTCAGCCATATTTGTTCTCTAAACACTAAACAACACAACGCTCTTTCCCTTCCATGTGCCCCCCTCTACAGTGTACAGTGACACAATGGCACTAAAATGGGAATTGCACTAAACATTGTAAAATACATTTTCCTTTTTAACCCATTGTGAAGGTGCAAATTTTGGTGTTCAATGAATATATTGTAAGATAAAATAACATTTCTATAATTTCACTTCCATGTATTTTTCACCCTTATGAAACGCTCATAGGGTTAACAAACTTCCCAAAGGTAGTTTTAAATATTTTAAGGGGGGGGGGCAGGTTCTAAAATTGTGTCATTTGTGGGGATTTTCTGTCATATAGGCCTTCTAGCTTAATTGGCCTTCCAAAAATAGATTTTGATGTTTTTTGTGAAAATCTAAAAAAATCAAACCTAAAGTTATAAGCCTCCTAACATCCTAAAAAGGAAAGGATGTTTAAAAAATGATGGCAAAAAAGGAGACAAATGGAAAATGTTTGTAATCAAGTTATTCTGAACATTTTGAATTCAGAAAACATTGTTTCTTTCAAAATTTTTGCCAAATTTCTGTTTATTTCATAAATAAATAAACATATTGCTTAAATTTCTTAACCAACATGAAGTATAATGTGTCATGAAAAAATTATCTCAATATCAAAAAAGCATTCCAAAGTTATGACCACTTATAGTGACACATGTCAGATTTCATAAAAAAGGTCATGTCAGGAAGGTGCAAAAGATAGAAAGGCGTCTCATCAGGAGAAGTTATCTGAAGTGATGTATACACATGCAGCACATGAAAAAATTAGTTCTGTATATCTGAATGTGACTGTTCTGGTAACCTACACTTGGATTTTTACCTGCCATACTCACTTGAATCGTTGCAGATATACCGTGTACTATTTGCTGGTGATATTTATTCTGTGATGTGAGGTGAATCAAATGTGATGTGAGGTAAAGCAAATATGCAATGGGATTTAAATATCATATATTACTGATGGGTTTATTTTGGCAGCCTGAACAGGAAAGATGGAAGCACCCTGGAGGCATTTAGTGTTTTCAGTATTCTTTTGACTTCTAAATATTGCCAGCCAGATAGCTAAACACTCACATACACAATACACATAGTATATTATGTTATATAAATGAGAAAAATTAGTTCCAGAGACAGTTCTGCTTCTTTTCACATCTGCAAAGAATGGAGTATTTTTTGTAATTTCTGTAGTTTTTGTTGTTGGTACAGAGGGAAACAGAGGCCCATATACATTATGGTATTATCTGTAGAGGTAAAATATATATTTTTGTTGTGGTGTTAATGATATTCCTATATTCTAGATATATTATTGTGTCTGCGCCAGTTTTTTGCCTACATTTGCATGACAAAAGTGTCCTTGGAGCTTGTGCACGAATTTATAATGTATTTGCGCCACTGTCGTGCTGTGGTCGCATTTTGTCTAACACTTTTGAAAACTGTGCACCTTTAGGAGCGTGGCAATGTTTGGTTACTAGCTTGCACCAAATTTATTACACCACAATTGTCACGCAGCAGCAGAACTAAGAGCGTGCAACACTATGTAATAATGTGGCACAAAGTGCACATTAGCGAGGCAAACTGCACCAGTTTTCTTATATTTGACCATAATCTAAAAAAAGATAAAATTACATTGTTTTCTTTATAAATAACTATTTTGCTACATATTTGATGCAATAGAATAACAGAACTTACTATTTGGTCCTTTGTTTTGTAATCACAGAGGTCACATAAATATTACACCTGCAGGAGCTGATATGACATGGCTTCCAAATAGAGATAAACTTTCATACGGAATTGACCGTCTGGTTGCCGCTGAAACAGCTTCTAATTTTCTAGAGTGAATGAATGTTTAGCCTTCATGTCCAGTATTGAGGCTTAGATACAAGGTCTTGGCCCTCAATCTCTCTTCTAGTTCATCCAAAAAGTTTAATGACAGGGCTCTTTGAAGCCATGTTCTCCAGAACATATTCACTGAACTTTGCATTTATGAACTTAGTTTTGTGCATTGTGACCATGTTGGAACAGGAAAAATGCCTACCCCCAAGAAATTCCTACTTATTTGGAAGTATCCAACCACCTGATAGAGAAGTGTTATTGAGTCAGCTGAGCTTTGATGACCTTTACACATTATGCACTTTAACACTCAGTGACCCCATTCTGTAGCCCTATGTGGCCTGCCTTGCTGTGGATGACCTGTAATTCATTTATGCTTTTAAATTTCATTAATAACCGTCACAGTTAATTAATAAATATATTTGAGAGGGAAGAAATTTCGGGAAGTGACATGTTCCATTTATAGCATCCAGTTAGAATATGAAGCCTAAAGGAAATCCATTGAAAATAACATGGGATCACCTTGATCCCGGCACTGTCTGTCGCTAGTCTTGACACACCAGGATCACCTAGAAAACAAACCTATAATTAGCAGCACAGAGCGCAAGGACAAGATGTCTGGCAATTATGCACGGCCTCGCCTCCTCCCTCCCATGTTGAGACCACCTCAAGCACCTTCCTCTTGTCCATTGTGATTCGACTCTCCAATAAAGATTTTCATTGATTGTATGTTGTCAGGCTTGCAGATGTGGATCCTCTGGACCACTGCAGATGATGACACAAGCCCCTACCTGGGACCGGAGTCCAAAAAAGTTTTCAAACCAGAGGAGCAGGTAGGTGATCCTCCAGAAAATCTAAATAGAATGAGTGCCTGTGGCAGTCCAAAAAAGTTTTCAAACCAGAGGACTGGGTGGGTGGCCCTTCAGAAAAATTAAATACATAGAGTACTATAGCTAGAGCCAGTTGGCCGTGGCAAAAAATAGCCAGTTTCCTCTGCTTTAGTGTACAAAGAGGAGGAGAAGGAGGAAAATGAGGAGGAGGAATGCATACATTATTCAGGTTGAGGTTCTTTCACCTGGTGGAGAATGGAAATCCTGAGAATTCCAGGCTTTATTCATCTTGATAAGCGTCAGCCTGTCAGCGCTGTCAGTCGACAGGCGTGTACGCTTATCGGTGATGATGCCACTGAAAACCCGCTCGGACAACACGCTAGCGGCAGGGCAGGCAAGAACCTCCAAGGCGTACACCACCAGTTCGTGCCACATGTCCAGCATTGAAACCCAGTAGCTGTAGGGAGCTGTGTGATCATTTAGGACGATGGTATGGTCAGCTATGTACTCCCTCACCATCTTTCTGTAAAGATCAGCCCTACTCTGCCGAGACTGGGGACAGGTGACAGTGTCTTGCTGGGGTGACATAAAACTGGCAAAGGCCATGTAAAGCGTACCCCTGCCAGTGCTGGACAAGCTGCCTGCTCGCCTACTCTCCCTCGCTACTTGTCCCGCAGAAGTACGCCCTATGCCACTAGCGCTGTCAGAAGGGAAATACTGTTTTAGCTTGTGCACCAGGGCCTGCTGGTATTCATGCATTCTCACACTCCTTTCTTCTCCAGGGATGAGAGTGGAAAGATTTTGCTTGTACCATGGGTCCAGGAGAGTGAATACCCAGTAATCGGTGCTGGAATAAATTCTTTGAACGTGAGGGTCACGGGATAGGCAGCCTAGCATGAAATCTGCCATATGCGCCAGAGTCCCAACTCGCAAGAATTCACTCCCCTCACTGGCCCGACTGTCCATTTCCTCCTCCTCCAACTCCTCTTTTTCTGCCCATACACGCTGAACAGTGAAAGACTGAGCAATGCTCCCCTCTTCTGTTTCGCCAACATTCTCCTCCTACTCATCCTCCTCCACCTCCTCCCATATGCACTGAGAAACAGACCTGAGGGTGCTTTGGCTATCAACAAGGGAATCTTCTTCCCCCATCTCTTGTGACGAGCGCAAAGCTTCTGACTTCATGCTGACCAGAGAGTTTTTCAACAGGCCAAGCAGCAGGATGGTGAGGCTGATGATGGCGACATCGCCACTGACCATCTGTCCTGGGCAGGGGGCTGACTAGCAGAGGCAGCAGATGACACAGGGGAAGGAGCAGTTGTGTGCCCGGCCGGAGGTGAACGGCCTTGGTTCCATTGAGTGGGGTGTTTAGCATTCATATGCCTGCGCATACTGGTGGTGGTTAAGCTTGTAGTGGTGGAACCCCTGCTGATCCTGGTGTGGCACAGGTTGCACACCACAGTCCGTCGGTCATCCGGTGTTTCTTTAAAGAACCTCCAGACTTCCGAAAATCTAGCCCTCGCCACGGGAGCTTCACTACGTGAAACATTTGGTGCTGATGCACCAGCACAGGCCCAGCCTCTCCATCTGGCCCCACCACTGCCTCTTCCAACCTGTTCTCGTCGAGGACTCGCCTCCGTCTTAGAAGCACTGTGTTCACCCGGCCTATCAACCCAGCTTGGGTCTGTCACCTCATCACCCTCCGATCCCTCAGTCTGCTCCCCCCTCGGACTTCCGCTGACAACAACTTCACCACTGTCTGACAACCGTGTCTCCTCATCGGCCGACACCTCTTTACACACTTCTTCCACTACGTCAACAATGTCATCATCACCAGACTGCGACCAATGGAAAACCTGGGCATCGGAAAAGAGCTTAGCAGCAACCGGACACATGGTTTGTGACTCTGGGAAGCGTCCAGAAAACAGTTCCTCAGAGTATGCCGGTTCAAATGCCAAATTTTCTTGGGAGGGGGCAGACTGGGGGAAAGGAGGCTGAGGTGGAGGAGTGCTTATTTCGGTGACATGGGTGGACTGCGTGGAAGACTGACTGGTGGACAAATGGCTAGAAGCATTGTCCGCAATCCACGACATCACCTGTTCGCACTGTTCTGGCCTCAACAGTGCTCTACCACGAGTCCCAGTAACTTGAGACATGAACCTAGGGAGTGTAGCTCTGCGGCGTTCCCCTGCTCCCTCATCAGCAGGTGGTGTCTCACCCCGCCCAGAACCAAGGCCTCTGACCCCTGCAGTAGTTGGATGCCCACGCCCTCTTCCTCTACCCCTAGCCCTCGGGTTCAACATTTTCAAAATTAAATTGTAAACTGTAAATTTTCTTTGTGTGTGTTTTTTTTTTTAACAAAACGATGCTATCCTATTGCTATGGCTAGTTTCTAACCTACACTGACAGCACACAACTGGATTTTGTGCTGTGCCTGATGACTTTTAGTTTTGAAAAAAAAAAAAAAAGGAAAGAAAAAGCAGACTGTGCCTAATTCAATCAAACCCCTAATAAATTGTCCCACTTAGGAGTTTGAGATGGATATGTGTGTCACTAAGAGCTAAATAGAACGTTCCCAAGTATCCCTGCAAATTCCTCACAATATGGTACTAGCTGCACTACTAGTGCCAGCAAGCCCAGCCACAAGCAAACAAAAATAAAATATAACGCTATTCTAGCCCTAACAAGGGCTGTTGGGTTCTTGTAGACAAACTCCTGCCTAACAGTAAGCTAATATAACAGCCTAACGCTATCCCTGCAGCAGCAGCAGCTCTCTCCCTGACGGCATCCATCCAGACAGACGAGCAGCGCGGGCAGGGACTAGTCTATTCCAGGGTCACCTGATCAGGACAGCCAACCGTGTAAGGGTACCACTTCATGCTGGGTGGACTGCAGAGTCTCCTGGCTTGTGATTGGCTCTGTTTCTGGCCGACAAAAATCAAAACGGCGGGAGATGCCATTTTCTCGAGCTGGCAAAGTACTCGTCCGAGCAACGAGCAGTTACGAGTACGCTAATGCTTGAACGAGCATCAAGGTCGGACGAGTGTGTTCGCTCATCTCTAATTAACATATAACCTACCTATGTGTTTAAATGGTGTATGTGTTGCTGATTTAGTCAGCCATGAGTAAAGGTATGTAATGCACCAGACATGTTTCGCATGTGCTTAGTATTGAAGAAAAAAAGGAATGCATAGCTTTTATGAGCTGGATCATGGACTGTTTTTCAATATATTATTGGAGTTCTGCTGGGGAACTGGAACTGTGCTCAGAAAGGCAAGAGGTGGCTAATTAGGTAAGCTGGATTACTTTTATTTGCCTCCAGTATTTTAAGCCTGCTTTGTGTTCTCCAGTATTATATGCGATGGGGTCACTAGTAGAGATGAGCGAGCACTAAAATGCTCGGGTACTCGTTATTCGAGACGAACTTTTCCCGGTGCTCGAGTGCTCGTCTCGAATAACGAGCCCCATTGAAGTCAATGGGAGACTCGAGCATTTTTAAGGGGACCAAGGCTCTGCACAGGGAAGCTTGGCCAAACACCTGGGAACCTTAGAAAAGGATGGAAACACCACGGAAATGGACAGGAAACAGCAGGGGCAGCATGCATGGATGCCTCTGAGGCTGCTTAATCGCACCATTATGCCAAAACTATGGGCAACAGCATGGCCATGACAGAGTGACAGAATGAAGCTAGATAGCATCTAAAACATCCAATAATTGACCCTGACACTATAGGGGACGGCATGCAGAGGCAGCGGCAGCAGCGGCAGGCTAGAGAGTGGCATGGCGACATACCCTAAATGGACTCAGGCTTCAAACCAATGGGTGGCAGAGAGGAACCAAAGGAGGTGAGCAAGAAGCGCTCAAATAATATCGGTACATGATAAAAGTTTGCCAGTATATTTTGTGGATTACACAGCAGGGTGGCGACAAAGTTAACATGGAAGCCATGAAAACAACCCAAAATTCTGCCTGACACAGCTCGTTTGATAAGGGGACCATGTATGGAGGCAGTGAACTAGTAGTAGATTAAAGGTGCTGCAGTTAAAACTATGTTAGTTGGATCTTGGCATGGAGCTGGCGCTCCGCTGCCAGGCGAGCTTTCGCCAATCCAAGCCCGTGTCTCTAGGCTACTCCCCAAACAGCACTTCTAAGAACCTTTTGTATAAGATCAAGTGTAGTAGCGTTCTTATAAGTTTAGGATATGGCGGGTGAGGGGAATGTAAACAGATGCGCAAGAAGCGCTGAAATAATATCGGTAAATGATAAAAGTTTGCCAGTATATTTTGTGGATAACACAGCAGGGTGGCGACAAAGTTAACAACTTTGATGTGGAATCCATGAAAACAACCCAAATTTCTGCCTGGCACACCTCGTTTGATAAAGGGACGATGTATGGAGGCAGCTATATGGACGACTTTTGGAGGTAGCAATGGAGACAACGTGTGGAGGCTGCTATGGAGACAATTTAATTTGGATAGTGCCTGTATGTGGCAGTCCAAAAAAGTTTCCAAACCAGAGGAGCAGGTAGGTGGCCCTCCAGAAAAATGGAATAGATTGAGTGCCTGTATGTGGCAGTCCAAAAAAGTTTTCAAACCAGAGGAGCAGGTAGGTGGCCCTCCAGAAAAATGAAATAGATTGAGTGCCTGTTCTGTGGCAGTCCAAAAAAGTTTTCAAACCAGAGGAGCAGGTAGGTGGCCCTCCAGAAAAATGGAATAGATTGAGTGCCTGTATGTGGCAGTCCAAAAAAGTTTTCAAACCAGAGGAGCAGGTAGGTGGCCCTCCAGAAAAATGAAATAGATTGAGTGTCTGTATGTGGCAGTCCAAAAAAGTTTTCAAACCAGAGGAGCAGGTAGGTGGCCCTCCAGAAAAATTGAATAGATTGAGTGCCTGTATGTGGCACTCCCAAAAATTGTTTAAAACAGAGGACCGGGTCGGTGGCCCTCCAGAAAAATTAAATGCATAAAGTACTATAGCTAGAGCCAGTGGACCCTGTCAAAAAATAGCCAGTTTCCTCTGCTTTACTGTACAAAGAGGAGGAGAAGGAGGAAAATGAGGAGGAGGAGTGGATAAATTATTCAGGTTGAGCTTCCTTCACCTGGTGGAGATTGGAAATTATGAGAAATCCAGGCTTTATTCATCTTAATAAGCGTCAGCCTGTCAGCGCTGTCAGTCGACAGGCGTGTACGCTTATCGGTGATGATGCCACCAGCTGCACTGAAAACCCGCTCGGACAAGACGCTAGCGGCAGGGAAGGCAAGAACCTCCAAGGCGTACAGCGCCAGTTCGTGCCACATGTCCAGCTTTGAAACCCAGTAGTTGTAGGGAGCTGTGTGATCATTTAGGACGATGGTATGGTCAGCTACGTACTCCCTCACCATCTTTCTGTAAAGATCAGCCCTACTCTGCCGAGACTGGGGACAGGTGACAGTGTCTTGCTGGGGTGACATAAAGCTGGCAAAAGCCTTGTAAAGCGTACCCTTGCCAGTGCTGGACAAGCTGCCTGCTCGCCTACTCTCCCTCGCTACTTGTCCCGCAGAACTACGCACTCTGCCGCTAGCGCTGTCAGAAGGGAAATACTGTTTCAGCTTGTGCACCAGGGCCTGCTGGTATTCATGCATTCTCACACTCCTTTCCTCTCCAGGGATGAGAGTGGAAAGATTTTGCTTGTACCGTGGGTCCAGGAGAGTGAACACCCAGTAATCGGTGCTGGAATAAATTCTTTGAACGCGAGGGTCACGGGATAGGCAGCCTAGCATGAAATCTGCCATATGCGCCAGAGTACCAACGCGTAAGAATTCACTCCCCTCACTGGCCTGACTGTCCATTTCCTCCTCCTCCAACTCCTCTTCTTCTGCCCATACACGCTGAACAGTGAAGGACTCAACAATGGTCCCCTCTTGTGTCTCGCCAACATTCTCCTCCTCTTCCTCCTCATCCTCCTCCACCTCCACCTCCTCCGATATGCGCTGAGAAACAGACCTGAGGGTGCTTTGGCTATCAACAAGGGAGTCTTCTTCCCCCGTCTCTTGTGACGAGCGCAAAGCTTCCGACTTCATGCTGATCAGAGAGTTTTTCAACAGGCCAAGCAGCGGGATGGTGAGGCTGATGATGGCGGCATCGCCACTGACCATCTGTGTTGACTCCTCAAAGTTACTCAGCACCTGACAGATATCAGACATCCACGTCCACTCCTCATTGTAGACTTGAGGAAGCTGACTGACCTGACTACCAGTTCTGGTGGAAGTTGACATCTGGCAGTCTACAATCGCTCGGCGCTGCTGGTAAACTCTGGATAACATGGTCAGTGTTGAATTCCACCTCGTGGGCACATCGCACAACAGTCGGTGAGCGGGCAGTTGGAGGCGGCGCTGCGCTGCCCTGAGAGTGGCAGCATCTGTGCTGGACTTCCTGAAATGCGCACAGATGCGGCGCACCTTCGTGAGCAAATCAGACAGATTGGGGTATGTCTTGAGGAAACGCTGAACTATCAGATTTAACACATGGGCCAGGCCTGCCGAGTTGCAGAGTTGCAGAGCCGCCACCAGGTTACGGCCGTTGTCACACACAACCATGCCTGGCTTCAGGTTTAGCGGTGCCAGCCACAGATCAGTCTACGCCGTGATGCCCTGTAATAGTTCTTGGGCGGTGTGCCTTTTATCACCTAGGCTCAGCAGTTTGAGCACCGCCTGCTGTCGCTTAGCGACGGCACTGCTGCTGTGCCTAGAGCTACCGACTGATGGCGCCATGCCCACGGATGGTAGTTCGGAGGAGGAGGTGGAGGAGGGGTGGGAGGAGGAGGAGGCATAGCAGGCCTGAAACACCTGGACCGAGGTAGGCCCCGCAATCCTCGGCGTCGGCAGTATATGACCAGCCGCAGGGTCAGACTCGGTCCCAGCCTCCACCAAGTTAACCCAATGTGCCGTCAGCGATATATAGTGGCCCTGCCCGGCAGCACTCGTCCACGTGTCCGTGGTCAGGTGGACCTTGTCAGAAACGGCGTTGGTCAGGGCACGGATGATGTTGTCTGGCACGTGCTGGTGCAGGGCTGGGACGGCACATCGGGAAAAGTAGTGGCGGCTGGGGACCGAATACCGAGGGGCGGCCGCCGCCATGAGGTTGCGAAAGGCCTCGGTCTCTACTAGCCTATAGGGCAGCATCTCCAGGCTAAGCAATCTGGAGATGTGGACATTAAGAACTTGGGCGTGCGGGTGGGTTGCACTATATTTGCGTTTCCGCTCCAGCGTCTGGGGTATGGAGAGCTGAACGCTGGTGGATGCTGTGGAGGATCGTGGAGGCGACGATGGGGTTTTTGTGGCAGGGTCCTGGGCAGGGGGCTGACACAGCTGACACAGGGGAAGGAGCAGTGGTGTGCACGGCCGGAGGTGAACGGGCTTGTTGCCACTGAGTGGGGTGTTTAGCATTCATATGCCTGCGCATACTGGTGGTAGTTAAGCTATTAGTGGTGGAACCCCTGCTGATCCTGGTTTGGCAAATGTTGCACACCACAGTCCGTCGGTCATCCGGTGTTTCCTTAAAGAACCTCCAGACTTCTGAAAATCTAGCCCTCGCCGCAGGAGCCCTCGCCACGGGAGCTTCACTAGTTGACACATTTGGCGCTGATGCACCAGCTCTGGCCCTGCCTCTCCGTCTGGCCCCACCACTGCCTCTTCCAACCTGTTCTGGTCGAGGACTCTCCTCCGTCTCAGAAGCACTGTGTTCACCCCGCCTATCAACCCAGCTTGGGTCTGTCACCTCATCATCCTCCGATCCCTCAGTCTGCTCCCCCCTCGGACTTCCTGCCCTGACAACAACTTCCCCACTGTCTGACAACCGTGTCTCCTCATCGTCGGACACCTCTTTACACACTTCTTCCACTACGTCAAGAAGGTCATCATCACCCACAGACTGCGACTGGTGGAAAACCTGGGCATCGGAAAATTGCTCAGCAGCAACCGGACAAGTGGTTTGTGACTGTGGGAAGGGTCCAGAAAACAGTTCCTCAGAGTATGCCGGTTCAAATGCCAAATTTTCCTGGGAGGGGGCAGACTGGGGGGGAGGAGGCTGAGGTGCAGGAGCTGGAGGAGTGCCGATTTCGGTGACATGGGTGGACTGCGTGGAAGACTGACTGGTGGACAAATTGCTCGAAGCATTGTCGGCAATCCACGACATCACCTGTTCGCACTGTTCTGGCCTCAACAGTGCTCTACCACGAGTCCCAGTAACTTGAGACATGAACCTAGGGAGTGTAGCTCTGCGGCGTTCCCCTGCTCCCTCATAAGCAGGTGGTGTCTCACCCCGCCCAGGACCACGGCCTCTGACCCCTGCAGTAGTTGGACGCCCACGTCCCCGCCCTCGTCCTCTACCCCTAGCCCTCGGGTTAAACATTTTGAAAATGAGTTATAACTTTAATTTTTTTTTAACTTTTTTTTGTGTTTTTTGTTTTTTTTGTGTTTTTTAGTTTTTAAAACCAAACGATGCTATCCTATTGCTATGGCTATTTTCTAGCCAAGTATGAAAGCACACTGCTATGCCAGATGAGATGACGCTGAGTTATTAAAAAAATAAACGTAAAATAAACAAGGAAATGGCAGACTGTGCCTAATTGAAATCCAACCCCTAATAAATTTTCCCACTTCGGTCTTTGCGATGGATATGTGCGTCACTAAGCGCAAAACACAGCGGTCGCAAGTCTCACTACAAATTGCTCACAATTTGCTAGTAGATGCACTGCAGCAAGGACAGCCAACAGCAGATCAACCAGAAATCAAATATATATAACGCTACTGTAGGCGTAAGTAAGCCGTTTGGATTCTCCGATGGCTATTTTCTAGCCAAGTATGAAAGCACACTGCTATGCCAGATGAGATGACGCTGAGTTATTAAAAAAATAAACGTAAAATAAAAAAGGAAATGGCAGACTGTGCCTAATTGAAATCCAACCCCTAATAAATTTTCCCACTTCGGTCTTTGCGATGGATACGTGCGTCACTAAGCGCTAAACACAAAGGTCGCAAGTCTCACTACAAATTGCTCACAATTTGCTAGTAGATGCACTGCAGCAAGGACAGCCACCAGCAGATCAACCAGAAATCAAATATATATAACGCTACTGTAGGCGTAAGTAAGCCGTTTGGATTCTCCGATGGCTATTTTCTAGCCAAGTATGAAAGCACACTGCTATGCCAGATGAGATGACACTGAGTTATTAAAAAAATAAACGTAAAATAAAAAGTAAATGGCAGACTGTGCCTAATTGAAATCAAACCCCTAATAAATTTTCCCACTTTGGTGTTTGAGGTGGATATGTGTGTCACTAAGAGCTAAACACAACGGTAGCAAGTCCCCCTGCAAATTCCTCACAATATGGTACTAGCTGCACTACTAGTGCCAGCAAGCCCAGCCACAAGCAAAAAAAAAAAAAAAAGGATAACGTTATTGTAGCCCTAAGAAGGGCTGTTGGGTTCTTGTTGAATCACTCCTGCCTAACACTATTCTAATAGAACACCCTAACGCTTTCCCTGACCAGCAGCAGCTCTCTCCCTAGCGGCATCCAGACACAGAATGATCCGAGCAGCGCGGGCAGCGGCTAGTCTATCCCAGGGTCACCTGATCTGGCCAGCCAACCACTGCTATCGACGTGTAAGGGTACCACGTCATGCTGGGTGGAGTGCAGAGTCTCCTGGCTTGTGATTGGCTCTGTTTCTGGCCGCCAAAAAGCAAAACGGCGGGAGCTGCCATTTTCTCGAGCGGGCGAAGTATTCGTCCGAGCAACGAGCAGTTTCGAGTACGCTAATGCTCGAACGAGCATCAAGCTCGGACGAGTATGTTCGCTCATCTCTAGTCACTAGTGTTATTATGTGCTATGGGTTCTCCAGTATTTGTCTGCTCTGGTTGCTGTGGTGGTACTTATTGCTGTATTGTGGTATTTATAATTTCTGTGGAGGCATTTTGCGCTGTAGTGTGGATGCTGGTGCATCTAGGGAACTTGTTACTGATGTGGCCCCTTAAAGTGGAGCAGTATGACAATATAGCCTTTGGACCAATAAATATTGCTCACCACTGGCCTAAATTCTTACATCAGGAATAGAACATACACTTAAAGGAAATGTCAACATTTTTATAATTTATGTGAAGTTGGTGTGCTTCCATTTTCTTCCAAAATTTCCTGCACCTTTTTATGATGAATTTAATTGTGTTATGTTGTTCCCCTAAAGATCACAGTATAGTCCCTACCGTGGCATTAGTCACAATTGTGCCCCACAGTAGCCAATAGTCACAATTATGACCCATAGTAGACAATAGTCACAGTTATGTCCTACAGCAGCCACAGTGCTTGCTACCCCACAGTAGCCACAGTGCTTTCTATCCCCGAGTAGCCATAGTGCTTGTTGCCCCCCCCAGAAGACACAATGCTTGCTGTCCCCTAATAGCCACAGTGCATGCTGCCCCCCCAGTAGCCATAGTGCTTGCTGCCCCAGTAGCCATAGTGCTTGCTGCCCCCCAGTAGCCACAGTGCTTTCTGTCCTCCAGTAGCCATAGTGCTTGTTGCTTCCCCCCAGAAAACACAGTGCTTCCTGTCCCCCTGAAATCACAGTGCTTCCTGTCCCCCAGTAGCCACAGTGCTTTCTTCCCCTCAGTAGCCACAGTGCTTGCTGCCCCCCAGTAGACACAGTGCTTTTTGCCCTCCAGTAGCCACAATGCTTTCTTCTCACCAGAAGCCACAGTGCATACTCCACAAGAAGCCACACTGCTTGCTCCCCACAGTAGCCACAGTACTTTTTGCCCACAGTAGCTACAGTGCTTGCTAACCCCAGGATAGTCTGTATCCTTGCTTGTTGGGGGAAGGGGGTGGTGTTTTCCATATATCTATCCCTATTAGAGATGAGCGAGCACTAAAATGCTCGGGTACTCGTTATTCGAGATGAACTTTTCCCGATGCTCGAGTGCTCGTCTCGAATAACGAGCCCCATTGAAGTCAATGGGAGACTCGAGCATTTTTCCAGGGGACCAAGGCTCTGCACAGGGAAGCTTGGCCAAACACCTGGGCACTTTAGAAAAGGATGGAAACACCACGGAAATGGACAGGAAACAGCAGGGGCAGCATGCATGGATGCCTCTGAGGCTGCTTAAATGCACCATTATGCCAAAATTATGGGCAACAGCATGGCCATGACAGAGTGACAGAATGAAGCTAGATAGCATCTAAAACATCCAATAATTGACCCTGACACTATAGGGGACGGCATGCAGAGGCAGCGGCAGCAGCGGCAGGCTAGAGAGTGGCATGGCGACATACCCTAAATGGACTCAAGCTTCAAACCAATGGGTGGCAGAGAGGAACCAAAGGAGGTGAGCAAGAAGCGCTCAAATAATATCGGTACATGATAAAAGTTTGCCAGTATTTTTTGTGGATTACACAGCAGGGTGGCGACAAAGTTAACAAGTTTGTTGTGGAAGCCATGAAAACAACCCAAAATTCTGCCTGACACAGCTCGTTTGATAAGGGGTCCATGTATGCCTACAGTTCATGCCAGTCGCTGCACTGGCTGCCAGTCTCCTTTCGAATACAGTTTAAAATAATAACCCTCATCCATAAAGCTCTGTATAATGCTGCACCCCCCTACCTCTCCTCTCTTATCTCAGTCTATCGCCCAACCCGTGCTCTTAGATCCGCCAGTGATCTTAGATTAACCTCTACCCTAGTGCGGACCTCCCACTCGCGTCTCCAAGACTTCTCTAGAGCTGCACCAATTCTATGGAATGCTCTGCCCCGGACTATCAGACTAATACCTAACCTCCAAAGTTTCAAACGTGCTCTTAAAACCCATTTCTTTAGGCAAGCCTATAACACTCATTAACTGCATGAAGTTTTAACTCTTCTACTAACCCGTCCTGTGTCGTCCTCCCATCTGTTATCCAGCAACCAACAGGCACCAGACTCTACAGTCCCATTCACCCTGGACCTGGTATATAAGATGACGGCTGAGAGGTTCAAGCGACAGCAATTCCATTTATTATATTTTATTCTATTCCCTAAGAAGAATGGCTTGACCATTAAATATTCTTTTACCTCGTGTTACCCCATCATCTTCATAAACCGTAAGCTCTGGCGAGCAGGGACCTCACTCCTGTTGTTCCATACAAATGTTGTGCTCTGTTACATTACATTTGTATTTGTTTCCTATGATTTGTAAAGCGCTACGTAATATGATGGCGCTATATAAATAAAGATTATTATTATTATTATTATGGAGGCAGTGAACTAGTAGTAGATTAAAGGTGCTGCAGTTAAAACTATGTTAGTTGGATCTTGGGATGGAGCTGGCGCTCCGCTTCCAGGCGAGCTTTCGCCAATCCAAGCCCCTGTCTCTGGGCTACTCCCCAAACAGCACTTCTAAGAACCTTTTGTATAAGATCAAGTGTAGTAGCGTTCTTATAAGTTTAGGATATGGCGGGTGAGGGGAATGTAAACAGATGCGCAAGAAGCGCTGAAATAATATCGGTAAATGATAAAAGTTTGCCAGTATATTTTGTGGATTACACAGCAGGGTGGCGACAAAGTTAACAAGTTTGATGTGGAATGCCCTGTAATAGCTCTTGGGCGGTGTGCCTTTTATCGCCTAGGCTCAGCAGTTTGAGCACCGCCTGCTGTCGCTTAGCGACGGCACTGCTGCTGTGCCTAGAGCTACCGACTGATGGCGCCATGCCCACGGATGGTAATTCGGAGGAGGAGGAGGTGGAGGAGGGGTGGGAGGAGGAGGAGGTATAGTAGGCCTTTGAGACCTGGACCGAGGTAGGCCCCGCAATCCTCTGCGTCGGCAGTATATGACCAACCCCAGGGTCAGACTCGGTCCCAGCCTGCACCAAGTTAAGTGTAGTAGCGTTCTTATAAGTTTGGGATATGGCGGGTGAGGGGAATGTAAACAGATGCGCAAGAAGCGCTGAAATAATATCCGTAAATGGTAAAAGTTTGCCAGTATATTTTGTGGATAACACAGCAGGGTGGCGACAAAGTTAACAACTTTGATGTGGAATCCATGAAAACAACCCAAATTTCTGCCTGACAAACCTCGTTTGATAAGGGGACGATGTATGGAGGCAGCTATATGGACGACTTTTGGAGGTAGCAATGGAGACAACGTGTGGAGGCTGCTATGGAGACAATTTAATTTGGATAGTGCCTGTATGTGGCAGTCCAAAAAAGTTTTCAAACCAGAGGAGCAGGTAGGTGGCCCTCCAGAAAAATGAAATAGATTGTGTGCCTGTATGTGGCAGTCCAAAAAAGTTTTCAAACCAGAGGAGCAGGTAGGTGGCCCTCCAGAAAAATTGAATAGATTGAGTGCCTGTATGTGGCAGTCCCAAAAATTGTTTAAAACAGAGGACCGGGTAGGTGGCCCTCCAGAAAAATTGAATAGATTGAGTGCCTGTATGTGGCAGTCCCAAAAATTGTTTAAAACAGAGGACCGGGTAGGTGGCCCTCCAGAAAAATTAAATGCATAAAGTACTATAGCTAGAGCCAGTGGGCCCTGTCAAAAAATAGCCAGTTTCCTCTGCTTTAGTGTACAAAGAGGAGGAGAAGGAGGAAAATGAGGAGGAGGAGTGCATAAATTATTCAGGTTGAGCTTCCTTCACCTGGTGGAGATTGGAAATTATGAGAAATCCAGGCTTTATTCATCTTAATAAGCGTCAGCGCTGTCAGTCGACAGGCGTGTACGCTTATCGGTGATGATGCCACCAGCTGCACTGAAAACCCGCTCGGACAACACGCTAGCGGCAGGGCAGGCAAGAACCTCCAAGGCGTACAGCGCCAGTTCGTGCCACATGTCCAGCTTTGAAACCCAGTAGTTGTAGGGAGCTGTGTGATCATTTAGGACGATGGTATGGTCAGCTACGTACTCCCTCACCATCTTTCTGTAAAGATCAGCCCTACTCTGCCGAGACTGGGGACAGGTGACAGTGTCTTGCTGGGGTGACATAAAGCTGGCAAAAGCCTTGTAAAGCGTACCCTTGCCAGTGCTGGACAAGCTTCCAGCTTGCCTACTCTCCCTCGCTACTTGTCCCGCAGAACTACGCACTCTGCCGCTAGCGCTGTCAGAAGGGAAATACTGTTTCAGCTTGTGCACCAGGGCCTGCTGGTATTCATGCATTCTCACACTCCTTTCCTCTCCAGGGATGAGAGTGGAAAGATTTTGCTTGTACCGTGGGTCCAGGAGAGTGAATACCCAGGTATCGGTGCTGGAATAAATTCTTTGAACGCGAGGGTCACGGGATAGGCAGCCTAGCATGAAATCTGCCATATGCGCCAGAGTCCCAACTCTCAAGAATTCACTCCCCTCTCTGGCCTGACTGTCCATCTCCTCCTCCTCCAACTCCTCTTCTTCTGCCCATACACGCTGAACAGTGAAGGTCTGAGCAATGCTCCCCTCTTGTGTCTCGCCAACATTCTCCTCCTCTTCCTCCTCATCCTCCTCCACCTCCTCCGATATGCGCTGAGAAACAGACCTGAGGGTGCTTTGGCTATCAACAAGGGAATCTTCTTCCCCCATCTCTTGTGACGAGCGCAAAGCTTCCGACTTCATGCTGATCAGAGAGTTTTTCAACAGGCCAAGCAGCGGGATGGTGAGGCTGATGATGGCGGCATCGCCACTAACCATCTGTGTTGACTCCTCAAAGTTACTCAGCACCTGACAGATATCAGACATCCACGTCCACTCCTCATTGTAGACTTGAGGAAGCTGACTGACCTGACTACCAGTTCTGGTGGAAGTTGACATCTGGCAGTCTACAATCGCTCTGCGCTGCTGGTAAACTCTGGATAACATGGTTAATGTTGAATTCCACCTCGTGGGCACGTCGCACAACAGTCGGTGAGCGGGCAGTTGGAGGTGGCGCACCTTCGTGAGCAAATCAGACAGATTGGGGTATGTCTTGAGGAAACGCTGAACTATCAGATTTAACACATGGGCCAGGCATGGCACATGTGTCAGTCTGCCGAGTTGCAGAGCCCCCACCAGGTTACGGCCTGGACCTGGACCGAGGTAGGCCCCGCAATCCTCGGCGTCGGCAGTATATGACCAGCCGCAGGGTCAGACTCGGCCCCAGCCTCCACCAAGTTAACCCAATGTGCCGTCAGCGATATATAGTGGCCCTGCCCGGCAGCACTCGTCCACGTGTCCGTGGTCAGGTGGACCTTGTCAGAAACGGCGTTGGTCAGGGCACGGATGATGTTGTCTGACACGTGCTGGTGCAGGGCTGGGACGGCACATCGGGAAAAGTAGTGGCGGCTGGGGACCGAATACCGAGGGGCGGCCGCCGCCATGAGGTTGCGAAAGGTCTCTACTAGCCTATAGGGTAACATCTCCAGGCTAAGCAATCTGGAGATGTGGACATTAAGGGCTTGGGCGTGTGGGTGGGTTGCACTATATTTCCTTTTCCGCTCCAGCATCTGGGGTATGGAGAGCTGAACGCTGGTAGATGCTGTGGAGGATCGTGGAGGCAATGATGGGGTTTTTGTGCCAGGGTCCTGGGCAGGGGGCTGACTATCAGCTGACACAGGGGAAGGAGCAGTGGTGTGCACGGCCGGAGGTGAACGGGCTTGGTGCCACTGAGTGGGGTGTTTAGCATTCATATGCCTGTGCATACTGGTGGTAGTTAAGCTAGTAGTGGTGGAACCCCTGCTGATCCTGGTTTGGCAAAGGTTGCACACCACAGTCCGTCGGTCATCCGGTGTTTCCTTAAAGAACCTCCAGACTTCTGAAAATCTAGCCCTCGCCGCGGGAGCCCTCGCCACGGGAGCTTCACTACGTGACACATTTGGCGCTGATGCACCTGCTCTGGCCCTGCCTCTCCGTCTGGCCCCACCACTGCCTCTTCCAACCTGTTCTGGTCGAGGACTCTCCTCCGTCTCAGAAGCACTGTGTTCACCCGGCCTCTCAACCCAGCTTGGGTCTGTCACCTCATCATCTCCTTTGGCTATTTTCTAGCCAAGTATGAAAGCACACTGCTATGCCAGATGAGATGACGCTGAGTTATGAAAAAATAAACGTAAAATAAAAAGAAACTGGCAGACTGTGCCTAATTGAAATCAAACCCCTAATAAATTTTCCCACTTCGGTCTTTGCGATGGATATGTGCGTCACTAAGCGCTAAACACAACGGTCGCAAGTCTCACTACAAATTCCTCACAATATGGTAGTAGATGCACTACAGCACGGACAGCCACCAGCAGATCAACCAGAAATAAAATATATAACGCTATTGTAGGCGTAAGTAAGCCGTTTGGATTCTCCTATGGCTATTTTCTAGCCAAGTATGAAAGCACACTGCTATGCCAGATGAGATGACGCTGAGTTATTAAAAAAATAAACGTAAAATAAAAAGAAACTGGCAGACTGTGCCTAATTGAAATCAAACCCCTAATAAATTTTCCCACTTCGGTCTTTGCGATGGATATGTGCGTCACTAAGCGCTAAACACAAAGGTCGCAAGTCTCACTACAAATTCCTCACAATTTGGTAGTAGATGCACTGCAGCAAGGACAGCCACCAGCAGATCAACCAGAAATAAAATATATATAACGCTATTGTAGGCGTAAGTAAGCCGTTTGGATTCTCCTATGGCTATTTTCTAGCCAAGTATGAAAGCACACTGCTATGCCAGATGAGATGACGCTGAGTTATTAAAAAAATAAACGTAAAATAAAAAGAAACTGGCAGACTGTGCCTAATTGAAATCAAACCCCTAATAAATTTTCCCACTTCGGTCTTTGCGATGGATATGTGCGTCACTAAGCGCTAAACACAAAGGTCGCAAGTCTCACTACAAATTCCTCACAATTTGGTAGTAGATGCACTGCAGCAAGGAGAGCCACCAGCAGATCAACCAGAAATAAAATATATAACGCTATTGTAGGCGTAAGTAAGCCGTTTGGATTCTCCTATGGCTATTTTCTAGCCAAGTATGAAAGCACACTGCTATGCCAGATGAGATGACGCTGAGTTATGAAAAAATAAACGTAAAATAAAATGTAAATGGCAGACTGTGCCTAATTGAAATCAAACCCCTAATAAATTTTCCCACTTTGGTGTTTGAGGTGGATATGTGTGTCACTAAGAGCTAAACACAACGGTAGCAAGTCCCCCTGCAAATTCCTCACAATATGGTACTAGCTGCAAATAAAAAAAAAAAAAAGTATAACGTTATTGTAGCTCTAAGAAGGGCTGTTGGGTTCGTGTAGAATCACTCCTGCCTAACACTATTCTAATTGAACAGCCTAAAGCTTTCCCTGACCAGCAGCAGCTCTCTACCTAGCGGCATCCAGACACAGAATGATCCGAGCAGCGCGGGCAGCGGCTAGTCTATCCCAGGGTCACCTGATCTGGCCAGCCAACCACTGCTATCGACGTGTAAGGGTACCACGTCATGCTGGGTGGAGTGCAGAGTCTCCTGGCTTGTGATTGGCTCTGTTTCTGGCCGCCAAAAAGCAAAACGGCGGGAGCTGCCATTTTCTCGAGCGGGCGAAGTATTCGTCCGAGCAACGAGCAGTTTCGAGTACGCTAATGCTCGAACGAGCATCAAGCTCGGACGAGTATGTTCGCTCATCTCTAATCCCTATACATACTCTTTCCCCCAACAACCTAGGATATGGACTATTTTAAAAAGTTTTTGCCCGAACCGCTTCCACACCTCTCCCCAACCTACTCTTTTGTGCTTCCCTATCCAAACCACCCCACCTTAAAACTAATTTAAGGCACTTACCTCAGTATGAAGAACTTCAGCCACCTCCCTATATTGACCACCCTAAGCACCATGTCCATGGTGCATAGGGGGAAATACAGCCCTGCTTTTTTCATCACATATTTCAGGTTTAATTATTAAAAACCCATAAAATTCCAAACCATGACTCAACACTCTAGATCATAGTTACAAAAACATGGGGATTTAAAACCATGTTCCTGTAGTGACATAGAAGATCCAATTCCAGAAAATAGGTCATTGTTCAGACTCCTCTGCCATGCGTCTGATCTCTTCTGCACTTTCATAACCACATAATAGTCTAGTAATCTTTCCAGCGGAAATCACAAAGGAACAAAGTATAGCTTTCAATATAATTTTTTTTCCTTTATTGCAGTTTACTAATTCCTTGTTAAAAATTTAGGGCATTCAATGGCTGACCTGCTGCATGCAGTTTTTAAGAAATGCTAATTTTACCCTATGTGCGCTATATAAGCTATATAAGTGGTATAAAGCTGACGGTATTAAAAAAAAAAAAAAAACTCTTTCCTGCCAAACAATTATGTATATAAGCTGCATGGTGTAGTTTTTGATTAGCATGGGTGAAAAGTGCGATTAGGGTTGGGGGTAACAACTCATGGGATATCAAGTGAATGTCATGGAACCATGGTGCTCTGTAGGGGAGCAGCATTGTCATCAAAGGCTGGCAATATAGCAAGAACATAACTGCCGCAACTGTCCTGTTGCACAAGTGCTCAACAAGCACAAGTACCAAGTGGCTGCAAAAAGGATAGAAGATGCTTTATCTTCAGCAGTAAGAACAGCTGTGCAGCCTTATTTTCTATGGAGAAGAGAGAGGTGAGCACTGCTCTCCAGTGCACCTGATGTACGTAGCTGGGTGGGCATACATCCATGGGAATGCAGCCTATAGGGGAGATTTATCATACTGTTAAAACCAGTCAAAATTATGATTTTTTACCTATTTCATCCCACCAAAATGCAATAAAAAGTGATTAAAAAAACATATGCATTACAGAATAATACTGATGAAAAAACATGTCCCACAAAATATAAGCCTTCAACCAGCTACGTAGCCAAAAAAATAAAAATGTTATGCCACTTGGAAGATGGCAATGCTAAAAATGATAGATTTTTCCATTAGGTTTTGTTTTGCAAATTAACAAAATGTGAGAAAAAATATCTAAGTATAGTATCCACAGATCCATGTCATCGTACTGACCCATAGAATAAAGAGAACGGGGCACATTTACTTACCAGTCCCGACGCGTTCCCCGAAAGTGCATTGTCCGTCCAGAATGTACTCTGCTGCAATTCACTTAGATTGTGCACCCAATATCCTGCATGTGTCGCTTCCACGCTCAGGTCCACCGGAGTTCACCTTCTTTTTCCTGTATTTTTATGCATGTAAGTGCTTGATCTTGTGACACGATTTGAATCTTAAATCCCACGCTCAGTCCGAATCCGACAGCCCGCCCCCCGATTTCTGTCGCATGAAAGCCAGTGCAGCTGCGTCACAATCAGATTGCTTGTGACACAATCCCCAGTTGAATACGTGTCACAGCAGTTCAAATCCCGAAAAAGTTAAAAAATCTGACGAAAGTGCGATCTGCGACCCTTAGTTAATAAGCCCTAACATATTTATTAGACTAAATGATGAACACCAAAAAAGAAAAAAAAGTTAAAAATCTATTACAGGATTGATGCTTTTCCAATCCTACCCTAAAAAAAGTTCATAAATAGGGCATAGTAACCCCAAAATGGTAACACTGGAAAATGCATCTCATCCTACAAAAAAAGGTGTGACATGGCCCCAATAATAAATAAAAATAAACATTTTATAAGGCCACCAATAAGGACAAGTAAATCAAGTAACGGCCACATGTGAGGTATATTGCACTTCGGAGAAATTGTATTACAAATTTTAGGATGGGTTTTCTCTTTTTATCTTTTGGAAATGTGTAAATTTTAGGGCTAAATAAAGGTATTACTGACAGAATTGGACCATTCTAAATTTCATCTCCATTTTGATTTCATTACTAAAAACATCTCAGGAGGCTAACAATCTTCCTAAAAGCTGTTTCTGGTAGCTGGAGGGGTGCAGATTTGAAAATTGGTCGACATATAGGGGGTTTCTAATGTTAATTATATAAAATTTAATAAAAAAACAGTAATTATCCCCAAAAAAGTAAATTCTGAAATCTTGTTGAAAATATGGAAAAGTAATTTGTGAGTTGCATGACATCAAAATAAATTATCCAAAAAATCTCATAATCTCTTTGGTAAGGAAAAGTGTTCAAAAGTTATAACCACATAAAGTGACACATGTCAGAATACAGAAAATGGGGCTGAGCCTTAAAGGTGTTTTCCCATGAAAGAAAATTCTTAAATTGCATTCCCCTAGTGATTTTTACACAATAAAGAACATTTATAACCCCTTACTTTACAATTTTACTCAATTTTATTGCTGTATTAGCTCCTATCACCCCCTAAGCTCGTTAGTACAAAATTCCAGGGTGTGGGAGGGGACTCTCTAAACAGACCCATTATGATCGATCTAGTTCTGTGTGCTGACAATGTGGTTAGAAAATCAGGGTACAAGGTTTATATACACTTTCATTTACCTTCTGAACATTTTACTAGAGAGACTAGACAGAGAGAGATAAGACAGATCAGAGATGATGAGATCCATACCTGTTCTCACACTATGAAATCTCCTGTGCCTCCCTCCCCTTCCCTGCGTAAAGAACTTATCTGCCTGTAGCTTGTAGCTCTTCTCACGATATGTGATGTTGGACAGGAAGTGACCATGTGTCTATAAGCTCTGTCCCAGACTGTAGGGGGCGGGGCTAGAGGCAGGTGGCAGCACAGCTCATGCACTGTCAGAGAGAAAAGCAAGATGGCCTCCTCCAACCCTAAGTCAGAAGTTACAGGGTTGGAAACCAGGGGTGACTGAAATTGTGTACACCAGGACTGATAGAGACAGGTTAATTATATCTGTGAAATACAGTATTTTTTCTAATAACAGTTAATATCCCTTTAAGCTATAAACTAGATACATCCTGAAGGGATTAAAAGTCCAGTATTTAAATGCCATTCATATCCTTTAAAAGCGACTATGGAATTTCTCCACCAATTTTTCTTAAGGTGGACAAGGTATTAGGGCTATATTTTTTGGAAGGTTGGCTGCATAAGATTCCCACTGGAAATTTTGTTCACCGACCAAGAAGAGGAGAACATCATTGTTGGCAAAATTAGCTACATTTTAGGCTCAAACAACACTTTCACCATCCACACCTTCCATGCATTTGAATACTCTATATGATGGCTTTTTTGTTGTTCCTCAGTTCTATTACCCAATATATTGGTAATGGTATATTGAACTCTTCCCACATTTTCATGCTGTTTTCCTGGAGCCATTTAGTTGATGCATTTGGTTGAACTGATGGTAGAGTTCACCATCGGACATACATTGATAATACACTATATACCCATTTTTCCACAAGTAGGCCAGGATTGTCATTCCTATTTCTTGCGCTCCACCACAAGTGATTTTTAACTTCACCTATCTACCTACCTAAAGTGAAATAGTTGAACACAACCTAACTTTTGAAACAACCATCAATGTTTGACGCATATATTTTGCCAAGTGCCATATGTCAAATTTGGGAGTAATCTGCTTGTAATTTTCATGCATCAGTTGTCTAATTCCAATGTGACATTCAGTTGCGATTATCTGTTGTTCTAATGTAAAACCACTAACTTGTTAGCTCTTTGCTTCCAGGATTGTGTAAATGTTATATGTGGCTGAAAATCCAGGGCTGTCAGCCGGCCCGCCTCCTGGAACACAAATTGCTTGGTTGCCAAAACATAAAATTAATTTTTCTGCTGCTCCAACCAGTAAGTGTGCATAGGTGGAAATAAATATTTTCACTGTTGTTCATAGTAAGCGGTCTGTGATATGCCAAGTAAATCTAGAATATTGAAAAAATGTTAAATTCTGAGAAAATAAGAGCTGCTCATTAGTACACTGGAAGAAATCAGAACATTACCAACTAGAACAGATTTAATTCTAGTTTGTGTCAAAATGAACTTTTGTCTTCTGTGCCCTCTTGTATGTTTTAAAGACAAAGGTACTATGATGTTCATGTACACTGTTAGGAAAACCCATGACTGGTATACTGTTCACAAAAAGAACTACCACGCAAGTCTTGGTTCAGGCTGATGGAACAAAGAGAATGGGCGAACTTACACTGCTCTGATCTACAGACTAGACCCTACCAAGAAAGAAACCCCCTTGAAGGTAGGGAGCGTCTGCCGGAGAAACCTCTTATTTACCCTGCAAGGCCCTGGGAGGTGAGAGGAACCCAAATAGGTCTGTCAGCTGCTGTGAGGTGGTGTGGACAGAAAACTGATGTGTGAGGGTTAGGACAGTATTCAGACAGAGGGAAAAAACAGGATGAACAAGGATGAAACAAAGGATATACAAGACAGTAAAGAGAAAAAAGCAGATGCAAAAAAAGAGAACTAAGGATGAACAGACACATAACATAGACGTGTGACTAGAACCGCCGGGTCACACCAGAGAGTACGTCAAGGAATAGTAAACTAACTGGCGAAAAACAATACAGGGGAGAAGCAAACAAGGGAGAACAGGAGATCAGGAATCCAGCTAGGCTGTTAGTTCCAGAAGGACAAACACTGGCACAGGTGGAAGGACCAGATCCAATTTATGCAGCCTGAGATCCACCCCCAAAATCCCATAGGAGAAGGAACTCAGGCTGATTCAGATGACAGACACCATTAAATTCCCTAAAGCGCGCGTCCTGGATGCCCGCTGCCCCGAGCATGCAGCGGAGATAACTGCGGAGAGGAGGGGAGCTAGAGCGGAGACGTGCATAAACTCGGGGAAGACCGATAACACTATCAGCAGGGAGGGTGGAAGGACCAGCGGACACTGTGTCCCTTCCAGCGGATCTGACAGTAAACTAGGGAAAGTTTCCTCCAGAATATCCTTGAAATTTGTGTACATATTTTTTCTTGATGCTCATGGTTTTGCTGAGAAAGCAGTGTGAGTGAAAGGGAATTTGCTGTGTTATCTCTTGCAGTTTTTCTTAAATCAGATCACACTGAATGGCGATGATACATTGACTGACTTTGGAAACATACAGCCTATTGGATATGTAGACTGATTCAGTTGTGAGGGCACGCTCTGTGGTCTCAATCATGCTGGCAGGCCAATCAAGGTACAAGGGTGAACCACGGATGGCTAGGACTGAAGGATCAATTTCTATTACCTCGTGACAAGCAGCACGAGGGAACAAGAGAACTTGTACAATCATAATGTCACTCTGTTCTACCATAGTGGCTTCAAAAGATATTTTGGTTTTAGACGTAAGCTGGTAATTGGTTTTCTTTTTGGATGGTTGGCATAGAATATCTGTTGAGGAATCTCAAACACTGTAGGAACAGTATTATCTTTGAGTTCCTTCATAAAAATAACAATTGTGGACAAAGTTTAGAGAACACATCCTGTACGCATCCATTTTTTTCCTAACATAATTATCTCAACCCATGCATCAATATTACTAAAGAACTGAGGGGCTTGCCGTAGCCAAGTCCTGATTAGTTCTTCATCATTTGGGAAGCAGTGCATATCTTTTGGGGGTCATTTGCAAACTCTGCATGTATACATCCAGGAATGATGCATTATGCTAACCCTGTATAAAAAAGTAAAAAAAAAAAAGATTTAAACTTTAGAACATATATTTTTAGTAAGCACGATCACAGTAATTTTAATGACAATAATCAATGGCATTTTAAATTGAGTTTCAACATACGGCACAATCCTAATCCATTAGTAGCCATTGGTTTTCAATTCTTTTCATTATACAATGCAAATCCTGAAAATGGTATAGAATGGGGCTTATTTACTAAGGGTCCTGCGGCCGCACTTTGGTCGGATAGTCCGACGATTTCTGATCCGCGACGTGTTCATCCTTTTCGGACAGTCCGGATCGGGGATCGCGCAGGGACCGCGTAAGTAAATGTGCCCCAATATGTGGGGCATGAACGAATAACTAACTCATGATGTGCGTGGGGAACAAGCTGTGTCTTGAAATCAGTGAATTACTTTAATCTTATCTTTAATCTTATTTTCCAATGCTTTTAATAATGAATAAAAAAGTTTGGGTGTTTTTTTTTTTTAAAAATGATTTCAAAACGTGTAGTGACATTATAAAAATTAGGTAGTACTAATTACGGTAAAAGACGCAGAAATCAGATGTCGTAAAATTTCAAGTAAATCTGTCAATCTCCTGTATATAAATGCCGAAAGGATATCAACCAGAAACAATGGTGTCAGTAGAGTACAAATCAACTATTATTGTTAGCTCAAATTGAAAAAAATATATACCACTGCACAAAAGGGAACACTCCAATAACATATCCTATATCTGAATGAATGAAATAATCTTATTAAATACTTTGTTCTGTACAAAATTGAATGAGAGTGACAACAAAATCACAAAAACATCATCAATAGAAATCAAATTTATTAACCAATGGAGGCCTGGCTTAGGAGCCACCAATAATATAAAATTGTAAAACACGCTACAGGCTGATCTAACTTTGATGTAATGTCCATAAAGCAAGACAAAATGAGGCTCAGTATTTTCAGTATCCCCCCAGACCTGGACTAAAGCATCCGCTAACTCCTTGACAGTCTGTGGTGCAACGTGATGTTGGTAGATGGAGTGAGAAATAATGTCCCAGATGTAATCAATTATATTCAGGTCTGGGGAACGAGCGGACCAGTCCATAGCGTCAATGCCTACATTTTGCATTGTTATGCATTAGGGAAAAATGCACCAGTATATGGTGTCCCTAGAGGTCTGAGGATCTCATCTTGGTACCTAATGGCACTCAGTCTACCACCGGCAAACACATGGTGGGCTGTGCGCCATTATTGACCAACTGCCAAATTGGTCATGTTGAAGGCACCAGACCACTCTTCACGGTGTATTCAAGCTCTTTCATGTCTGTCACATTACAGTGTGAACATGCTTTCATATGTAAATAGCACAGGCCGCCAGTGGTGAATTTGAAATTCCTGGTGTTTCCTGGCAATTCCAAGCATCCTCCATGGCTCACAACCCACTTCTGTGGACGTCAGGCCTTATAACATTCTCATTGAGTTCGTTTCTAAGCGTTTATGCAGACACATGCACACTGCTGGAGGTCATTTTTGCAGGGCTCTGGCAGTGCTCCTCCTTGTACAAAGGTGGAGGTAGCTATCCTTCTGGAGGGTTGTTGCCTTCCTATGGCCTCCTCCACATCTTCTGGTGTGGACACACTCAATAAAGGAGTGATTCTGCAGGTGAGGACCACACACCTCTTCTCGGTACCAATGCTTTATGGCTGATGTTTTGATGAATTTTGAACGTTGGTGGTGATTTCACATTTATGGTAGGATGAGATGAGTGTCAAGAATAATCAGGTAATTAGGTAGAGTCCATGTCTCCTTGTGTTTTTGATGGCCCTCAACTGTTCTGGCAGGACTTTGAGTGCTGGAACTTCAGCTGTTTTGCTGGATGCAGGGCACCATTGACCTAAGCTGCTGGGGCGTATTGTAGAGTTCCGTGAACTAAAGCTACTTAGGTGGGATGCTGCTCAGGAAGTGGCGGCTGGTCATTCTCCATAATACTTGGGCTCACTCAACTGCTCAGGTGGAATGCAGAAATGCAGGAACTTGAGGTGCTGCACGGATTGTGGTTGAGCTCCATCAGGCATCTGTGTAGACTGACCCATGGACTCACTTTCTCCGTGAGTCTAGCACAGCATGCAGCATGTCTCCTCATGCAGGCCGTCAGCAGCTAGTGACTCCACTGGTACCTCCAAGCAGTTGCTCCATGGGTGGTCAGGGCCTCCCCATGCGCCTTCCATCCACCAGTGTGGCAAGCAAAACTGGCACTTAGCAAAGGGGTTGGCAGCTGGTCACTCCCCATGCTATTAGGGCTCACTCAACTGCTCAGGTGGAATGCAGAAATGCAGGAACTTGAGGTGCTGCAGGGATGGTGGTTGAGCCCCATCAGGCAGCTGTGTAGACTGACCCACAGACTCCACTTTCCCCGTGGGTCTACCACTGTGGCACATCTCCCCATGCAGGGGGGCAGCAGCTAGCAACTCAGGGCCACTGGCACTTCGGGGCAGTTGCTTCAGGGGTGGTGAGGGCCTCCCCATGCCCCTTCCACCTGTGTGGCAAGCTATGGATGCTGGCTGTGAAGGTTTGAGCAGTTTTCAAGCAGTTTTTCGAGCAGTTTTCACTGGTTTTGAAGCAAGAAGCAGGTCCCAGCTGGGAGAAGTCACACACGTGGGGTTGCGACTGAGGCTGTTTTTGAACCTGGGCTATGATTGAATCTCCGATGACTAGACTAGGTCCTTTTATGTTTCCTCCAAGTGGCAGGGTAAGTAAGGCCAAAAACCAGTGGTAAAAATGTGCTAATAGAGGAAAAATGGGGAAAGGATGCTGGAGCAGACATAGGGCAGTCATCTATCACAGCACCATCTTGTATTCCTTCTTCCCTTGGGTCCATATTTTGCTACATGGACCATGTGCTGTCATTTTTGTGATTAACCCTCCATGTACACGAGGCACTGATTTTATATAACTGGTTATATAACTGAATCATTATGCCATGTACATGAGAATCTAGTTAAATATTTAGGGAAAGCTCATATAAATATTTGCAGATATAGTTGGAAGCTTAACTCGTGGAATATAATAATAGTATGATATTATTATAATTAAAACAAATTACAATCAGTGATTTAAAAATATGCTTGCTTTTATTAGTTGATTTAAACAGAAAAATAAAACTCAGAGAGTCTTTATGGTGTGAACTTGGCCTCTGCACTGGTGGTCAGTCTGTGAAAGAAAAATTGATCGTATGAGAATCTAATAAAGGTTACCTCTTGATGGTATAGTGACGTAAATACAATATCATGGGCTCACCTTGTTTGTTATTCGTATATCTCAGGGTTCAGAGGTAAAGTAACTCTATGAGACTCCTAGGGGAAGTACCAAAGAAGATTCACCTTGGCCTCTGTGCCTGTCAAAGTAGTCAGTTATGGTCTTAGGTGAAAAAAGGTAAAGATTCAAGCAGAGTACTTAGAGTTTGAGAAAGAGAAGGGTGACTGTTAGATATTAGTCCATCTGGGCTCGTGTCTTACTGACCTGGTAGTCATGTGAAAAATCCCTATACAAGCCCTATTTAGGACATAGAGTATTGCACCCTTATGACCTAGCCTCGGGAATATGGTCCTATGTCACCAGAGTCCCAACTGGAACCTATCCCTGCAGTAACTGGCCCTATTACAGACCTATTCAGCAAGTATAGTCAGGTTTAGAGCCTTTTGGCATCATGTACTGTCACAGGTAAGGGTCAAAACTGTGTCATAGAATTAGAAAAGAAACCCAAATTCCGACAAGGCTTGTTTCGCCCTATTGGGCTCATCAGGGGAATGCGGGGTTCTTCAGTAAACGCCCTATTAAAGACAGTGAATAATTACCGTGTTAACCCCAATAAGGTCTAGTCAGCCTAGACTTGTGGTGCTGTACATGTATAGGTTCAATCCATATGGATAAAGCCTTACCTTAGTGCCATAGGGGGTAACAAGGGAGTGGAAAAAGCCAGGTAATGTTTAAGCCGCAGGAGACGGTGTGCAACCCCTAATGGCAGCCGTGTCAACTAGTGGATTGTCCTGTCAGTGCAGGGGTTTAAAAAGGGCGCGCTGAGGCATAAAGATCCACCACCTCCTCCCCCTGTCACCAACCTATGCCAACCAATCATTTGGTTTCATCCTGAGGCTGGTGTACGCCAGACAGGGAAAGTTCCGGTGCAGATTCGGTACAAAGACGCGATACACGCATACGCGCATCCGGCAAGGCTGCCGAGCGCGCGCACATGCCACTGCGCGTGCACACTACCACTCTATGTGCTCCGTCCACCATGGGCAGGATCCCAAAGGTGGGTGGATACAGAGCGGCAGAGGGGAGGAGACGCGATAGGTAGTTATAGTTGTAAGTAGGAATCAGCGCGATCGTGGTATGTGAAAAATAGGTGATAAGATAGAACACCTAATGTATTATTGGACCATAGCCTGCCTATGGCACTGGATTGATCCACATGCATAAAGAGGGATTTTATAAGGTACTATAATGTACAACAGAGTGGCTGTGTACAAGGGCAGAGAAGTAACATCGGACAATTTGGGGCATTGTAAATCCAGTGTAATAGTAAAAGTACTGTTATACCAAACTGATATGGACTGTCTTGTGATGATCAGTCATATCAAAATAGTAAATTAAAGAAAGCAAGAGAAACTCAGCTGTTCATTGAGACCTAGTGGAGATTCTGTACGCATACGGAAAATCCAATGTGCCTCTTTTTGTCCAATGTCCCAATTACCTCCTCTGTCTGTGGGTCTAACAAGATTGATGCCAATAAAGGAAAGACCTGTCATATCAACCTAGTGTTCATCATGAATGTGTCTAGCTAGCGGTTTATCCCTATTGTGTCTTATGTCACCCAGATGTTCGCCAATTCTGCGGCGGAATTCTCGAAAGGTTTTGCCGATGTATTGCTTCCCGCATTTACAAGTGGCCATATAGATCACCCCTAGGGACTTACAGTTGATGAAATGGTAAATATCATATGTGTGTCCTGTAGTGTTACTACTGAAGTTTTTAGAGCTTTTAATTACTGGGCAAGCAATACACCCAGTAACAGCCTTTGATATCATTACTGAGCCAAGTTTGCTCTCCTCTTGGTTTTACAAAGTGGCTGTGGACTACCCTGTCCTTAATGTTGCGGCCTCTTCTAAAAGTAATGGAGGGCTGTGCTGTGGTGACAGGAATAAGGTCAGGATCCATTCTCAGTATATGCCAGTGTTTGGACAGTATCTTGCGTATGCTGTCTGTACCTCCGTCATATTAACCTGATAGCTGGGATGTAGGCGGTCCAGGTTTGGTAGTCAGTAGGCTAGAGTGGTCTAAAGCCAAAGATCTTTTGTATGCGGTTTTGAGGATGTAACCCCGTCTCTGAAATCTGGAGCGAAATTCTTTTGCTTCTCTGGTGAAATCGTTTATTGTAGAGAAATTCCTCCAAGCCCTAAGATATTGGCCAAAGTGGATACCGCGTTTGAGGGCGGGGGGATGGTTGGATTCCCATCTAAGAAGTGAATTTGTGGTGGTGGGTTTCCTAAATATGGTGGTTTCTAATTCCTCCCTATTGTTTTTTTGCATAAGGACATCTAAAAAGGGGATGCTTCTTGGTTGGATATCGTAGGTAAATCTGAGACCCATTATGTTGTGGTTGAGGTCCTCATCCAATTCTTTAAACTGGTCCATGGATCCTTCCCAAGTCAAAAAGATATTGTCGATATAGTGGGTCCAAAGGCCCGCCATACCGATGTGACTTGGCCTATTTTCTTCTTCACCAAAGACGCAGTAGTGTTCCCACCAGCCCAGGAACAGATTTGGGTATGTGGGGGCACATGAACTGCCCATTGCAGTCCCCCTGAGCTGGTGGTACACTCTGCCTTCAAAGGTGAAGAAGTTATGTGTCAGAGAAAACTCTAACAGCTCCAAAATAAAAGTGCTGTGTGCTTTGCATTGGTTTCCTCTGGAATTTAAATAAAATTCCACTACCCTCAAGCCAAGATTGTGTGGGATGGATGAGTAGAGAGCCTATACGTCTATGCTAGCAAGTAGTGTGTTGGGTCCAATAATGAAGCCGTCCAATCTTTTAAGTAAATCGGTAGTGTCTCGGGTGAAAGATGGCAGGGTTGTAACATAGGGGTCTAATACTTTGTCAATATAGATGCCTATATTCTGGCAGAGGGATCCGACTCCCGAAACAATTGGCCGACCTTTAAGTGGTTTGGTACCCTTATGCAATTTTGGGAAACCATAGAAGGTGGACAAGACAGGAAACTTAGGTAAAAGGAAGTCATGTTCCTCTTTGGTAATGAGTTGCTGTGACAGGGCTCTCCCGAGAATGTCTTGTAAAGTGGCCAGATATTGTTTCATGGGGTTCCTCGGAAGTATGGCGTAGCCTTCTTTATCATTTAGGAGATTAAGGCACATTTTGCTGTAGTCTTCCGCCTGAAGTACTACAATGTCCCCGCCTTTGTCGAACGGTTTTATAACTATATTGCGATCTTTTTCAAGAAGGGACAGGGCTGAGATCTTGTCTTTGGTAAAATTCATAGTTTTGGATCTAAGGTCTGTGCTCATGAGGTCAATCAGGACTAGTCGTGCAAAAATGTCTACACTTGAAATGTCTCCTATTGGAGGGGTCTTTGTACTACGGTTCTTAAGGTCTGTAAATGAACCTTTGCCGGTTGTGATGGCTAGGGGTTCAGAAAGACTATCCAGTAGGTGGATGTCTGCTAAGATATCGCTGGGAATTCCCAAGTCCTGGCATTCTTTACGTTCATGGATTTTAAAAAATTTATGCCACCGCAGTTTACGCAGGAATAAGTGTACTTCTTTATACCAGTTAAATGTATCGCATCTGTTTGTGGGGACAAATGATAACCCTTTCCTCAAGATGGAGATTTCTGCCGGGGTCAATGTCCGTTCTGATAGGTTGATGACTAGGGAATCTAGGTCCTTGCTCTGGGGTTCCGGTTCCTGAGGGGATAAATTGGGCCTGCTGGTAAAAAAGATGCTGATGAGGAGAAGGAGGAGGTAGAATGTGGGCCTGAGTTTGAGGAAGTATTTTGGAGGCATGCTGTGTTATTTCCAGGGGTCTGGTCTTTTCTATTGCCGCCCCTACCTCTACCGCGTCTTCCTCTTCCTTTTCTGCGCAGGCCCTGGGATCCAACAGAGAGATCTGTGTCAGTGTCTGTCATTAAGTCAGTGTCCACGGGAGTCGGTCTTACGTTTATGCGCGAGTACGCTTTATTGTCCCTGAAGTCACTTAAGTCTCTGTTGAACTGTTTGTGCTCTCTTTCTTTGAGGTGAAATTGAAATCTCTCTAAATTGCTCTGTAGCTGTTTCTCAAGTGTTACAAACTCTGGGTCTGTTGAGAATATATCTGTAACCTCAATGTGTTCCTTTTAGTTTGGTAGTTAAAGTGTCTAGTCTAGTCTTTTCCTCTTGTAAAAGAAGTTGCATAAGGCATAGAGAATGCGCAGTAGCCTCTTTTTCCCACTTAGTGATAAACCCTGATCCTTGGTATCGAGCTGCAGGGATGAGGGAAATTCTAAGGCCGCGCGGAACTATATTGTGTTTAGTATAATTCTCTAGTCCTTGGACCTCCCACCAAGAGCTAATTTGATCTCTGTAGATCTGGTGGAGTTCCTTAAAGGCTCCTTTAATTGTAGGTGTATATTTCTTAATTGTGAATGCCTTATCCGAAAATACTTCACTAGCCTCTGTCAGCCACTGAGAAGTATCCAATCCTGTTTTGAGGAAACCAGCCATCCCTAAGAGGATATCAAAGAATTACAAAAAGGGAAGGAACCAGGAATTTGTGGAACACACCACACGGTGGCAGCAGTTCCTGGTCGGAGGATTTTACCCACGCACTGGTAACAAACAACGATCCGGAGTTTTCGTCCAGCAAGACCGGAAGAAAGCTGAGTGAGAGCGTGGAATACGAGCACACCTTTTTCCATCAAGAAAGGTACTGTTTAATCTAACTTCACTCTTGGCGCTTGATGTGCGCTAATAAAGAGCGGGCAAGGACGTTGATGCGGTGAACAATATACTTCTTTCTTCTTACAACTATAACTACCTATCGCGTCTACTCCCCTCTGCCGCTCTGTATCCACCCACCTTTGGGATCCTGCCCATGGTGGATGGAGCACATAGAGTGGCGTGTCGCGTCTTTGTACCGACTCTGCGCGGGAACTTTCCCTGTCTGGTGTACACTGTCCGTGCGCCCGTCTGGCCCGCCTCCCCAGCCTCAGGATGAAACCAAATGATTGGTTGGCATAGGTAGGTGACACGGGGCGGAGGGGGCGGATCTTTATGCCTCAGCGCGCCCTTTTTACACCCCTGCACTGATTTAGTCAGGACAACCCACTGGTTGACACGGCTGCCATTAGGGGTTGCACACCGTCTCCTCCGGCTTAAACATTACCTGGCTTTTTTCCACTCCCTTGTTACCCCCTATGGCACTAAGGTAAGGCTTTATCCATATGGATTGAACCTATACATGTACAGCACCACAAGTCTAGGCTGACTAGACCTTATTGGGGTTAACACTGCAACTATTCACTGTCTTTAATAGGGCGTTTACTGAAGAACCCAGCATTCCCCCTGATGAGCCCAATAGGGCGAAACAAGCATTGTCGGGATTTGGATTTCTTTTCTAATTCTATGACACAGTTTTGACCCTTACTTGTGACAGTACATGATGCCAAAAGGCTCTAAACCTGACTATACCTGCTGAATAGGTCTGTAATAGGGCCAGTTACTGCAGGGACAGGTTCCAGTCGGGACTCTGGTCACATAGGACCATAGTCCCGAGGCTAGGTTATAAAGGTGCAATAGTCTATGTCCTAAATAGGGCTTGTATAGGGACTTTTCACGTGACTACCAGGTCACCAGGTCACCATAGTCCCGAGGCTAGGTCATAAAGGTGCAATAGTCTATGTCCTAAATAGGGCTTGTATAGGGACTTTTCACGTGACTACCAGGTCAGTAAGACCCGAGCCCAGATGGACTAATATCTATCAGTCACCCTTCTCTTTCTCAAACTCTAAGTACTCTGCTTGGATCTTTACCTTTTTTCACCTAAGACCATAACTGACTACTTTGACAGGCACAGAGGCCAAGGTGAATCTTCTTTGGTACTTCCCCTAGGAGTCTCATAGAGTTACTTTACCTCTGAACCCTGAGATATACGAATAACAAACAAGGTGAGCCCCTGATATTATATTTATGTCACTATACCATCTCGAGGTCACCGTTATTAGATTCTCATACGATCAATTTTTCTTTCACAGACTGACCACCAGTGCAGAGGCCAAGTACACACCATAAAGACTCTCCGAGCTTTATTTTTCTGTTTAAATCAACTAATAAAAGCAAACATATTTTAAAATCACTGATTGTAATTTGTTTTTCACGTTCCAAAACAGTTTTTTTGGGTCCTCACCAACTTGAGTCAGACCCATCCCCTTCCCTGTCTTTTTGTAATTCTATTATTATAATTATCACAATAAAAATTAAATTAAAGGTATGAAGTAAGGTGACAAGCAGTAGGTTGCATCATCCAATCTACGCTTATAGTTTAGCTATCGTATTAAGTGCAGTGATCTGGCCAGATCATGGTCCCCTTAGAGGTCTATTACACCTGGTCAATATGCGGTGAGTACACAACAGAATAAAAAGCAGATCCTATTTTTTGCATTATTTGTGGTGCAGCCACTCATCTCCACCCTTTTCCACCCAGCCTTGAGTCCTAATTAACGGTGACATACTCAACAGCACTGGTACACACATGCCATATACTAATATTACTATCTCAAAAAAAAAAAATAAATAAATAAGTAAAAAATAAGTAAAATGTAAGTAAGGTGACAACCAGTAGGTTGCTTTATCCCATCTACGCTTATAGTTGTGTCATATAACATCAAAGGCAGATACATTGGCAGATGAAACTTTGCGAAGTTAATTATATGTATTTATCTTCTTCTTCCTTACGGGAAGTTTGCTTCATGAAACAGCCCCAAGGTATATGGACTTATTCCTACAAAGGTTACTTAGGGCAATGAGACGACATGAAAACATTTCTGTTATTGTGCCTGAAAACACACCTGGTACTCGGGTTTCACTTCAGAATGCAAACATTTCTTTCTTTTTTTATAGCATAACTCTGAAGTTATAATGATTTTGCCAAATTATCATATGTGATTCCACCTTTAAAAACAAAAATAATTTCTTACCAGAGTTATGGTATTTTTTTTTCTGAAAGTGTTTGACAAAATCATTCTCACAAATGGTGAAGTGGGCAGAGACTAATTTATTGCTGTATTTGTCCTGAAGCTGAGTCCAATTCACTCTACCCACAGTTCCCATGATACCTTGTGCTATCACATTCAGTAATTTAGCAGCAAATCCAGTAAATCCACTGAACACTGCATAATAAACAAACAGAAGGTATATGGTGACTGGACTGGCAGCTTTCTTCAGATGGAGAAGCAGGAAACATATAATAAGTGGTAGAAATCAGAAGAACAGCAGTTACATGAAGAGTTTAGTCTTTGCTTTGTGAGCACTAAGCTTTATTAGCTTCTCTGCACCGTGTACAAAGTGGCAACTACAAGGTAGGGAGGGGGTGCCGCATGAAGGGACGGTAGAGACAAAGAAAGTTCTGCAGAATCACAGATTGGGTGGAGAGACTGATAGAGGAGATCTGGAACCTCACTATTCTGAAACCTCCACTGAACACACTCAGACCTGCTATTAACACAGAGAAGCCAATCACATGACTTACCCCTCCTCTCTCCTCTGTGAGCATGGGGCAGCAGCCCCTCCCCACTTTCACTCTGTATCTTGTTTACTAATGTATGGTTCATAGACATAACCAGAAAATGCAGAAAAGGCAGAAGACCCCAATCACATTCATGGTGACTTGTCGGTAATAATGTAGGTAAACCATTACATGGTGTCAGAGTTATTTTTCATGGACAGTTAGAGATCACATGACCCTCCATCTGTGGACATTTAATGGTGAGGAATGTCTGGCTGATGAGGTAAAAGACCAGGAGGCTTCACCTTATAGATCAGGAAAATTGAGCAAAACATTTAATGGATGTATATTGGTAGATTATCTAATATAAGCTTAAATACACATGACAAAAATATGAGGTAAAGTGGCCAACCCCTTTAACCCCTTCACGCTCCGTGGCGGATATATCCGCCACAAAGCTATGAAGGGTGTATGAAGAGTGCTCACAGGCTGAGCCCTCTTCATACAGAGATGGGCTTTGCTGCATATGCTTGCACCGATCGCGGGTGTTAACCTTTTCTTTGCCGCCGTATTATTCCGGCTTCCCAATACATGGCAGGGAATAATAAATAAGCAAAAAAAACCTGCGTCCTTAAGGCGTTAAGATAATTATTAAAAATATGCACAAATAGTGAAAAAAAATCATTATTAGTATAAAATAATATTTCAGACTTTAGCCAGGATACTGTCTTCCATTTGGTCTGTAGAGTATATATAATCCCACATTCACCTTTTGGTATAATCCACAGTTATGATGATGATTATAAAAGAAAAATTATGCAAAATTATCAGAGTGATTCCTAAAAGATCTAAAAGAAGGCTGTGCAACCCTATGGAGTATCCAATTGTGTATCTGCCTGGCCAGTGCCGGTATTAAACTTTCAGGTTATTGGTGTCTATGTCATAAAGTCCACCATGTTTAGTTATTATCATGTGTCACACTTTTAACCTTCTGTTGGATTTTTAACAAATTCCAGGTAGTGGAAGTTATCTCTTAGTTGTGGTAAATAGAATGTTGGTAGAATGTTAATTGATGTTGTTATTCTCACAAGTCGCATCGGCTCAATGTATACTCACAATTGTCTCTCCATTCGCATGGTGATGGATCTGTGCATGGCGCTTAGCATTCTGGGAGTGTTGCTGTACATGTGCAGGATGTCACTTCATGAGTCTTCAATGACACTGAGGTACTCATTGGGACTCCCATTAGCACTAGAGTATATATTGTGGGAGATTTGGCCCAGTAGAGACCGTGGTAGCGGGGTGCTGTGATGCAGTTCACGACAGTGACACCAAAGTACAGTCCAAAACAGGTCTAGCCTGCGTTTATTTCAGCAGGAATCAAAATAAAACAGCCTTCACATTCAGGCATCAAAACAAAATAATATCCTACCCGTCAGGGTGCTAACTAAACAATGGTTCTCTGACTCACCACTAACAAAATCACTTGGCTGCTCCAGGCACAGAGGTCAGTGCTGTGTGCTCTCCAGCCTCCTTCCAGAGAGAGACAACATTCTGAGCTCTGCTGAGCGGCTTTATTAGCCTGATTGGCTGTTCCCACCACCTGTGTCCAAGGTGCTGGACAACACAACCTCAGCACTAAGGCCTTGCATAATAGCAAAACCTAGGGGAAACATACCGCCCATCCAAAGTTAACCCCTTCAGTGTCTCACATACCCTCCCCCTCTGTTTGACCCTGTGGGGGCGAACACTTTTGGCCATCAGACAGTGGGTACGAGACAGAGCATTGGCATTCCCATGCAGCTTTCCTGCTCGATGTTCCACCGTGAATTTGAAATTCTGCAACATTAGGAACCACCTTGTGACCCTGGCGTTCCTCTCTTTAGCCTGACTCATCCAGGTGAGGGGAGAGTGATCGGTCACTAGTGTAAACTGTCGCCCTACCAAGTAATACCTCAGGGATTCCAGAGCCCATTTTATCGCCAAGCACTCCCTCTCAACTATACTATAGTTCTTCTCAGGGGGTGTGAGCTTGCGGCTCAGGAATGTCACGGGATGTTCCTCACCCTCCACTACTTGGGACAGGACAGCCCCTAAGCCCACGTCAGAAGCGTCAGTCTGCACAATAAAGGTCTTGGTGAAGTTAGGGATGATCAGTACCGGTCCCTCGCACAAAACCGTCTTAAGTTGCTGAAACGCCCCCTCAGCCTCTTCACTCCACTTTACCATCACCGCCCTGCTACCCTTGGTCAGGTCAGTCAGGAGTGCCGCTATGGTAGCAAAATCGGGGATAAATCGGCGATAATAGCCCACTATGCCTAGGAAAGCCCTCACTTGCTTCTTGCTCATAGGTCGTGGCCACTGCTGGATCGCCTCCACTTTATTTACTTGGGGTTTGATGACACCTCGCCCAATACGGTACCCCAGGTAACGGGCCTCTTCCAGACCCAGTGCACATTTTTGGGGGTTTGCTGTTAACCCTGCTGCCCTCAGGGAGTCTACCATTGCTTGCACCTTGGCCAGGTGACTCTCCCAATCGTTACTATAAACTATGATGTCATCCAGGTAGGCCGAGGCATATCTCCGGTGAGGTTTTAGCACGAGATCCATTAACCTCTGGAATGTGGCGGGAGCCCCATGTAGCCCGAAGGGGAGTACCACGTACTGAAAAAGCCCGTCAGGGGTAACAAAAGCGGTCTTCTCTTTGGCCCTGTCAGTAAGGGGTACCTGCCAATACCCTTTCGTCAGGTCAAGGGTGGAGAAGAACCTAGCCTGTCCAATTCGTTCTATCAACTCGTCAACCCTGGGCATGGGATAAGAATCAAATTTGGACACCTCGTTCAACTTCCTAAAATCATTGCAGAACCGTAGGGAACCATCATGTTTGGGAATCAACACAATAGGACTCGACCAGTCACTTTTAGACTCCTCGATAACCCCCAGGTCTAACATCTGCCTGACTTCTTCGGATATGGCAAGCCGGCGCGCTTCAGGGACCCGGTAGGGTTTTTGGTGTATCGGATGTGGGGTTCGGTTATGATGTCATGCTTGATGACTGAAGTACGTCCCGGTAACTTAGAGAACACATCCACATTTCGGAGCACAAACTCCTTCGCTTCCTGAATCTGGGCCCTGGAGAGGGACTCCGAGATCCGTACTTCAGGCACCTTGGCATCGGGTACACCTACCTCCGGTGTCCCCTTCTTGGGGACAGATGCTTTTTCTACTCCCACGGCCATCAGGGACTCTCTTTCCCTCCATGGCTTTAGGAGGTTCACGTGATATATCTGTTCGGGTTTCCTCCTCTCCGGCTGAGATACCTTGTAGGTTACCTCCCCTACTTTCTCCATGACCTCATATGGTCCTTGCCATTTTGCCAAGAACTTGCTCTCAACGGTGGGCACCAGAACTAGCACTCTGTCGCCTGGGTTAAAGGTCCTGAGTCTGGCTGACCTATTGTAGACCCTAGACTGGGCCTCTTGTGCCCTTGTCATGTGCTCCTTTACAAGGGGCATTACCGCCGCTATGCGGTCCTGCATAAGGGAGACGTGTTCTATCACACTACGGTGGGGGGTCCTCTCCTGTTCCCAGGTCTCCTTGGCTACATCCAAAAGCCCACGTGGGGAACGGCCATATAACAGCTCAAAGGGTGAGAAACCCGTGGAGGACTAGCAATATTTTTGGAGGAGGTGTTCCTTAATGGAATCGCCTCGGGATACCGCGTAGCGTAGTCCAGGATAACCAGGATGTATTGGTGCCCCCTTGAGGATTTGACTATGGGGCCAACCAGATCCATGGCAATCCGTTCAAATGGCACCTCTATGATTGGTAGCGGGACTGGTACTGCGGGGCAGTAAGTTGACACTCAGGGCAGGAGCTACAATACCGGTTTACCTCCTCCCACACCCCGGGCCAGAAAAATCTCTGCAGGATCCTCTCTCGGGTCTTCTCAGCACCTAAGTGCCCTCCCAGCACATGTTTGTGTGCCAACTCTAGCACCAGCCTACGGTGAGATTGGCTACAAGTTGCTCAACCTCCTCACTCCGTATCTGGTCGACCCTGTACAACAGTTCCCCAACAATCACCATTCGGGGGTATATTTTGTCAGCCCCTGGTATTTGGAGTACCCCATTTATCACCTTAACATTCTCCCGTGCTTTAAACAAGGTAGGGTCCTGTAGCTGTGCAGCCCCAAAATTTTCACGGGAAATCTCAAGGTCCGGCATGTCGGCCACCTCCTCGTGGCCCTCGACCTCACCAGCTAGGACCTCTAGGGGAGAGAATTCATCACATGGGGTCACCCCTACTGCTGGTGTGGGTGCATTGGCCTCAAAGGGTTCAGGGGCCAAGGCCGGACACACGTGATGTCCATTATCTGCAACAGCACCTGTGGTGGGTCCTCGTCTCCAGAGGTCCCAAAACACCGGTAAGTCTCTGCCGATAATAGCCTCATGAAACAAGGTCCCCACCACCCCCACTTCATGGGTAATAGTACCACAAGGGGTACGTAGGTTGATGACAGCAGTGGGATATTCGCAAGTGTCCCCATGTATACACAACACTCCCACTTTCCGCCCACTGTATAGTCCAGGATCAACCAAAGTTCCCCGCACCAGGGTGACCAGACTCCCTGAGTCTAGCAAGGCTTCCACTGTGTGACCCCCGATTGTGACCATACACACTTGGGGTTCTGCATCCGTGATCGACTCAGCTGCCAGAACCGGCCGGGCAAACAGTGACACTCGCCGGGTCTGGTTGCAGTCCATTGGCTCCACTGACAGTGGACAGTTGGCAGCAATATGGCCCATTTCATGGCATCGCCAGCACTGGATACGGCTATGACCTCTGTCACGAGCCTCACTGGGTTTCTGGGAATCCACGCCCCCCAATGAACCCCCTCCCAACCTGACATGTCTCCCCTTTTCCGCAGTAGCAGTCTTACCAGATGGTTTGGTGACCCTGTCACTGGCACTGCTTCGTGTGGGAGAGGTAAGTAGAAGGTCCTCCGTAGCCCGATACCTCTCTACTAGGGACACAAGCTCCTCAGCTTTTGTGGGACCGGCCTGTCCAACCCATCGCTGGAGCCGAGAGGGCAGAGAACGGGTGAACTTGTCGAGAACCACTCTCTCTACCATCTGTGCTGGGGTGCAGTCCTCTGGTTGTAGCCACTTCCGGACAAGATGGATCAGGTCATGCATTTGGGAGCGTGGGGGTAGTTTTTCTGAGTAAGCCCACTGGTGGACCCGACTGGAACGAACTTGAACGGTGACCCCAAGACGAGCCAGAATCTCGGCCTTTAGCTGGGGGTACTCACGGGCTTCCGTTTCACTCAGGTCGTAGTAAGCCTTCTGCGATTCGCCTGTCAGGAACGGTGCCAGGACATCTGCCCACTGCTCAGCCGGTAACTCCTCTCGCTCAGCTACACGCTCGAACACCGCGAGATACGCCTCCACGTCGTCAGTCGTCGTCATTTTTTGTAAAGCCTTTTGTACTGCAGCCCGTGCGGAACGCTGGACAACCGGGTACCCTTGCAAACCAGTATGGGACCCCTCAGTAGTCGTCGCTTGTGGTGCTGCCATAACGCCAGAAAATTTTTCCATCATCAGCTGGAACATGGCTCGGGACTCTTCCTGCTGCTGGCGGGACCTCTCCTCCTGCTGCTGGAGCATGGCTTGCTGCTGGCGGGACCTCTCCTCCTGCTGCTGGAGCATGGCTTGCTGCAGCTGTCGATTAGCCTGGGACTCTTCCTGCTGCTGGCGGGACCTCTCCTCCTGCTGCTGGAGCATGGCTTGCTGCAGCTGTCGATTAGCCCTGGCCTCCTCTTGCAGGTATTTAATAAAGTCCTCCACCTTGGCTTTATCCTGCACTTTGCCTGCTGCTTTCACCCAGGCCATGCAATGTTGCAGGATGTAGCGAGCCTTTCAGGTGTGTGTCTTTTTTGAACTAAGTTGAGGTTATGGTGGCACTTATCGATCTCTGCTAGGCCGAGTTTGAGTGCATCCACAATAGGTCCCAACACCAGAAAAAGACCAAGGTAGAGAAATGGCAATTACATGAACAAGTGTGGGCACGGTCAAAATACGGTCTGAGAAGTGAAAAATAAGATTTTTAATTTCAGACAGAGTGTTAGTTTTCTTCTAAAATACAACAAACATTAAATACAATTGAAATGAACAATATAGACACATCTACACACGATTGATGTACAGACCCCAATATGGATATGGGGACTTAATTCATCTTTTTCTATATATGCAATGTCTTGCTGACAGAAAGATTAGATTTTGACAATTAATAATATATAATACTTTTTTTTAACAATTAATAATATATAATGCTTATGAACAATATAGTGGTATATATCGTAATTTCTTAAAATGCGAGGATTTAGTTTATCCTGTTATCCCTCTCCGTAGGATCATATATTGTACACAATGTGAAATCCTATATTTTTTATTTTTTTATTTTTTATAGTGTCCCAATTTTTAGAGTGTCCCAATTTTTAGACAAAAGGATGAGTCCTTAGTTGATTCCTCTAGTGTAAACATCAATACAAAGAATAAGAAGGTAAAAATGAAAAGTACGTAAAAAATTCGTAAAAAATTGCATGCATTAAAATGAAAAAGTTAAAAAGGTAAAGAATTTTTCTGAGGATAAATTGGTATCCAGGAGGTTTTGAAGTTGCACAAGGTGTAGGGCCCTACACCTGTGTAGACTCTTACAGATCTTTTATAATGATACTTAAAATTTTGAGCACTCACGGTTGGTTGGTCTTATGTGGCTGTCTTTATGTTCGTATTTCTGTTTCTAGTTAGCGGAGATGTCTGGAGACGTTCTATTTTGTAGGGATTTCTTTGTTGGCCGCTTTCAATGCGCGATGGCGTCCTCCACGTGCAGCGGCGTCCGTATGTATCCTCCGGGAACGCCACCAAGAAGAACGAGTCTGCACGCTCCCCACTCCTTGGTCTTCTCCCTTCACAGTGCGGGCTCCGCAACCGCTGTGTGCCACGGATGATGTTGTGCTTGCTAACGTGCAGTGCTCTGAACAATGGACTCCAGCCCACCAGCGACCCGCAAGTGTAAGTCTTCCTATAGTTGTATAGAGAGTGGTGTGGTGGATCCGATTTTGGGAGTGTTCTAGTTTTGTAAGAGTCTAGTGGTTATAGTTAATGTCTATGGCTAAACGCGTTTCGAAGCGCAATGCTTCTTCCTCAGTAGCTTGAAAATTATCTTTTTTGAACTGCCCGCAATCCGAAGCACCATATGTGGGAGATTTGGCCCAGTAGAGACCGTGGTAGCGGGGTGCTGTGATGCAGTTCACGACAGTGACACCAAAGTACAGTCCAAAACAGGTCTAGCCTGCGTTTATTTCAGCAGGAATCAAAATAAAACAGCCTTCACATTCAGGCATCAAAACAAAATAATATCCTACCCGTCAGGGTGCTAACTAAACAATGGTTCTCTGACTCACCGCTAACAAAATCACTTGGCTGCTCCAGGCACAGAGGTCAGTGCTGTGTGCTCTCCAGCCTCCTTCCAGAGAGAGACAACATTCTGAGCTCTGCTGAGCGGCTTTATTAGCCTGATTGGCTGTTCCCACCACCTGTGTCCAAGGTGCTGGACAACACAACCTCAGCACTAAGGCCCCTTCTACACTGGCGTTTTTCACGCGCGAGTTCTGCGCGTGCATTTGACGCTCAGAACTCGCATTGCACTCTGTCCCATTGTATTCAATGGGTCTTTCTCCATTTGCGTGGTTTTCAACGCGCGTGCTTGCGTTCGTTTGCACGCGCGTCAAAATCGCAGCATGCTCTATTTTTGCGAGTCACGCGCAATTTTCACGCACCATTCAAGTCTATGGAGATGCATCAAGGACGCATTGCACTCGCAATCATTGCAAGTGCAATGCGAGTGCAATGCGTTTTTAACGTAAGGGTTGCTAGGTGACCAGAATAACATTATTTCCCCTGCTCGCGAACGATCATTTAATTAATAAAACACAGTGAAGAACAGTGAAGAATAGAATAAAATCATTGTACACAGTGAACACAGTGACCACAGGATCATTTAAGATAAAAACACAGTGCAGAACACAGTGCAGAATAGATTACAGATGTTCGGCACATCTGCTTACTTGTCGGGAGATACGCGCGGAACGGCGCGAACAAAATAGCATGTGAAGAACAATATATATGTGTGAAGAAGACATTGCAGATGTATGGAAACATCTGCAATGTGTTCTTTACACACATATATATTGTTCTTCACATGCTATTTTGTTCGCACCGCTCCGCGCGTATCTCCCGACAAGTAAGCAGATGTGCCGAACATCTGTAATCTATTCTGCACTGTGTTCTGCACTGTGTTTTTATCTTAAATGATCCTGTGGTCACTGTGTTCACTGTGTACAATGATTTTATTCTATTCTTCACTGTTCTTCACATCTGCTAAATTGTCGGGAGATAATATACGCGCGGAACAGTGAAGAATAGATCGCAGATGTTTGCAAATTATAAGAAGACATTATTTTTCAATTAAATAACACATTTTAATCCCAAACCATGGTCCCTTTGAAATATGCTCGAGTCTCCCATTGAATCGTGCGTCAAAAATGCGCCGAAAACGCAACAAAAACGCAAATTACTCTTTAGGAAAAATGGAACAAAAACGCAGCAAAAACGTCAGTTTTTCACGCATTGCACCCGCACGTGAAACGCAACGCTAGTGTGCAAGAGGCCTAAGGCCTTGCATAATAGCAAAACCTAGGGGAAACATACCGCCCATCCACAGTTAACCCCTTCAGTATCTCACAATATGTTAACCATCATGTAGCACTTGTACAACTGTCCTTCTCAACTGCCTCTATGTAGGCAAAATGTCCTTTCATATGTACCTCTTGCCTATGTTTTTATCTATCAGAAAACGAAAAACCAAATAAAAACAATATTCCAAAAAAGGGATATCTTAATGATTTAATCAGTCTCGCAGTTAAATTATTTCTGTCTAATAAATATGGAGATGAATCTGTATGTTCTTCATTCCACTATATTCATTTTTCAATGGTATATACTGTACTCCAATATTAAATACTGTTTGGACCATACAGCAGGTAACCTGTATGTTTATTAATGCTTATAGAGGTATCCTGGGAATATATATCTGATACAAAAACCTATAATGCTATAAATAAATGAATATAATAAAACTCAATGTCATTAGTAAACAAAATCGAGCTTAAATTGTTTGATTTTATTATTCACAAAATTTTAAAGGCTTTCTAAAGAAGGAGGAGTTAGCACCAAGAAGGCCGTCACTCTAAACTACAAGTCCCATAATCCTTTAGATCTCAGTGACTCCTCCTCCCTCTTATGCTCTGCTCCCAGTGATGATGTAACAGACTGTCCTGCTCTGTTACCATAGTAATGATGTGTAACTGCCATCCCTGCACATTACATCCTTGTGATGGCGTCTCACCACAACACCGGCCATACTGGATGCCCTGCAGGTGCAAAACTTGTGATATAGACATGTGACCAACGGCCATATTCTGTCCTATATCTGCTCCATGCAGAGAAAATCAACAGACTGATTAACCCTTTAACGACCCATGACGTAATAGCTCGTTACAGGTCGGCTGCAGGTGCATGGAGAGAGCTGAGCCCTCTCCAAAGCCGGTAAGTCTTTGCTGCATATCGCAGCAAAGACATACCGGTAACACCCGCAATCGGTGCCCACAGATCGCCACCCATCTTATTGGAGATCGTTGCTCCGCATGAGGTCATCAGGAGAGGCAATAGGTTGCCATGACAGCCTTGCGTTTCATGCAACACAAATCGGGTGGCGGGCTGTCGAACGATAAGACAGATTCCGACTGAACGCGGGATTTAACATTTGAATTTGTGTCACAAGCCATGCACTTACAAGCACCAGTAAGAAGATGGTGAACTCTGGTGGACCTGAGCGGGGAAGTGACACAAGCAGGAAATCGGGTGCACGATCTTAGTGAATCGCACTGAAGTCCATAATCATTGGACAATGCACAGCGGGATCCAGCAAGGGACGGTAAGTAAATGTGCGCCACAGTGTGGATTCTAGAGCAATTTATTGAAATAAAAACATAGAAATGATCCCTAGTTAACTATTTTAAGCCCCTCATCGCTATAGTCAAACGAATCCGCCGTAGTCCATGGATTAAAAATGCTTATTGAATAGGGAAAAGGTAGTTCACTAGTTGCCGATCATGTTCATTGACTAGTGGACATGCTCAATGGCAGTGGGGCGAGGGGCTGTTGTGGTGTGGGGACATCCAACTTAATGATGCCCAGTAGCCACTAGTCACAGATGACCCCCATTATCCATGCCAATAATTGCTGCCCAGTAGTCACTAGTCACAAATCGCCCCATTTTGCCATGCTAACCATTGCTGCCCAATAGACACTAGTCACAGATGACCCCCATCAGCCATGCCAATCATTTCTGCCCAATAGCCACTAGTCACAGATGACCCCCATCAGCCATGCCAATCATTGCTGCCCAGTAGCCACTAGTCACAGATGACCCCCATTAGCCATGCCAATCATTGCTGCCCAGTAGTCACTAGTCACAAATTAGCCCTAATAGCCCAAATCATTGCTGCCCAGTAGCCACTAGCCACAGATGACACCCATTAGCCATGCCAATAATTGCTTCCCTGTAGCCCCTAGTCATAGATCCCCCATCAGCCAAGCCAATTATTGCTGTCAAGTAGCCACTGGTGACTGATGACTCCCATCCGCCATGCCAATCTTTGCTGCACACTATAAAATAGTTACAGTTGCCCCTCTAGGAATCCTACCCAACTGCCAAATACATATTTAGTTGTGACTGACAGAACAATAAAAGAGTTTACTTACTTTTGGATAATGTAAAACTCTGGAGAGCCGCAGAACAACAAACAAACAGAGTGCTAGTACAACACCCCTGCCAATGCAAGGGTTAAACACGGTGTTGCAAAACTGAATCCATCTACATGCCATAGAGCTTTTAGCATGATTAACTCACTAGAGGTCTCAAGTGCTGAATAATGATAATGCAGCAAAAAATTCTCTGCCTGAGGAGCAATGTTAATAATGTAACCAATCTGATGCTTTGTTACTGTTCCTTTGTACAGAAGTGCTGGTTGGATGATTCCTTGAGCTGGACACTGCCCATGCACATGGCCTGCAGCCATCAGGGCCCTGCAGACCTCCACTACCATTATTCTGTCTCAACCTGCTGCTGAAGCAGCTAACTATCCTATCCAGCCTGAAGCTAACTTACCAGGCTGAGAGAATTCCTGTGGAAGGAAATCCAACCAGCCATCTCTATCCAGTTGAAGTTACTGCTTTTATGGCCATTGCCAAGTTCCCATAAAAGGACTGTAAATTAAATGCTTTACCAACGTTGCCTCTGAATGATCTCTGTGCCAGTCTGTTTATAACCAAGAGCGTCTCACTCGCCAACACCAGGGATCCTTACACCTAGGTTGCCCCAGCGAGAACTCTACACCTTAGTCCTCTCCCTTCATTTTCTTGTACATTCCACCTGTTTGAGACCTGCCAGGCTGTGGGCGAGGCCTCCGTTTCCTGGTACCAAGAACGCCAACAAGTGCTAGTCTGCGCTCAGCCAGCCACTCAGGTACCAAAAAGGCTAGGCTCCAGTGGGGTATGTTTCAAGTAGCGTCAAGAACAGGATATCTACTTCTGTCCCTTCTACTGGAATATTGAACTGTATTTTTTTTTAACTATGTTGCCTAACCCTGATGCTTATCGGGTTAAGGCCCCTTCGTGATTGAACTTTGCAAGTCAGACTGTGTTATTTTGCCTTGTGCTGCTGGCATCACAGTAACAGCTCTCTGCACCATCCGGTTATTCAACTCTATCTGTGCCCGTCAGTGTCAACATTGCAATTTAAGCAGTAACTTCTTGCTCCCTTCTCTATCATAGCTTTCAATCGTATTCTTATCCTGAGAACACCAATACAGTAGAAAGAAGGAGTGATAAATTCAGGTTCCCCCAAATAGGAAGAATTCTTGGACCTGAAGCCGGTGTAACATTGATAATCCAGATCATGCCACACCTTCCCATTCCTCCTGTTGTCTCAGGCAGAACTGTCACTTTAAGATAGCACTAGTCCTGGGCTGTCTGGGAATCCATGAAGATACCTTGTGTCCTCTTTGGTGTTGGCCTGGGTGCCCACAGTAAGGGCTCCGAGTGCCACCCCTGGCACCCGTGCCATAGGTTCGCCACCACTGCTCTATTGAATAATGTACACACATAACGCAGCCTGTGCATTATACACAGTGAGCCCAAATCAAAATGTCCCAAATATGTCCTAATTATTGTACATATAATCCTGTCCAAATTATGAATTTGCATACAGCACCCCTTAAATGCTAAGGGTGCAGTCACGCAGGGCATCTGGGGGCACGGTTCATCCTGATCACATATGCATTTCCATTAAAGTACATGCAATAACATATAGTAATGAGCAGCTGGTGTTTTTCACCTAAATTATGCAAATGTTTCAATGGAAATTAGAGCCCCGCCCCCGGGCGTTTGCATTGCATTTCTAAACACACCGTGTAACACTACCCTCTCCCCTTGCATCTTATATAAACCCCATCCTCCGTTAATTTTCTATATATTGCTCTGCCTTCTCCTTTGATTACCGTATTTTTCGGACTATAAGACGCTTCTTACTATAGGACGCACCCCAGATTTAGGCTTCCAAAAAAAGGAAAAATATATTTTACACCAATTAAAATATCCCTGTTGGTCGCACTAGAGCACAGCACACACAGACATATATACATTTACACACTCAGCTCTGCATCATCCATACACACACAGCTCACCTATACACACTCACACAGCTCACCTATACACACTCACACAGCTCACCTATACACACTCACTCAGCTCACCTATACACACTCACTCAGCTCACCTATGCACACACACACACACACACACCTATACACACTCACTCAGCTCACCTATACACACACACACACACACACACCTATACACACTCACTCAGCTCACCTATACACACTCACTCAGTTCACCTATACACACTCAGCTCACCTATACACACTCACTCAGCTCACCTATACACACACACACATACATACTTCCCCCATTCCCCTTCTTCTCACCCTGTCCCAGGGCAGTATGAGACCTGTGGTGATGTCAGAAGCATGTGATCAGTCACATGATTCTGACATCACCGCAGGTCCTGGACCTGTTGGACATCGGGGAGAGGTGAGAGCAGTACAGAGGCTCCTCTCTGGGAGATCGGGTGCAGCTCTATATCAGGGCATCACCCGATCTCCATTACAGGGTCAGGAGGGTCTGGCAGTGCTCGATCCTCCTGACCTCTGGTCTATAAGACGCAGGGACTTTTTAGCAAGATTTTATCTTGCTAAAAAGTGCGTCTTATAGTCCAGAAAATACGGGTATGTATATATTTGGCCCCCCTCCTCCTTTTATTTTATATATGCAGGCCCCCTTGCTCATTTACTTTTGTATATACTGCCCACTGCTTCCATTTTTTATATAACCCACCACGCTTTTATTTTATATATACAACAACTTTTTCTCATTAAATTTCATATACACAGCCCCCCTTCTTTAATTTTATGTATACCCTCCCACTCCTTTCATTTTGTACATACAGACCCCTTTTTTAATTTCATATAAACCCCCTTCATTTTATATATACTGCAACCCCTTCCGTCATTATAAATATATCCCCACCTAAAATATACTACACTGCTCCATTCTTGTATTAAATACTGCCCTCCATCCACCTTGGGCTGTAAGAAAAAAAACACTCACTCACTTTTTGCATCCTCTGCCTCTCTTCTCTCTGCAGTGGGAGTCACGAGGGATGGAAATAAGATTTGCGGCTGCACCATGATGTCATCACATGCCACACCTCCAGGGTCAGGGTACAAAGCGAGCCTGGAAGTCCCCAGCTGCGTCACTCTATCAACGACATCTGAAAGATGGCGATGTTAATGGAATTTGACTGTGCTATATCCATGCATGGCACATCTAGCGGCCACATCGAGTGCTATTATTATCTCTGCCAGTCCGACCCTTGTTCAGGGTAACATTGAAACCAGCATTGTCTGGGAGGGACATTGTCCATTGCTACTGAGGAGACATAGTGGTGGCAAGTTAAGCTGAGGGGTAGAGGAGCTATGGTGGTTAGATGTAGGGTGAGAGTGGCAGTTGGGGGATTATATATTACAGGTTTTTCTATTACCAGGGCTTAAATTTCAGCATCAGGTGCTATATGCAGCCATGGTACTGACGTTCTAGTGCACTTGAAATCATGTGCTCCAAATTAGTTTTGTGCCTGAGTCATCAGACAGGCCTAGTATCTGGGCTGCTGTAGCCAGTGTCCAATATGCTGCCATAGTCTTCATGGTGCATGATGTGCCACTGTCTCAGGAGTTCCTCCTGTCTTTGTTCAGTCCCCTCCACAATACAACCATCTGGAGTAGGGGCCTAAGCTTCTGGGGCTGATTGCAGGGTACAGGAAACCAATGCTGCTTAAATGGGAAACAGGAACTGGCACTTTGCGGGGGGCTGGCAGCAGGTCACTCTCCATGCTTCTGGGGCTTACTCCGCTGCTTAAGCAGAATGCAGAAATGCAGGAACTTGAGGCGCTGCAGAGATGGTGGTTGAGCCCCATCAGGCATCTGTTCAGACTTACCCATGGACTCCACTTTTCCTGTGGGTCAACCACAGCATGTAGCGTGTCTCCCCATGCAGGGGGTCAGCAGCTAGCGACTCAGGGCCACTGCTGGGCAGTTGCTCCAGGGGTGGTGAGCGCCTCCCCATGAACCTTCCATCCACCAGCAAGCCATGGATGCTGGCTGTGAAGGTTGAGGCCTGGCTCCATTGAGCACTTTTTAGTGGTTTCTAAGGCCAGAAGCAGGGCCCAGTTGGGAGAAGACATGCACCTGTGATTGTGACTAAGGCTGTGTTTAAAGGAAACCTACCACCACAAATCTACCTATAAAGGTAGATCGGGTGGTAGGTGAATCAATGGGACGTGAGGATAGCCCTTTTAAGGGCTAATCCTCACGTCCCCGCACTTTTTTGTAAACTTTTATTACCCTAATATATTAATTTTGTTATGCGGCTACTTGGGCGTGGAGTAGCCGCATCTGAGGTTACACGAGGCGGCTACTCCACGCCCCGGTAGCCACTTTACCCCTCCTACTCACCATGTTCGGCGCGCAGCTGCTCGTAGCTGCGCGCCCTCGTCCGCCGATCCTGCCGTCTGCGCATGCGCAGAACAGCAGGCCCGCGCCTGCGCGGTCACTGCTCCGAAGCCGGGGCTGCACAGGCGGGGGCCTGCTGTTCTGCGCATGCGCAGACGGCAGGATCGTCGGACGAGGGCGCGCAGCTACGAGCAGCTGCGCGCCGAACATGGTGAGTAGGAGGGGTAAAGTGGCTACCGGGGCGTGGAGTAGCCGCCTCGTGTAACCTCAGATGCGGCTACTCCACGCCCAAGTAGCCGCATAACAAAATTAACATATTAGGGTAATAAAAGTTTACAAAAAAGTGCGGGGACGTGAGGATTAGCCCTTAAAAGGGCTATCCTCACGTCCCATTGATTCACCTACCACCTGATCTACCTTTATAGGTAGATTTGTGGTGGTAGGTTCCCTTTAAGGCTGTGACTAAGAGGAAGAAAGGGGATAATATGCCGGAGCAGACGTAGGGCAGTCATCTATCACGGCACCATCTTGGTATTCCTCAGTGGTGTAACTAAAGTCCACTGGGCAAAATTCCTAATGGGGCCCCCCAATTATACCTAAAAAAACCCCTCAAAACCCTTTCTTCTAACCAACATTTCAGTGATTATTACATATTCTGCCCCCCACAATGAATTATTACATATTCTGTACCCCTCAACAATGAATTATTACATATTCTGCCCCCCCACAATGAATTATTACATATTCTGCCCCCCCACACAATTAATTATTACATATTCTGCCGCCCCCCACAATGAATTATTTCATATTCTGCCCCCCCACAATGAATTATTTCATATTCTGCCCCCCACACAATGAATTATTACATATTCTGCCCGCCCACAATTAATTATTACATATTCTGCCCCCCCCCCCCCCCCACACACACAATGAATTATCACCTCAAATTAATGATTTTATACAATAAGCCCCTTTTACAACTGATTGATTTAAAAAAAAAAACCTGTACTCACCTCAGGCAGCGGGTCCCGCGTCTTTTTTCTTCCACCCACGGCCAGACAGCAAGTGGTGCACGGCAGCGTGATGACGTCATCACGCGGCCGCGCATCCTAGTTCATGGAGCGATGTGGCCTGGGGTTGTCTTCCACATTGCTCCAGTTATAGTGATCGAGCGGCCGCTACCGACCGCATCGAGCACTATTCAGTGACGGGCAGGGTCCGATGGGCCCAGTCTCAATGGCGACCACTGCGACTGCGGTCGGTACGCCACTGGTATTCCTTTTTTACTTGGGTCCATATATTGCTTTCGCTCTTTTTATACAAAACAGCTTGCAAGATATGGACCTAAAGTAAATTCTATGTGCTGTTATTTTTGTGAGTAACCGTCCATGTACAAAAGGCACAGATTTTATATAACTGGTTTTGAACATACTGAATCATTATGCCATATACATGAGAATTTAGTAAACTAGATAGGGAAAGCTCATGTAGATATCTGCAGATATAATTCTCATAAAAACCTAACTTGTGGATTATAATAATAGTATAATATTATCATGATTCTCAAGAAGAAAAATTAAATAAGTAAAATGTAAGTAAGGTGACATCCAGTAGGTTGCATCATCCCATCTACGCTTATAGTTGTGTTATAGAACATCATAGGCAGATACATTGGCAGATGAAACTTTGTTTGCCAATGTAATTATATGTATTAATGTTCTTCTTCCTTCTAGGAAGTTTGCTTCATGAAACAGCTCCAAGGTATATGGACTTATTCCTACAAAGGTTACTTAGGGCAATGATACGACATGCAAACATTGCTGTCATTGTGCCTGAAAACAGACCTGATACTCTGATTTCTCTTCAGAATGCATATTTTATATCTAATCTAATGCGTATTTTATTTAATCCCACATTAACTTTCAATATAATACAGTTATGATGATGATTATAAAAGAAAAATTATGCAAAAATTATCAGAGAGATTCCTAAAAGATCTAAAAGAAGGCTGTGCAACCCTATGGAGTATCCAATTAAGTACCTGCCTGGCCAGTGCCGATTTTAAACTTTCAGGTTATTGGTGTCTTTGTCACAAAGTTCACCATGTTTAGTTATTAAGTCTTGCATTATAAACCTTCTGTTGGAGTTTTAAAAAATGTATTTCAGATAGTGGAAGTTATTTCTTAGTTGCAGTAAATAGAAGTCTTTTATAGATGTTGGTATACTCACAAGTCCATGTAGCTTCAGCTCAATGTATACTCCCAATTGTCTCTCCACTTGCACTGTGATGGATCCGTGCATGGCACTCGGCATTCTGGTAGTGTTTCTGCACATGTGCAGGATGTCGCTTCCTGAGTCTTCACTGACAACAAGGTACTCATTGGGACTTTAAATGAGAGAAAAATACTCCAGCTCACCTAGATCCGCTGTACTGTACACCACGGATCCACCCTGCTGCTTGGCAACAAATCCAAACAAAAATTTCATGGATCCAGTTCTTTGGAGAGATAAAACCGCCTTTATTGTTTAATCCTGTCACGGATGCACCCACGATCCTTGTTGCGGATCGCAGGCACACTCGTGCCTATCTGTGTGGCGCGGTGCCCCAGCCAGGACATACCTTTCCACCAGCCTGCTTACCGTCCTACTAGGCTGCGCGCTCCCCCGATCCCAGGGCACGTGCGCGCCAGCTCTCCTGGACTTAAAGGCATTTTCCAAGGAACTTCCGGGGTTTCCACACCTCCCTTTTAAAAAGCGGTTCCTGTTGAAGAGAAAGCCGCTCCCAGCGTTCCCATATGCCTCTGGTGTCTCCAGCGTTCTTATGTGCTCCTGTGTTTCCAGAATTCCCATACGCTTCTGTGTCTCCAGCATTCCCATATGCACCTGTGTCTCCAGCTTCCCTACTCTTCCAAGCCACCAGCATTCCTCCGTGAGTTCCAGCTCATCCTGCCAAGCCGTTCTCCTGCTGCCACCCTAGGCTCGGACTGTGGCCTGCATCTCTTGCCACTATTTTGTACACTATTTTGTGCTCTTACTCATGACTGAGGGATGTGGAAGGCTTCTGGTACTATATACACCTGGTGTTAACAATGGATACTCCTTCCTTACCACATAATAACATACATAATAACATATATATACATACTAAAAAACAGATTTCCCACAGAACAATTAGTAATATTCACATTGTTTTATATAAATTTCTGAGCGATACACTAAAAATTGGTGTGTAACATCTAGTATGAGTTGTCAGGGAAACCCACTGCTATTCATGGTTCACAGACACATGACAGCATCACGTGACCGCAGGAACTCCGTTTTCCTCACTTGACCACTCCTTCACATTCAGCAAGCACGGGTCCATCCCAGAGCAACCAGCAACTCCGAGCCCAAAACTCTGGTAACTATATAAATCACTTGAATAATATCATGCAGAAAAACTTCCGGTTGATCTAGCAATGGAAACTTTTCTCTAGAGTGGGATTTTCATTGAGCAGTAGTAGGTGTTTTAGAAAAATATTCTTGATGATTTGAAATTGTGGGCTATGACTAAGTACCAAAGTTGGTCTTTTTTTCTTTATCTTCTTCATTGACCTATTAACTTCCCCAGGTTGCTGGTCTTTTTTGTTGCTGAAGTTAATAGCAAGAAATCTGAGTAAAATCCACATAGTTGCAGCAGTGATTTTTGCTCCAATTCCAGGGTGTCTGTTTTGGGGGATCTGTATACCCCAAATTGCTGGTCTTTTTTGTTGCTGAAGTTAATAGCAAGAAATCTGAGTAAAATCCATGTAGTTGCATCAGTGATTTTTGCTCCTATTCCAGGGTGTCAGTTCTTGTGCTTCTGCATACCCCAAATTTCAAGTTTTTTTGGTAGATAAAGTAGATCTGTGTCAAATCAACAAAGTTGATTAACCAATATGTCAGACAGAGAGGTGGCAGGTAGAGCAGGCACAGGTCACGGCACAGTAAGGGGATGTTGTGGATGACTCTGTGAGGCCAGAACTGCCGGTGTCATCTAGCGGCAGTGTGTTGATAAACAACCCAAAGGTTCTCGATTGGTCGACTACGTCATCCACTTCTTCCCAAATGACATATGACAACCCAGTCAAGAGTCTGTGGGTTCGTCAGATACAACCCTTAGTTGGCATGGCCCAGGAACAGGTCAGAGGCCCTCACCTGTTCTCAACCAGCCTCTGTCCTGTTGATTTCCCTCAGCCAGAGATCTACTAGTTGGTCTGTGGTCAGTTATACAGCGAGGATGAATTCTTTGAGGCAGTCAGCAGCTGCTTGGCATCGAAGAGGTGGGGCAGACATCCCCTGCTTCGTGCAGTAGGTGGGAAAGTAGAGATGTGGAGAGTGGCACGGGAGGTTATGTTGCACTTGCAAGTAGTCGGGCTATGCATACTGTGACCATTGAGGAGAATACCATTGACAGGGAAATACAAATTGATGATTATGTAGCCGATCGCAGAAGCCAGGGGTTCATCATCCTCGTCGGGAGAAGAGCTTGTCAGCTTGCGCCTCAGGCAGCAAAGCAGGCAGCAAGTCGCTACTGTGGCTGTGAGTCAGCTGGGTGGCAGCAGTGCGAGGACAGGAGCCAAACAGCCACGTGGTACAAAACCTGCTTTGCAGGTCCAAGTAAGCAGTGGCACAGGGGCTCAGCGAGGCAGTGGCATTAGTAGTCACTCAGTGCAGAGTGTTGGCAGTAAAGTTACCACCTTTGCTGTATGGCAGTTTCTTGTTTGGAAACCAGAGGAGCCGAGTGTGTGTATATCTAGAATATGCGGGCAGAAAGTGAAGTGTGGCCAGGGAGCTAAAGTTGGCACCACGGCCTTGTGTCAACACATGCAGCGTCACCATCCAATGGCCTGGGAGAAACGTGGAACAGATGTGGAGGTCCATCCTGCCTCCGCAGCAACAGCAGCAGCACCTAGTGGCACACATGCCTCTGCCGAAGGGAGCTGTCTGTCTTTGACATCATCTCCCATTCCAGATGCTCCTGCTTCTTGCTACGCATGGCGCCAGCAGTCATTGAGAGAAGCGATTACAAAGAGACAACTGTATGCATCCAGTCTTCCTAAGGTGCAGAAGCTCTTGTCGAAGAGGAGGTAGAAGACGAGGCAGATGACCCAGAAACACTGTGGCAGTATATAGTGGAGATGGAGGCCGGGAGTCCCTCAGAGTCACTTGCACAGATGGCCCGCAGCATGCTACTAGTGACAACCAAATAGTCAAAATCCGGCATAGGGATGACTTTTGGCTCTCTGCCCTCTTGGCCCCTCGCTACCGGTCAAAAATGGGTGACTTTTTTCCAACTGCCGAGAGGGAGGAACAACTGGCGTACTATAGAGAAATACTGAAAAAACAGTTGGTTGCTACCTTTGTGCGCCATTGTCCATCCTCTGTCAGGTCTGACCGAGCGATTCCTGGTAGTGATCGCTCACGTACTACTGCCATGGCTGCTGTGGGGAGATGGGGGGTAGGAACAGTAGCAGCTCCATCAGCAGCAGCTTAAGTCTGGAGTCCTTAATGAGCAACTTCCTTCACCCCTCTATTGAGGAGGGTATCCGCCACCAGCAGCAGCAGGCCATGGCCTACTTGGACAGCACTTTACCACCCCAGGTAGAGTATCCCATAGGCAAACTTGATGCAAAACTTGCAGAGTTCTCAGTAGAGAAGCTGTCCTGCCCTGCCATTCGTGTGGCATCAGAGTGGGTGTTCAGTGCGGCGGAGGCCATCATTACCCAAAGGAGAACCCGCTTGTCCACCCATAATGTGGAGAAACTGATCTTTTTGAAGATGAATCAGGCTTGGATCGGCCCGGATATCAACTCACCAATGCCTTATGCATCAGATTAGATCAGCCATGATACCTCCTCCAAATGTTGAGAAATGTGTCTGGATTCTAACTACCTGCCTCAGTCACTATTCTGATGCTGCCACCCTCCTGATACCACACATCTGCTGCCAGTTGCTCCATCTGCCTCCTACCATCTTTACCAGGGACTGGAATCTTCTGCCACCTTCACAATCTGTCATTGTGCCACTCTGTGGCTTTCCATGTTACTGCCACCTACACACTCTATCAATGTGCCACTCTGTGGGCTCCTGCTGCTACTGCTGCTGCCTCTTCCACACTGTATCATTGTGCCACTCTGTGGGTCATGCTGCTGCTGCCACCTCCACACTCTATCATTGTGTCACTATGTGGCTTACCAGGTTGCCGCCACCTCCACACTCTATCATTGTGCCACTCTGTGGGGTCCTGCTGCTATTCCTGCTTCATCCACCAATTCCACGCTGTATTATTGTGCCACTCTGTGGGCTCCTGCTGCTGACTCCAACTCCACACTACATCATTGTGCCACTCTGTGGGATTCAGCTGCTGCCGCCACCTCCACACTCTTTCATTGTGCCACTCTGTGGGCTCCTGCTGCTGCTGACCCCATCTCCACACTCTATGATTGTGCCACTCTGGGGCTTTTCATGTTGCTGCCACCTGTGGGCTTCTGCTGCTGCTTCTGCTGCTGCCACCTCCACACTCTGTGATTGTGCCACTCTGTGGGCTCCTGCTGCTGCTGACGCCACCTGCACACTATTATTGTGCCACTCTGTAGGCTCCAGCTGCTACAAAATCACTGCCGACACCCTCGTTGCTCTTTTTGGGGGTTTCTACATGTAGCCGCATTTATCAGAACATGTTCTGTTGTAATCTATGGAATCATCTGAAGTCAGTGTAAAAAGAGTGAACTCATTGATGTTATAGTGGGATCTTGGCCCTCAGCTCAGTTCTTTCAAGCTGGCACAGACGTTACCTTGTCAGGTTGCGTTCCCACTTCACTTATTCGGTGAAATTGGCCTCTGTAAGTGCCCATGGAATTGAAGAGTGAAGCGATTCTAAGAGCGGTGACTGTCATGTGCGTGTCATACTAAAACACAGAATTGTTTGAAGACCAAACCACACTCCCTATGCATATTTAAGCATGGCACAAAGTTCTACAACACCCTACAGGCTCTCTGCAGTCAGGAAATACCTGCTTGATTTGGGTCGAATCAAATTTTTTCAAAAAATCTCTACTGCTCGAAAAAGGGACCATCGTGCACCGGAGCTGTCTTATCACCATGGCTGATCCTGAATGAGTACCGCTAGGGAAGTTAAAGTGAGGTAGAGATTGTTTCCAAAGCTAGGTGTATATTGGACCACCTCCCAGGGAATAGTGACTGTGCCTTAAAGGGACCACATCGTCATTATAAGCCATCATCCATAGTAACGGACATTGATAAGCCTCCTAGCCCTTCAGACTCAGGGATACCAGTCCAACCATGTCGGATCAGGAAGAGGACTCTGTGCTGGAGCAACTCCTGTCACCAGAACCCTCATCAGGGCATTGGAGTCTGCCAAATACTGCGAAGAGCCCGCCTAGTTCTACTACAACCAGTGGCAGCACGGTTATGCCCCTGACTATGCCACTATCTTGGAGCCCCATGGATACCCCACTTTGTAGGAAAGTTTCATTTAGTTCTCATTTACTAAGGGTCGCATATCACACTTTTGTCAGACTGTTTGTCGTTTTTGCGATTTGCGCAGCTTTGACAGGTATTTAACAGGGGTGTGCACTGGGATTGTGTTGCAGGCAATTGCATTGTGGCGCAGCTGATTCCAACTGATTCGGACTGAGCGCGGGATTTACCTTTCAAATTGTGTCACAAAATAATGCACCTACATGCACCACTTAAAAGATGGTGAACTCTGTTGGACCTGAGCGGGGAAGCAACATAAGCAGGGTATCGGGCGCACAATCTTAGTGGATCGCAGCAGAGTGCATTATCGTTGGACAATGCACTTTCGGTGAACTCCGTTGGACGGGTAAGCAAATGTGCCCCAATATGTGACTCAGTGTGACATGGCTGCAAGGTGGGGTGCAATGTGTCGTGGGTGCAATATGGGGGTGCAGTGTGACATGGATGTAATGTGTGGCTGCAGTATAACTTGGGTGGGGATGCAGAGTGACAGGGTGACATTGATGTTCTGTGGGGGTGCAAGGTGACATGGATTTAATGCAGGGTGAAGTGTAACATGGATGTAATGTGGGATGCAGTTTTCCATGCGTGGAATGTGAGGTGCAGTGTGACATGGATGTAATGTGAGGGTGCAGTGTGGAATTGATTTCATGTGGGTTGTATTATGACATGAATGCATTGCAGGGTGCACTGTAACATGGACATTATGTGGGGGTGCAGGGGGACAGATGTTATGTGGAGGTAAAGTGTGACATGGATTCAATGTAGGGTGCACTGTGACATGGATGATATGTGGGGAGCAGGGTGGTATGGATGTTTTGTGATGGCGCAATGTGATATGGATGTTATGCGGGGTACAATGTGATATGGATGTTATGCGGGGTGCAAGGTGACAAGGATAAAATGCGGGGTGCAGGTTGTGTCACTTGGAGTCACAATGGGGTGCTGTGTGTCAAGGATGTAATGTGAGGGTGCTGGGTGACATGAATACAATGCGGGGTGTAGTATGACATTTATGTAATGTGGGGTGCAGTTTGACAAATGTAATGCAGGGTGACATGGATGTAATGTGGGGGGGGGGGCAGGGTGACATGAGTGTAATGTGGGGGTGCAGGGTGACATGGATGTCCACCATAGATTGTAGGAGAGATCCCTTAGATATTGAACATCTCCAACAGACGTGTGAGGAATTTGGGGACATTTAAGAGAGTATGTTGGGTGGTTAGATATCACCTATATAAAAGCTTTTTGGCAGTCTCCAGGTGGTTAACACACCTAGACGCTTTGCTACTGGAAGTACTAGCAAGGTTCCAATGTTCATCTGTATATTCATGTTGGAGCTCAGTTTCCCATTTTTCCCTGTTGGGGGAATAAAGATTGAGTAAACTATAGGGATACCTTTCTTACAAGGTTTCTGGGTTTCAATAGACTCTACATATTTCAAGGGGACCAATACTTTGGTAAATTTTCACTTAGTAAGAAAATCATGGATTTGTAAGAACTTATAAAATCCCTCTTTAGGTAATTGATATGCCAGGGAGATTTGTTCTCAACACCCCTGCTTGCCCAATGGTTGTAATTCATATGTGGAGTAATATGGTTGAGAGTGAGGATTGGCAAGTGACATTGTCCTTGTGGATTTCCCTGAAAGCCAATATGGCTGCTTTCATAAAAGGAGTGACTATGGGGAGTTTTATTTGTGCAAATCTCATGGTCCACGTTAGTAATTTCAGAGAGAAAAGCCTGAGACATTCCTCTTACCCATAACTTGTCCGAGTCATCTATCTACCAGGTTATCCGCTACCGTGTTTCCCCGAAAGTAAGACAGTGTCTTACATTCTTTTTACCCCCAAAAGTCTCACTATGTCTTACTTTTGGGGTATGTCTTATATTGGCGAAAAAATGTAGATTTTTGTTTTAACCATAAAATTAACATTTATTAACAACCTGAACAGTATGGTATTCACCACAAAACAGTTTTATAAAAGCAAGTGCCAAGAATTACACAGTGTAGGGGGTGGTTATACAGTGTAGGGGGTGGTTATACAGTGTAAGGGGAGGCATTGTACAGTGTGGGAGGTTATACAGTGTAAGGGGGGGGGCATTATACAGTGTGGGAGGTTATACAGTGTAAGGAGGGCATTATACAGTGTAAGGGGGGCATTATACAGTGTAAGGCGGGCATTATACAGTGTGGAAGGTTATACAGTGTAAGGGGGGCATTATACAGTGTAAGGGGGGCATTATACAGTGTGGGAGGTTATACAGTGTAAGGGGGGCATTATACAGTGTAAGGGGGGCATTATACAGTGTGGGAGGTTATACAGTGTAAGGGGGGCATTATACAGTGTGGGAGGTTATACAGTGTAAGGGGGGCATTATACAGTGTAAGGGGGGCATTATACAGTGTGGGAGGTTATACAGTGTAAGGGGGAAATTATACAGTGTGGGAGGTTATACAGTGTAAGGGGGGGGCATTATACAGTGTGGGAGGTTATACAGTGTAAGGGGGGGCATTATACAGTGTGGGAGGTTATACAGTGTAAGGGGGGGGCATTATACAGTGTGGGAGGTTATACAGTGTAAGGGGGGGGCATTATACAGTGTGGGAGGTTATACAGTGTAAGGGGGGGCATTATACAGTGCAGGGAGGTTATACATTGTGAGTAGGGGCATTATACAGTGCAGGGAGGTTATACATTGTGAGTAGGGGCATTATACAGTGTGGGAGGTTATACATTGTGAGTAGGGGCATTATACAGTGCAGGGAGGTTATACAGAGAAGGGGCATTATACAGTGCAGGGGGATGGGTGTTTTAACACAAACCATAGAACTGTGCAAGAAAACACACTGACCCACACACTACATGCATACATTATACATGTAAATAAACATGCACACAATGTTCACATATAGATCAGACATCACACCTACATACACATTACACATAAACACATAAACATACATACTCATACCTCCCAACCGTCCCGCTTTCGGCGGGACTGTCACGCTTTTTAACCCCAGTCCCGCCGCCCCGGGAGGATAAGAGAATGTCACGCTATTCCCCGCATTGTCCCGGGCCAGGAGACTGAGCCGACTTGCCTGGCTGAGAGTAACCGCGGTAACCGCGGTAACCGCGAGGGGGGGGCGGGGGGTTCGGGTCGGCAGCGGCACACCTGCTGGCTGCAGCACACACTACCTCTGGGGATCATCACAGCAGTGAATGTGGTCAAGGACCTTCGATGAGGTCATGACCATGTGACACCTGTGTGGGAGGAGCTACTGAAGACCCCGGTAGAGGTTGCTGCCATGCATGCCGAGGTATGTATGAGAAGTTATACAGAAGCAGTGCAAGGAGGTGAGACAGGTATATAATGTGTGGGGGGGCAGTGTGACAGGTATATAATGTGTGGGGGGGCAGTGTGACAGGTATATAATGTGTGGGGGGCAGTGTGACAGGTATATAATGTGTGGGGGGGCAGTGTGACAGGTATATAATGTGTGGGGGGGCAGTGTGACAGGTATATAATGTGTGGGGGGCAGTGTGACAGGTATATAATGTGTGGGGGGGCAGTGTGACAGGTATATAATGTGTGGGGGGCAGTGTGACAGGTATATAATGTGTGGGGGGGCAGTGTGACAGGTATATAATGTGTGGGGGGGCAGTGTGACAGGTATATAATGTGTGGGGGGGCAGTGTGACAGGTATATAATGTGTGGGGGGCAGTGTGACAGGTATATAATGTGTGGGGGGGCAGTGTGACAGGTATATAATGTGTGGGGGGGCAGTGTGACAGGTATATAATGTGTGGGGGGGCAGTGTGACAGGTATATAATGTGCGGGGGGCAGTGTGACAGGTATATAATGTGCGGGGGGCAGTGTGACAGGTATATAATGTGCGGGGGGCAGTGTGACAGGTATATAATGTGCGGGGGGCAGTGTGACAGGTATATAATGTGCGGGGGGCAGTGTGACAGGTATATAATGTGCGGGGGGCAGTGTGACAGGTATATAATGTGTGGGGGGGCAGTGTGACAGGTATATAATGTGTGGGGGGGCAGTGTGACAGGTATATAATGTGTGGGGGGCAGTGTGACAGGTATATAATGTGTGGGGGGGCAGTGTGACAGGTATATAATGTGTGGGGGGGCAGTGTGACAGGTATATAATGTGTGGGGGGGGCAGTGTGACAGGTATATAATGTGTGGGGGGGCAGTGTGACAGGTATATAATGTGTGGGGGGGCAGTGTGACAGGTATATAATGTGTGGGGGACAGTGTGACAGGTATATAATGTGTGGGGGACAGTGTGACAGGTATATAATGTGTGGGGGACAGTGTGACAGGTATATAATGTGTGGGGGGCAGTGTGACAGGTATATAATGTGTGGGGGGCAGTGTGACAGGTATATAATGTGTGGGGGACAGTGTGACAGGTATATAATGTGTGGGGGGCAGTGTGACAGGTATATAATGTGTGGGGGGCAGTGTGACAGGTATATTATGTGTATATATGTGATCTAGTGAAAGGGGGTTGCTTTAAAATTTTTCTTTTTTTTTCAATTTTTAAAAAAAAATGTTACCATTATTTTAGACTCTCTAATATAATATACTGGAATACTAGTGTATAGCAATATTACTGCTGATCTCTAATAGCCTCTCATCTGCTATTAGAGATCATTACACATGGCAGGCCTACTAGTCTCAATGGGACTTTAGGCTACCATGACAGCCGATCACCAAGAGGAGGAGTTTGGGAAATCAGGAGGCTGCTGGAGGAGGAGGCTGGGGACAGGAGGAGGAGGCTGGGGGACAGGAGGAGGCTGGGGGACAGGAGGAGGCTGGGGGACAGGAGGAGGCTGGGGGACAGGAGGAGGCTGGGGACAGGAGGAGGAGGCTGGGGGACAGGAGGAGGCTGGGGGACAGGAGGAGGCTGGGGGACAGGAGGAGGCTGGGGACAGGAGGAGGAGGCTGGGGACAGGAGGAGGAGGCTGGGGGACAGGAGGAGGCTGGGGACAGGAGGAGGAGGCTGGGGACAGGAGGAGGAGGCTGGGGGACAGGTGGAGGCTGGAGCAGGCTGGGGAGCAGAAGGAGGAGGCTGGAGGACAGCAGGAAGATAGAGGATGGAGGGGCTGAGGGACAGGAGGATGCTCGAGGCGGCTGGGGGACAGGAGGATGCTCAAGGCGGCTGGGGGGCAGGAGGAGGCTGGAGGACAGGAGGAGGAGGCTGGAGGAGGAGGCTGGAGGACAGGAGGAGTATGCTGGAGGAGGAGGCTGGGGGACAGGAGGAGTATGCTGGAGGAGGAGGCTGGGGGACAGGAGGAGTATGCTGGAGGAGGAGGCTGGGGGGCTGGAGGAGGAGGCTGGGGGACAGGAGGAGTATGCTGGAGGAGGAGGCTGGGGGACAGGAGGAGGCTGGGGGACAGGAGGAGGAGGCTGGGAAATCAGGAGCAGGCTGGAGCAGAAGGAGGAGGCTGGAGCAGAAGGAGGAGGCTGGAGGACAGCAGGAAGATAGAGGATGGAGGGGCTGGGGGACAGGAGGAGGATGCTGGAGCAGGCTGGGGAACAGGAGGAGACTGGGGGACACGTGGAGGAGGCTGGAGGACAGGGGGGCTACAGGAGGAGGCTGGAGGGCAGGGGGGCTACAGGAGGAGGCTGGAGGGCAGAGTGGCTACAGGAGGGGGCTGGAGGGCAGGCGGGCTACAGGAGGAGGCTGGAGGGCAGGGGGGCTACAGGAGGAGGCGACAGGAGGAGGCGACAGGAGGAGGCGACAGGAGGAGGCTACAGGAGGAGGCTGGAGGACAGGAGGAGGCTACAGGAGGAGGCTGGAGGACAGGAGGAGGCTGGAGGACAGGAGGAGGCGACAGGAGGAGGCTAGAGGACAGGAGGAGGCGACAGTAGGAGGCTAGAGGACAGGAGGAGGCTACAGGAGGAGGCTGGAGGACAGGAGGAGGCTACAAGAGGAGGCTGGAGGACAGGAGGAGGCTACAGGAGGAGGCTGGAGGACAGGAGAAGGCTGGAGGACAAGGGGATACAGGAGAAGGCTGGAGGACAAGGGAATACAGGAGGAGGCTGGAGGACAGGGGGATACAGGAGGAGGCTGGAGGACAGGAGGCTACAGGAGGAGGACAGGGGGCTGGAGGCTACAGGAGGAGACTGGAGGACAGTCTATATGTTTTACATGTTACAGAGTTAGGGGATATTATATTGGTCCACGGGAAGGGGGGCAAATTAAGGGGCGTTGTAGCATTTGGGGACCATCAAGTTCGATATTATACTATGCTTGAGGGTGGGACAATGGGCGTGGCTTAGAATAAGGGGGAGGAGCTTTGTGTCCCTCTTTCTCTTCTCCAAAAGTTGGGAGGTATGCATACTTTTCAGTGTCACTGACTGCAGGGCTGAGTAGAGGCTGGTCCAGGCTGACATGTGCTCCCCTGCTCCCCTCCCCCTCCAGGTCCGACTGATGTAGCAGAGTTTAGCAGCTACACAGGAGGGGGAGGAGCTGCTCCAGTAACACAGACGGCAGCAGCACACAGCAGGAAGCTTCTCCCTGGCTCCATGCTGCAGACTCCACACTGTGCAGAGCTGCCTCCCCTGTCTCCTCTCTCCTCATGTGATCGGAGCCTGCACGGAGTAGCTGAGCTCCGATCACAGTCTTCTACCAGCCAGGAGCTACAGCAGTGACATGAAGAGGCTGCAGCTCCCGGCTCCGTCCGCTCTATGTCATACTTTCGGGGTACGTCTTACATTAGCCTACCCCCCTAAAACACCCACTATGTCTTACTATCGGGGGTGTCTTACTATCGGGGAAACACGGTATTACCGCCTGGTAGTAGTCTAACACATATGGGAATACCCGATCCTCCCTCTGACGTTGGTAAAATAAGGACACTCAAAGGGACTCTCTCGCTCTGTGTCCTTTCCATACCAAGGCTCAATGAAGCTTTAGGCATGTGGATGGGTAGATTCCAGAAACAATATAAAATTTTGGGTAGCACCATAATTTTTGCTGCAGCAATTCTAACCAGCCATTAAATATGGAGATTGGAGAAAGATTCTAAGTCTTTTGTAACAGTATGGGTGAGTGTATTGAGATTTGTCTAAGCTAGTTTACCAATGGGGGCAGTTAGGGTTATGCCAAGGTAGGTCACTAAATTCTCTGCCAATTTAAACGGATATTCTTCAGTCACCTTCTGCTGCAGTTTGGGGGATATATTCACATTTAGAATTACAGACTTAGAAGCATTGAACCTTTAGTAACTAATTGTAAAATGATGCAGTCATCAATTTACCAGATATTTCTCAAAATCCCTGCATATACAGGTTGGCAAAACTTGGGACAAATTTTGCCCCCATTGTTGTGCCCGTACTTTGTCTATAATATTTACCATTGTATCAAAAATGATTTTTCTCCAAACAGACTTGTGTACAATCTACAATACACTTATTTGCAAGGATGTAGAGTGCTGCAGAACCTGTTTCTAAATTTTTCTTAATTACTTCCAGTCCTATTTTCTAAAGGGGATGCACGTATATAGTGAGGACACATCAAGTTGCACCTCTCATTGGTAATTTTAACTCTTTCAATATATCAATTAAATTGTTGGGAGTCTCTTAAGTATGACTTCATTGAAACCCTTTTCTGTAGAAAAATGTCCCTGGGGTTTCAACCGAATCTTATGTACTTTGGGTAAATAGTACATGGCAGGAATTTAGGAAATTTAACTGCTAAATAATTGTATTCTTGATTGTAAATAGCATTTTGTTCTTTTGCTACTCCCAAGAACTTAACAATTTGTTATTTATATTTATCCATGGAATTAAACTTAAATATTTCATATGAGAATTCAGACGAGACCGCGGCAGAATATGGAGTCAACGAGGAGCTCGGATGTAAGGATTTTCCTGTCTGCCCCACCCCCTGACTGGAAGCAGACGGTGGTTATAACTTCATGTTTCTAGCTGTAGGCATCGTTGCCCTTTATAAAGACATGTCCAGCAAACAGGCAGGTGGCCAGATAAGGAAACATTTGGTGGTTTAAAAGCGATTTGGCTGATGGCAGTTAAGAGCAATTCCCTGTATAATATCCTTATTCCCTAACAGGGAAGGGATACAAACATTTACAGAAGTTGTAAAAAGAACTGCAGCACACAGGTTGATATGCTGGACATTTATTGAAATTAGACTTATGATTAGAAGAAAAATTGGCAACAATCAATCAAGAATTAAAAAATTAATCAATAAAAATCAATAAAACAGAGAAGTGATTATTTTCTCATGTCAGATTCTTCAATGTTGGGAGCCTGAGTGGTCCTATAAGGAATAAAGGAAAATATATTAGACTCATTTCTGGAAGGGGACAAACCTACAAAGCTTAAAGTCTGAGCAGCCTATTGATAGAAGCAGAGGACAGAATCAGGTGAAGTACCGAAGGATCCCATTCAGGCTCGGACTGGCCTGCCGGGGTACCGGGGAAATCCCCGGTGGGCCCTGGCCCCTGTCACTGTGCTCCCGTCCTGTCCTACCCCTGCTGTAGACTGTTTGGTGATGTGCATCTTCATTCTGAAGATCGCAGTCACCTTCCCCAGCACTTGTATGCAGCAGCTGCCGGAGTTCCGCGCCTGCTCCTCCCCCTCCCAGGCTCCCGCACACCAGAAAGTGATAGAGATTCCCGGACAGAGCTTGTGGAGGAGGAGGTGAGCAGTGAATATGTAATGACCTCGTAATGACTGTGCTGCAGCTGCTGCTTTGATTCTCCTCCTCTTCTGCTGCTTTCCTGTATACAGTGCGATGTACTGTATGTATTCATGTCTGCTCTGTGTATACTATAGGTGTATTGTGTACTGTATTAAGCTGTGGCGTAACTAGGAGAAGCTGGGCCCCATGACAAACTTCTGCATGGGGCCCCTCTTCCCCTAAAGGCGAATTCACACAAAGGAGGGGATGAGCGCTGCTCTTCCCGTCCCTCTCCTTAACGATGTATGGCGCAATACGGAAAAAGATAGGACATTAGGACATGTTCTATCTTTTCCCCGGGTACGGAATGGTACGGTGCCGCATGTGTCCTGCACCGTACCACTCTGTACCCCGCCATGCACCCATTGCCGGCTAATGGGGGGCGTATATACGTCCCCCAATGGCCGTGTGAATGTAGCCTTACAAAAATACAGTATACATACATGTTTATACATATACACACATTCTATACTTGTACACACATACATGCATGTATACACTTATACCTACACATTTACGTACACACGTACATACAGTATATAAAAGACATGCTGCATATACATAAAACATATATACATACGTACAGTATATACAGCATATACACACACACACACCATATTCATACACTCACACAGCACATTCATACACACAAAGGGCACCCACACCATATACACTCACAGCGCACCCGCATACACCATACACAGCGCATACACACACACAGCTCATGCACATACACACACAGCACATGCGCACAGACCATATACACTCACAGCGCACCCGCACACACCATACACAGCACATATACACTCACAGCGCACCCGCACACACCATACACAGCACATACACACACAGCTCATGCACATACACACAGCACATACACACACCACACACACAGCACATACACACACCCACAGCACATACACACACAGCACATACACACACAGCACATACACACACACAGCACATACATACACAGCACATACACACACACACACACAGCACATACACACACACAGCACATACACACACACAGCAGCACATACATAGAGGCACTTACAGTCAGCTGGCTATATTCGGCGGGAGGAGCGGAGGATCGGGCGGGCAGGAGGAGCGGAGGATCGGGCGGGCGGGTGCTCCCAAGTCTGTAGGCTGTGTCATCCGTGGGGGAAGGGGCAGGCAGTGAGTGGAGAGAGTTTGGGGAAGGGCGGCCAGCGTTGTGGCCGGAGGGAGAGTTGCCGTGCCGCTGGCTGTGGGGGAGGATAGTCGGCTGTGTTGGTGAGGTGGAAGGAGGGTTCCTCCTGGCTTCCCTCTAATGCGCACGGAGTAACGCGCCCAGCATAAAGACGACATTGCGCTGCCAGTGCTGGGATGCTTACCGTCCCATGCGCAGCTTCAGACACCAGTGTGACAGAGCAGGAAGTGTCAGCGCGCGTCCTGCTCTGTCACGGTATTAGAATAGCCGGCGGCACCCAGCCCCCCTCCCCTCTCTCCGGGAATCATTCAGTACTCCACCAGCCCAATGCGTGACAGGGGGGTCCGGGCCACAACAGACAGAGGCATCAGTGACAGCCCCGACCCGGGCCCCCCCCTTCTGATGGGCCCGGTCGCACTTGCGACTGCTGCGACCGTGATTGGTACACCACTGGTATTATGTATACTATGCATGTAAATGTATATATAGGTATGCATATTGTGTTTCCAGCATGTATTAATGTGTATATAGTGTGTCCATGTGTATATAGTGTGTCCAGCATGTGTTCATGTGTATATAGTGTGGCCAGCGTGTGTTCATATGTATATAGTGTGTCCAGCGTGTGTTTATGTTTATATAGTGTGTCCATGTGTATATAGTGTGTCCAGCGTGTGTCCATGGGTGTATATAGTGTGTCCAGCGTGTGTTCATGTGTATATAGTGTGTTCATGTGTATATAGTGTGTCCAGCGTGTGTTCATATGTATATACTGTGTCCATGTGTATATAGTGTGTCCAGCGTGTGTCCATTTGTGTATATAGTGTGCCCAGCATGTGTAAATGTGTATATAGTGTGTCCAGCGTGTTTCCATGTGTATATAGTGTGTCCAGCGTGTTTCCATGTGTATATAGTGTGTCCAGCGTGTTTCCATGTGTATACAGTGTGTCCAGCGTGTTTCCATGTGTATACAGTGTGTCCAGCGTGTTTCCATGTGTATATAGTGAGTCCAGCGTGTGTTCATGTGTGTATATAGTCTGTCCAGCGTGCGTCCATGTGTGTATATAGTGTGTCCAGCATGTGTCCGTGTGTATATAGTGTGTCCAGCGTGTGTTCATGTGTTTGTATATAGTGGGGCACATTTACTTACCCGGCCCATTCGCGATCCAGCGGCGCCTTCTCTGCGGTGGATTCGGGTCCGGCTGGGATTCACTAAGGCAGTTCCTCCGCCGTCCACCAGGTGGCGCTGCTGTGCTGAAGAGCATCGGAACGCACTTGAATACACCGAGGCCGGCTGAGTGAAGGTAAGTGCAAGCTCCGCGACACATTTTCCGTTGTTAAATGCAGCGGTTTTTCCGAATACGTCAGGGTTTTTTTTGTGGCGCTGCGCCACAATCCGATCGCGTGCGCCAAAATCTCGGGGCAATACAGGGAAAATTGGCGCAAAACGGAAATATTCGGGTAACACGTCGGGAAAACGCGAATCGGGCCCTTAGTAAATGACCCCCAATGTGTCCAATGTGTGTTCATGTGTATATACTGTGTCCAATGTGTGTTCATGTGTGTATATATTGTGTCCTGGAAACATTTATAGTAAATAGACTATGATATGTATATACATACACTATATGTAGTTAGAGTGTTAGTGGCGTAACAATCAGGCCTCATGATAGAAGGGGCCTGCTACCTGCGGGTCCATTACGGGAAGATAACACAAATACAATTGATTATTAGAGTTCACGGGCAGAGGCATGTCTGTACGCTTGGGGCGCGCACACTGTGTGACATTATACAGTATGCACTGGGATAGCACACAGACATGTCTATCCCCCCTCTACTGCATGGGGGGCCATGAGGAGACTGTCAATGGACATGTTATTATTAAGTGGAGGCTACCACTAGACATTTTATTAGTGAGGGGAGGCCGCTGCTGGGACATGTTATTAGTGACAGGAGGCCACTGCTGGGACATGTTACTAGTGAGGAGAGTCCGCTGCTGGGACATCACAGCTCTGGGAAGACACCTAAGACCTGAGCTTCTAGTCTCTCCTTACTTGAAAAAGGAATCGCCGCTGATTCCGAAACGCGTTGTGTTACCGAGACACCAATAAACAGTTTTTTTTGTGAAGTACTCTCCGAATCACTTTTGACTACCAGTGTGCGCCATAGTGACAATCACCCCATCATCCCGCTGCTGGGACATGTTATTAGTGAGGGGAGGCCGCTGCTGGGACATGTTATTAGTGAGGGGAGGCCGCTGCTGGGACATGTTATTAGTGAGGGGGTGGCAGCGCAATTTTAGATATATGGGGGCCCCAAACCAAAGGTCACATCAGGTCTCACTGGTGTCTTGTTATGCCACTGTATAGTGTATAATTAACCCCTTCCCACTCAGGCCCTTTTTAGTTTTTGAGTTTTAATTTCTTTACTCCCCACCTTCAAAAACCAAAACCTTTTTTATTTTTCCATGTACAGAGCTGTGTGAGGGCTTGTTTTCTGTGTAACAAATTGCACGTCATAGTGACGGTATTTAATATGAAAAAATTAGTAGTAAGTTAGACGGTATTTAATGAAAAAATGCATTTGCACCATTTTCTTGTGGGCTTGGATTTTAAGGCTTTCACTGTGCGCCCCAAATGATATGTCTACTTTATACTTTGGGTCGTAGCTGTGGGTGGTGACATTTTTTGGGGGACTTTTTCAATGCTACAATTTTTATCACTGTAGAGCCTTTTGATCCCTTTTTAGTTAACTTATATTTCATGAATGGCAAAAATGGCATTATATTTTGATAGATCAGACATTTTCGAACGCGGAGTTACCTAACATGTTTGATTTTTACTGTTTAATTATATTCATATCACTTCTAGGCAATGGGGGCTGATTTTAACTTTTAGGTTTACGTTATTAGCTATATGCCATATCTGGAGGTTGCACTTGAATTGTGTTTTGAAATGCATTTCAATACACTATTCAAGTGCAGCTTGTGAACCTGACGTTAGACCCCATGCACACAAACATATTTGTGAGCCACAAGCTAGTTGTGGCACCATAGGTTTATTGAGACACGCGTGAGCGTTCAGTTCCTTTGGAAGCCTATATTGTAAAAATTGTCGCATGCAGGAGGCCTTAGGCCCGTTCCACACTTGCGAGTGTGATGCGATGAACTCGCATCACACTCGCAACGCAAGCTGCCGGGAACGCACGGCCTGAACGCTGCACACCGGGAGTGAACTGACATGCTGAGTTCAATCCCGTGGTGCAGTGTTCGGGCCGTGCGTTCCCGGCAGCATGCGTTGCGAGTGTGATGTGAGTTCATCGCATCACACTCGCAAGTGTGGAACCGGCCTTAGACTGCGTTCACATCATGGGGGAGATGTATCAAAAGTGTCTGAGAGCAGAAAATAGCTGTTTAAAAAAGGAATCACCATAACTGATTGGTTGACGTACTAGTATCTCACAAGTCGTTAAGGGAATTTTTGCAGCCTTATATTGTACATGGAATATTTCCTCTTAGCAGTAGGTGGGCCCCCAGAATCAACTTTACTGGTGGGCCCTAGGCCCCCCAGTACGACCCTGATCCCATTATACAAAACAGCACAGAACGAATATTGGATACTTTGAAGATATTCACGATATTCCACATGGATATTCCATATCGTGGCCCATTTTTGTTTTTCATTTCCCTTTTTCACTCCCCACCTTCGAAAATCTATAACTTTTTTATTTTTACACGTAAAGAGCTCTGTGATGGTTTATTTTCTGCATAACAAATTACACTTCATAGTGATGGTATTGAATATTCCATGCCGTGTACTGGGAAGCAAGAAAAAATTCTGAATACACTAAAAAATGATGAAAAAACTCATTTGCACCGTTTTCTTGTGGGCTTGGATTTTAGGGCTTTCACTGTGCTCCCCAAATGACATGTCTACGTTATTCTTTGGGTCAGTACGATCACAGGGATACCAAATGTGTATAGGTTTTATAATGTTTTCATACATATCATACATGTATTTTTAGTATAATTTATTTTTTTAACTTTTTTTTTAATTTTTAATATTTTATAGACTCCATAGGGTACTTTAACCCTAGGTTGTCTGATCGATCCTACCATATACTACAGTATGGCAATATATGGAAATTTTCTTATTCATTACAATGTGCAATTAGTACATTGTAATTAATGGGTTAAAACGAGACAGCCTCGGCCGTGCGCCGCCATCTTTTTGAAACCACCGGCAGCTTTGCCGGCAGCGATCACGATGGTGACGGGTATGGCAATATGCAGCAAAGACTTACTGGCTATGGAGAGGGCTCAGCCTGTGAGGAAAATCCCCTGGTGGAAGACACAATGAGGAATAATGTAAATTCTTTTTGGAATGTCAACAGTTTAACCCAGGAAGAGGTACGGCGCCGCCTTGCAACCACTAAGATAGATAAATCACCGGGGCCAGATGGCATACACCCCCGGGTTATGCATGAACTATGTACCGTGATAGACAGACCGTTATTTTTAATATTTGAAGATTCACTGAGGACTGGTTATGTTCCACAGGACTGGCGCATAGCAAATGTGGTACCAATATACAAAAAAGGATCAAATAGCGATCCTGGAAACTACAGACCCGTGAGTCTAACTTCTGTGATGGGGAAAATATTTGAGGGGTTTGTTAGAGATGCTATCCTGGAGTATCTCACTGTGCACAACCTTATAACCGACCGTCAGCATGGGTTTATGAGAGATCGGTCCTGTCAGACTAATCTGATTGGTTTCTACGAGGAGGTAAGTTCCAGACTTGATCTGGGGGACGCTGTGGATGTTGTATATCTGGACTTTTCAAAGGCATTTGACACCGTGCCACATGAAAGGTTGGTATATAAAATGAGACTGCTGTGAATAGGAGAAAATCTGTGTATTTGGGTAAGTAATTGGCTTAGTGATAGAAAACAGAGGGTCGTCATTAATGGCACATTCTCAGATTGGGTTGAGGTTACCAGTGGAGTGCCACAGGGGTCAGTATTGGGGCCACTTCTTTTTAATATTTTTATTAATGACCTTGTAGTGGGTTTACACAGTCAAGTTTCAATATTTGCAGATGATACTAAGCTGTGTAAAGTAATAAATACTGAGGTCGATAGTTTAGCATTACAGAGGGATTTGTGGAAGCTTGAGGAGTGGACAGAGAAATGGTTGATGAGATTTAATGTAGATAAATGTAAAGTTATGCACTTGGGCCATGGAAACAAAAAGTATAATTATGTTCTAAACGGTCAAATACTTGGTAAAACTGGAGCTGAAAAGGACTTGGGGGTATTGGTGGATGGTAAACTTAATTTTAGTGACCAGAGCCAGGTGGCTGCTGCTAAAGCAAATAAAATTATGGGATGTATCAAGAGAGGAACAGATTCTCATGATAAAGACATAGTTTTGCCTTTATACAAATCCCTGGTCAGACCACAAATGGAATATTGTGTACAGTTTTGGGCACCAGTGTATAAAAAGGATATAGTAGAGCTGGAACGGGTGCAGAGGAGAGCAACCAGGATTATTAGGGGAATGGGGGGATTAAAATACAATGACAGATTACAAAATTTGGGATTATTCAGTTTAGAAAAAAGACGACTGAGGGGAGACCTCATTACAATGTACAAATACCTGAATGGACAGTACAAGGATCTCTCCAAAGATCTTTTTATACCTAGGCCTGTGACCAGGACAAGGGGGCATCCTCTACGCCTAGAGGAGAGGCGATTCCACCATCAACATAGATAAAGGTTCTTTACTGTAAGTGAGACTATGGAACGCTCTGCCGCAGGAGGTTGTTATGGCGGACTCTATGTACATGTTCAAGAGAGGCCTGGATGCCTTTCTGGAGAGGAAAAATATCACGGGTTATGGGGATAAAACATTTATTTAATTCTTAAAGGTTGGACTTGATGGACTTGCATCTTTTTCCAGCCTCATATACTATGATACTATGTATCCGCACCTGACACGCCGCACTATGGCGCGGGTCGTTAAGGGGTTAAAGGAGTATTCGCACAAAGACAAGTTTCTTAAATGTACTCGGGATATTAAAATAACATGTTCACTAATTCAGTGAACAAGTCCAATACAAGTCCAACCTGTCTCTATCAGTCCTGCTGTAGACAATTTCAGTTGCCACTAGTTTTCGATACTGTGGGGTAATTTACTAAAGGTCGTTCTGCTTACTTTTGTTGGACTTTGCACTTTTTTGAGGGAATGCGTGGCTTGGACAGGTATTCAACAGGAGTCTTCTGGGATTGTGGCACACGCAATAGTTTTTTGGCGCAGCTGCGCTGGCTTCCATGGGTCACAAATTGGTGAATTTCAAATTGTTTGCAAGCCAAGCAGTTACATGCACCACAAAATAGAAGGTGAACTCTAGCGAACCTGAGTGGGGAAGCAACACATTCACAATATCAGGTGCACGATCTTAGTGAGTCGTGGCACTGTGCATTGGAGTCGGACAATGCACTTTCTGTGAACTCTATCTCTGCTCCCTGCAGGGCCCCTCACCTTGCATTCCGGGATGGAGCTTACACTGATACACACACACTTACTTCCTGCTGCAAGCAGCAGCAAGGGGAGAGAAGCTACAGGCAGATATGTTTGTTATCCAGGGAGGGGGAGGCAGGCACAGCAGATTTGATAGTGTGTGTGTAGCTGATATGTAGTAAGAGCTGGAGAGTGTCATTGTGTGTAATATGCATCTCATGGATCTCATCTCATCTCATCTCTGATCTGTAATCTCTTTCTATGTGTCAAATACTAGTACAATGTTTAGAAGGTAAAGCCACATTGTAAGCTCACAGATATAAAATGGATTAAAATGGGGCAGATTTACTTACTGGTCTCTGCGCTATCCCTGAGGTACGTTCCCCGACGAGAATGCACAGCCGCCGCGATTCACTACGAGCGTGCGACCGATATCCTGCATCTGTCGCTTCCCCTCCGCCGGAGTTCACCTTCTTCTTCCCAGTGCATGTAAGTGCTTGGCTTGCGACACAATTTAAATGTTAAATCCCGCACTTAGTCCGAATGAGTCGGATCGTCCAATGGCCCGCCCCCCCCCGATTTGTGTCGCATGAAAGCCCGTGCCGATGTGCCAAAATCCGATTGCATGCCCCAAAATCCCCAGTTAAATGTGACGCAAATCGGAAATCGGCGGAATATCCGACGATAGTGTGGTCCGCGGACCCTTAGTAAACGAGTCCCAATGTGTCTGCTTAGAGTAGCCCTGCCCAAACCCTGGGATTTTACACTGACCAGCCTAGGGAGTGATAGTATCTAAAACAGCAATAATACTGAGTAAAATTGTAAAGTAAAGGGTTTAAATTATCTTTATTTTGTTAACATCACTAGGGAATTGAAATTTGAGAATTTTCTTTCAATGTTTGTGCTAAAAACCCTGAGTGAGAAGAGGAGCAGCAGTGAGCCCTGGAGGTAACTACTGAGTTTTTCTTAATATAACAGGGCTCCATGTGGAAGGCTGCTGGGCATATCATTAGTGAAGGCAGGCTGCTGGGCATTTTGTTAGCAAAGGAAGACAACTGGCATTTCATAAGTGAGGGGAGGCTGCTGAGAATTTCACTAGTGAGGAAGGTTGCTGGACATTTTAGTAGTGAGGGGAGACTGCTGAGCATTTTGTTACTGGAGGAGGGGGGCTGCCAGACCTTTCATTAGTTGGGGAGACTGCTGGTCATTTCATTAGTGAGGGGAGACTGCAGAGCATTTCATTAGTGAGGGAGGCTGCTGAGCATTTCATTATTGGGGAAGGCTGCTGAGCATTTCATTATTGGGGAAGGCTGCTGGGCATTTTGACACTGTCCCTCACAGATGCCTAAAATAAGATCAATTGGATTGAAAACTGGCTAAAGGATTGTATCTAGAGAGTTGTGGTCAATGATACCTACGCAGAATTGTCACTAATTATAAGAGCTGTACCCATGGGTTCTGTGTTCGGCCCACTACTATTAGATTTATTTATTAATGATATAGACTGAGGAAATAATTAATAGCACTGTGTCTATTTTTGCAGATGACACCAAAATTTGTAGTGTAATACAGTCTAAGGAAGATGTCCATGGGCTGCAGGGTGACTGAGTCTTTAAACCTCATTTGCCAAGTGGATGATCAATGTGGATAAATGTAAGGTTATTCACCTGAGAGATAAAATTTCACATGCAACATATATCCTTGGAGGAGTAAATCTGGGAGATAATTAGGTCTTTTTTCTATGAGAACTGTCAATCTGTGTAATAGCCTGTCTCCGGCGCTGGTCACAGTAGGAACAACAGAGAGCTTCAAGAAAGGCCTTTTAACATCTAAATAACATTAATGGTAATGTTTTATAGAATTATTTCCTTTAAATATCTTCTACATCCAATCTTTTCCGTTCCTTTTTTGAACTTGATGAACATGTGCTGAGTATTTTATTTGTTGGGGAGGCTGTTGGGCATTTCATTATTGGGGAAGCTGCTGGGCATTTCATTAATGAGGAAAGCTGCTGGGAATTTCAATAATGGGGGAGGCTGCTGGGCATTTCATTAGTGAGGGGGACACTGCTGGATGTTTATTTAGTGAGGGGGATGCTGCCGGACAGTTCTTTGGTGAGTTCATTTCTGGACATTTCATTAGTAAGAAACTGCTTGGCATCTCATTGGTAAAGGGTGCCTGCAGAGTATTTAATTAGTGAGGATAAACTGAGTAATTGTTGAGGGGAGGCTGTTAGGCATTTCATTAGTGAGGGGAGGCTGCTGGTCATTCTATTAGTGAGGGGAGGTTGCTAGGCATTTCATTAGTGAGGGGAGGCTGCTGGTTATTCCGTTAGTGTGGGGAGACTGCTGAGCATTTTGTTTGTGAGGGGATGTTGCTGGACATTTCATTAGTGGGGAGACTGCAGCACGTGCTGCTGACCAATGAGACCATGGCTTGTGAATCTTAGGCACAACCACACAGGAAAATGTGCAGCTTGTAGCTAAGAGGCTGAATAATATCCATAAAATGAGTGAAAATGTCAAGGTTTTTTCAATAACAAGCAAAGTTTCGGTACTATATAGCTTTAGCAACTAGAGAATAACGTAATTAGGAAGTGTCACATTCCTCTCCTCCATCACACCTCTAGCTTTTCCATTATCTGTCTTCTGTATCTATCTTATTTATCTATCTATTCTATGTATCCACTACATCTACTCTATCTATTTAAAACTGCAACACATGGGGCAGATTGGAGAAGTGGAGAGGCATAGATCACTGCTCTCCTCTCTGCCACTTCCTGCTGATGAGTGTGAGTAGAAATGGGAGGGGAGACAGTGACCCAGAGCTGTAGCTTCAGGTGGATTATTTGTTTTTATACTGGTATAGGTAAAGCTGAGGGTTAGGCAGATATAAGAGTGCAGGCGTTTTATTTATAAATTTTTTTTGAATCAGATATTTTTATTGAACATTTTTTTTTAAAAAACAACACACCCAACAAGTACAACTTGGAGGGGAGTACGTACATATTTTTACAATAAGCTTTGGCTTTGTACAATAATACAAACTCAAATTATACTCATTAAAGCGTTACAAGATAATTACATTTGTATCCATTTTCTCTTACAGAATGTATGTTTTATCATATATGCTTATTATTAGTAGCATACTCCCTCCCTCCCTTCCCACCTCCCCCCACCCACCCTTGCGAGCCAGCTCTTCAAGACCCTTCAGGTCTCATATAATTATTCACATGTTAAAGAAGACCTAAACCTATCTTTACTTATTTTACCAATGATAGTTGATATTCTAAGCTAGTTCTTAGTCTTCTTAAGCCCCTTCCACACTGGCGTTTTTCACGCGCGAGTTCTGCGCGTGCATTTGACGCGCAGAACTTGCATTGCACTCTGTCCCATTGTATTCAATGGGTCTTTCTTCATTAGCGTTGGTTTTAACGCGCGTGCTTGCGTTCGTTTTCACGCGCGTCGAAATCGCAGCATGCTCTATTTTTGCGTGTCACGCGCGTTTTTCACGCCCCATTCAAGTCTATGGAGATGCATCAAGAACGCATTGCACTCGCAATCATTGCAAGTGCAATGCGAGTGCAATGCGTTTTAAACGTAAGGGTTGCTAGGTGACCAGAATAACATTATTTCCCCTGCTCGCGATCGAGCATTTAATTAAAAAAACACAATGAAGAACAGTGAAGAATAGAATAAAAACATTGAACACAGTGAACACAGTGAACACAGGATCATTTAAGAGAAAAACACAGTGCAGAACACAGTGCAGAATAGATTACAGATGTTCGGCACATCTGCTTACTTGTCGGGAGATGCGCACGGAACGGTGCGCCCAAAATAGCATGTGAAGAACAATATATATGTGTGAAGAACACATTGCAGATGTATTTAAACATCTGCAATGTGTTCTTCACACACATATATTGTTCTTCACATGCTATTTTGTTTGCGCCGTTCCGCGCGTATCTCCCGACAAGTAAGCAGATGTGCCGAACATCTGTAATCTATTCTGCACTGTGTTCTGCACTGAAGACATTATTTTTCAATTAAATAACACATTTTAATCCCAAACCATGGTCCCTTTGAAAAATGCTCGAGTCTCCCATTGAATCGCGCGTGAAAAATGCGCCGAAAACGCAAAAAAACGCTAACAACACGCGCGTGAAAAACGCTAATTACTCCAAGGAAAAATGGAACAAAAACGCAGCCAAAAACGTCAGTTTTTCACGCATTGCACCCTGACGTGAAACGCAACGCTAGTGTGGAAGAGGCCTTAGGGAGCTTGATGGTAAACCAGGTGTATCTAACCACTTGCCCCAAATCTTTTCGAATTTAGAGACCCCATTCCTCTTCACATACGTGCTATATTCCAATAGTATTACTGCATTCAAACGGTCTATAAACTCTTTCTTGTCCGGTGGCCTAGGCCTAATCCAATGGGCAGCTATGACTTTTCTAGCTTGATATAAGGATCTTTGTATTGCAATATTATTAGGTTCTGTCAGGTTGTCTATCTTCAGGACTCCCAATAGACACGCTAGTCGACTTTTTTCAATAGTTACAGAGAAAACTTTACGCGTCAATTCTAATATAGATTTCTAAAAAGACTCCAGTTCCCTGCATCCCCACATCATGTGGAGTATATCTGCTTCTTCAGTTCCACATCTCGGGCAGGGTGTTTTATTTTTACATTAGTTAGGGCTCCTGGCAGCACATGACTGAGTGCTGGGAGCAGCATGTGGAGAATCAGCTGAGCAGTACAGAAAGGAGAGTGGGCGTGTGTGACATGTAAATGTACAATCCGTCTTCAGCACAGAGAGTACGGAGAGAGCATAGCAACATCGATCACGACAAAGGCTGATAGCACAGGGAAGACTGCTGTACAGAGGTGCAAGTAGCAAGATTTGGATGGAGTTTGCTTGTGACTGATATCCTGGCCACATGGAAGATTACCTTGCCCCTGTGGGACCATTTGGAGTTCCCTCAAGGAAGAGATAATGCCATTTTTAGACAATGGAAAGCCGAGGGGATTAATGTGGCAGGTGACATTTCCCACTAATAAACCAAGACTCCTCACGTTCAAGGAACTGGCAACTAAATATGGACCCTTCCTGGGGTATGAACAAGTGAAAGTATTGTACGCAATAGACTTAGGGACTGGATGAAGGAACATAGTCAAACATATTTAGATGATTTTGTTAGAGCAGTCTGTCCATTTCCTCCTTATATTCCAGACTACAAAATGATGCAGCAGTACAACGGTACAAGGTTGTTGTTCTAGAAATGGGAGGCAGTCCTTGATGTCAGGGACCTCTCCCCCAAATCCTTGGAGGTTTTAGTAGGGTCAGAAGGGTTGTGATCTTAGAAAGATAATAGACCAATTGGATATGGACATGGGTACCGATTAACAGAGATTGTCGATCGCTGTGTAACTGTGATACAACTGTGGTATTATAAATGGTAACCCAGTGTAAACGCACCTAAGGTGTTTAAATCCAAAAAAACACTAAATAGATCAGAGGGGTACCCCTTGCATTGTAGGGGAAGTTGGAAAAACACTAAAGACTGTTGTTAGAATAAAAGTACATTTTTATTGGTGGCACAATGCAAACATGTAAAAATATATACAAGTGACAAAAATGGGACACTGATATATGATTAAAATTGGTATGAAAAAATGGCAAAAACAGGTAGTGGGGTGTAGCAGAAACAGAAACGGGACTACCTGGACAAAGTGGAAGGAGATGGTATATACAATAAAACGAATGGAGCTGGGCCTGAGAGTGTATATCTCACTGAAGGTGTGATAGCAATCTATTAATACATCAACTGGGCATTAGTGCCCACCAAGTGGGACAAAAAGTAAGTATAAAAGCCAAGTGACAACAACAGCTCCTACCAGGTAAGGGATGTAAAGGTCCTCCACTGTCCAGGGTGTACCGTGTCCCCACCCTGGACAGTGGAGGACCTTTACATCCCTTACCTGGTAGGAGCTGTTGTTGTCACTTGGCTTTTATACTTACCCATTTACCTTTCCTCAGGGCATTTTTTGTCCCACTTGGTGGGCACTAATGCCCAGTTGATGTATTAATAGATTGCTATCACACCTTCAGTGAGATATACACTCTCAGGCCCAGCTCCATTCGTTTTATTGTATATACCATCTCCTTCCACTTTGTCCAGGTAGTCCCGTTTCTGTTTCTGCTACACCCCACTACCTGTTTTTGCCATTTTTTCATACCAATTTTAATCATATATCAGTGTCCCATTTTTGTCACTTGTATATATTTTTACATGTTTGCATTGTGCCACCAATAAAAATGTACTTTTATTCTAACAACAGTCTTTAGTGTTTTTCCAACTTCCCCTACAATGCAAGGGGTACCCCTCTGATCTTAGAAAGATATAGAGATCATCATTATAGATTTATCCACAGGCAAAATTTGGGTTTCAACATCCCTCCCCACTCTGCTGCCTCTCATAGGGTGATCTTATGCCCCAAATGTAACACCCCCATGACTGACTTACATGGAAGTGGTGGTGGGGATTTAATTGTTACTGTTTTTTTGGCTGTCAATGAAACATTGTGTATACGATGGAACTTGCACGGTAACTGAGCCTGTTGGCTCTACTTGCAATTGTACCCACTATGGCGATGTATTTTTGTTTTGGTCATATAGTTTGAAAACTGAATAAAGGAAATAGAAAACAATATCAAAAGTTGTTTTTAATGATGGCTACTCTTTATATACTTAGGAAATATATTATTAAGTTATATATGTATTATGTTTACCTACCGTAACTTGGTTCTGCTTCCTTTGCCTAACCACTTCAATTTTTCCAGTCTTCCTGTTTGAAAAATAAATATTTGAGTCAAAAGAAGTTAAAACTAAATACTCCACAGCTAGTCATAGTCATCATGTAATGAACACGTATGCCATTGTCTAATATACATTGTTTTATATTCCTCAGAGGTCATAAGCTTATTTATACTTCGAGAATAGAAACATTTTACAGGTTGGGTCTACTTATCAGTTTAGAGTAGATCATTTTATTCCAGGGGAGGTCAAAGATTATACAAGTGTATGCAGAGGAATGTTAGACGATTGTATATCTGTAACTTTGTTGACACAGTTACTGTAGCACAGGTTGGGAGTCCTTTGTAGCCCAGGCGAGCACACAGTCGTGTGCTGGAGAGAGTAGGGATGAGTTCTGCTCACCCCTCCACTTGCTGTAGGGAGAAAAACTCTACCACCCCCCCCCCCCGGTATGGAACAGGAAGGTGGGTGATATGTCCATCAAAATGCACAATGAATGGCATGGGAACGTATACAGCGTGTACGGCAACGGTACAGTACAGGTTTCGTACTGCCGTTTTCTTTGACTCGCGGCCATTGCATCACTTTCAGGGTTGATGTGAAGGAATAGCGGTGTGCACTGTGAGCCCTGCCATCAACTCAAGTGAAATTTCAAAATCTGTGAGCTGTATTACATGACAAGTTGAGTCTCCTGCTGACTTAATGCAGTGCCCAACTCTATATTGGTGCCCCCGATTTTTTAATAGGATGCAATACAAACTCATTTAGATATGATTGTCAGGTCCCCAAATATGGAATTTGTATGTTCTGGAGCTGAGAAGTATATTTATAATATTAAAACTCCTCTGGATAAACACATTGAGGGACATTTATCAGGAATTATGATTATTCTCCCCATGGGCTGGGGCAAGGCAGGAAGACCTTTTCTAGCACAGGCCAGTGTAGACTTGTTCACCAGCGTAGCCGCCACCTGACATTTCTGGCATGTGTACAGATCGGGGTTTGATCACACACTGGTGTAAACCAGTGTATGGTAAATCCCTCCCATTAAGATGAAAATATTGTAATATAAGGGAAAAATTCATGACTTTTATACAATATTGGCAAACTGAAAGTCAAGTTTTTTTCCTGATTTAGTTTTTTTCTGAAAGAAAACTACAGCATGCTGGAAAGGAAGGCAATGTTTCTGGTTTTTGTTGGATCAACTTTCTTTTACACCAGACTAAGGTTTAGATTCCTGTTTGAGGTGTTACTCCATTTTTTTATGAAATCCTTTTTGTCTTTTTGAGAGCTAATCACTGGAGGTTTTGATATGGGTAACTCTTTCTCTACATTGTTGTCCAATTTAGAATGTGACTTATAATTTGTTTTCAGACTTTTAACAGTTTTTTAGCCCAGAAAAAATTGGGGCCAATGTATAAAGTTTTCTGGTGAGCAAGGCATGCCAATTTTAGGCACACAATATTGGAATTAAGATTTTCTGGATCTTTTTATGCCATACGGAAAGACGGAGAACAAGTCAGGCCATAACATGGTAATATGTAACATAGATTGTAATTTACGCACCAAAATACTGACATATTGAACCCTCTTAGTAATTCAGGCACATCACAAATCGGCTGCCCCAATCATTAAGAGTCTTAATTCAATGGTCCCATTGTGCAAAAAGCTATCTCGGCTTATACTTGAGTGTATAAAACAAATTAACACTGTACTCACCTTTCCAACGCCCCCACACCTCAGGTCCTTTCTTGCTTCAGGTGCTCCGGCTCCTCTTTGGGCCCCTGCATGATGCAGGTGGTGCACAAACAATGACTTTGGCAAGCGATATTGTGTGTCGGCTGCACGCCGGGACCCATAGATGGTGCAAGAGGACCTGAAGAGGAGACGAAGCTTGCAATGAAGAGGAACTGCGGGGGGCGTTTCCCAAATGTTTCCGATTTGCGCCGAATTGCCCCGGGATTTTGGTGCATGCGATCGAATTGTGCCGCATCGGTGCCGGCTTTCACGTGACAGAAATCGGGGGGGGGGGGGGGGGCATGGCCGTCGCAAAACCCGACGGATTCGTAAAAACCGCAGAATTTGAAAAAAATTGTGTCGCAAAAATAGCACTCACATACACTGGGACGAAGGAGGTGAATTGCGGCGGACTTCAGAGCAGCAGCGACACCTAGTGGACATCGGGCGCACGACCTTAGTAAATCCCAGCAGAACCCCAATCAGCGTCGGAGAACGCGCCGCGGGATCGCGACTGGACCTGGTAAGTAAATGAGTCCCAGTATGTTTTACACTCCCTTTTTACATCCTAATTTATGGTGCCACAAATGGATCTGGAAAAATGGTTTATGGCCAGAAATTGCGTCTATTTCCCTTCTTACGTAACCACATGAAGAGGGGGCCTTGCAGTAGCGTGGGCAGGCACAGTTCAATTACTGCCTCATGCATATGCACAGGATATGGTATAATTGTACGCCAGGACGCACCTGCTGATGAACTCTCCCCTTGATATATCCAATGGGGGGTTTACCATCATATGCTGGCCATCATACATCTGCATATATCCACACAATATAATTAGGACACAATAATTGCTGTACTGTCGACTCTGCTTCATATAGGAGCAAAATACAGTATGGAAAAAATCTCAAGATGAAATTTATTAATTACTTCCATAAAATATTTTTTGCCATAAAATACACAAATCAATTTGAAAAAATTATACTGGGAGAGATTTATGAATCTGTTCATTGCAGAATTCTGTCTTTAGTTGCTCCAAATAATTAGGAAATACCTTGCACCACATATAAGGGTTTTGGACAGTTTTTAGCAGTGTTTATGATTTTAATAAAGGGGTTGGCCTAAGGAAAAGGGAACATGGATAAAGTGGAAAAGGACATGCTCCAAAAATTATACACCAGTATTTTTGCACATTTTTCGGGATAAAATAAGCCAACTAGTAAGAAGTGCAAGGTTAGACTACACAGACTTACAGTTTAAGACTGCCCCTCTAACCTCGACACTTATAATAATTACCCCAATGTTGTGATCATGACCACAGATCATATAATGAGAACTAGGTAATCTGGGTTTCTAATGTACAGAGAAGTAACAATCACAGTTGATAAAATTGGACTATAACTGGGTCCTGAGGAGGGGACTGGGACACTGGGATACTTCAGACATGGCAGAAGTCACAGATTTCACGCCTGCTGATAAGTTAAATGTTGAGCTTGGCCTAAACCTGTAAATCCCACAAAATGTGTCTATAATTTTATGTAACAGAATGCAGAAAATATATGTATATGTTGAATATGTAATGAATTAATGACTCATTTATAAAAGCCTAAGAAATAAAGCACAAGAATTACCACTAGAGTTTGAGCAATATTTCTCAACATTGGAGCAATTGCACGACCAAGTTCTCCATCAGGGTTTTCCTACAAAATATGAAATATCATAATAAATTACCGTATATTACTATATAGTGCTATTACTATTTCTGCTGATATCCTTCCATATGTTATGGACTGATGAATCTTACCTGTAGTTTATTTTGTATGTGTGCCATGTGCTCTGCCCCACAGCCAACATTTTTCTATAAAAGTCAGATGGCAAAATTTAGAATTAGTATTTCTGGCAAAATATTTTCTTGCAGTTTAACAACAAAATAGAAAACAAACAGAGCCGGTAATTTATCAAGAGATTTTGGCTCAATTTTCAATTTGCTCCTGGATTTATGCAGCAGTGTTGCTGGCTTCCTTGTTTTTGTTACATGTCTTAACCCCTTAACGCTCTGCGCTGTAGCTCTACCACGCAGAGGTATAAGGGATGTATGAAGAGGGCTCACGGGCTGAGTCCTCTTCATACAGAGGTGGGGGTTGTTGCATATTGCAGCAAACCCCCACCGCTAATAACTAATAGGCTATTAACCCTTTCAACGCCGCCGGCAAAGTCGCCGGCAGCGCTTAAAAGACGCCATCTTTATTGCGATCGCCGCGCCCCCGAACGTCATCGGGGGGCGGCGATCGGTTGCCATGGTAGCCTCGGGTCTTCGTTTGACCCGAGACTATCTGGCATCTGCAGATTCGTTACAATGAGCCAGTGGCTCATTGTAATGAATGTGCTGCAAAAATGCCATATATTGCAATACAGAAGTATATAAATTTGGTATCACCGCGATCGCACCAAACCAAAGAATAACGCTGAGGTGTTATTTTGAGTGCACAGTCAAAGTCGAAAAAACTGAGCCCACAAGAACGTGACGTTTTTTTTTTCAATTTTTCCACATTTGGAATTTTTTTCAGCTTCGCAGTACACGGCATGTTAAAATAAATAACATTACGGGAAAGTAAAATTTGTTACGCACAAAATAAGCCCTCACACAGGTCTGTACACGTAAAAATGAAAAAGTTATGGATTTTTGAAGTTGGAGAGCGAGAAATGAGCCGAAAAACCCTCCGTCCTTAAGGGGTTAAAAAGAAAGCATAGCTTACTCCCAGAGCTGCTAGTAGAAAGACTTATCTATTGTGTACAGTTGCACCAAACTTTAGCACTCTCGGGTTCCCATTAAAAAAAGACATCAAACATATGATAACTGTAGCTGCTCCTTTTAATTTGAATTGCACATATATTAGAGCTGTTCCACTAGTTGCGATTATTAGGGGAATGGGGTGATTTATTATGCTCCGACCCAAAGAAGACAATTTGTAACATATTCATTGTTTTTCATTAGATTTCTTTCAGACTAGTGTCATTTGCAGATCAATACAAAGCACATCTATCCATGGTCTGTCGGGTGTCCATATAGTGTCTGCATCTGTTTTTCAATTGAGTTCTTATTTTTATTCACCCATACATTTTTTTGTTCAATATTAAAATAATTTTTGGCTAAAATTAAATAGCAAAAAAAAAATGGTTCCCCAGCTTCATGGGAGAAAAAAATGAGGCTGAACAAGGATGACATTTATTTACTGTCCTTTTTTCTATCTAAAAACCCTTTTACTTCTATGGAAATCCTTGCTCTGCAGGCATGAAAAAAATATTACATGCTCCGATTTTCTCTCGACTGGTCTGTTCAAATGTAAAAAAGAATTAGATAAATAAAAAACAATGCGTCAAAATGCAATCATTACAAACTCAAAATCCAAAGACCCAATCTTTACTCCTTTTTCTAAACTCTAACACCGTTTAAAAGCTCATATTCCCATTTGACTGGAGAAGTGAGAAAATTGAGAAAGAAGCGATGTTCCCATTTTTGTTGAAAACTATGTTTTTATGGAAACTCCTGGAACACCCGCTCCCCATACACGTTAACAGACCCCAAATTCACACTTTTCCTTAGCACATGTTTTTTCAATATTTTCAACTTCAACATTTTGTAAAATATCATTACTACGGGAATAAGATATACAGTATGGCTATGATTTGCCTGTATTCACAAGTCAAGGTTACAGGCCTGAAACCATATTATATATTATAAACATGGTATCTTTACAAAAACCAACCCCATTAGACTCTAGGAAAGAGACTCAAACAGGTCTTACACCCCTAAAGTATGGTTGTTCTTTCAACTGATTGTTTCATCCCTACAATGAACTAAGCATCTAGAAGCTGGTATTACACTCCTGATCTCCTGAAGAAAGCCTATCCTTTAACTGCAGATTCTTACTGGAGAAAGTGCGGGAGGAGAGGGGAATTTACTCCATATTTTATGGGGATGTCCAATCATACAATCTTTCTGGAAGGCTATAAACTCATTTGTTTCGGACCTTACCAAGGCAATGTACCTAATCTGCCAGGAGTTGTAGTATTATTCTTGGACACCTCAGTAATTCTGACAAAATATAGACAATTAGCTTGAAAAATTTTCGACATGGCTGGTCCCGGGTGTCAGATAGTACCAGCTACATCTCCCGCAGTGGTCCAGAGGGTCCACTGGTCCACAGCCTACTCCTTACGGACTCTTCCCACAGAGACTTTTCTCCCTGGTACTCCCAAGTACCTTCTGTTGTCTATGTACTGTTACAATGGCTAAATTAAAACTTTGGATATCAACCTCACCTCCATAAACATGACAAATAGATATGAACAAACGATAGCTCCTGGAAGTGGACATAGCTGTTCATTCAATAATTTGTGGGATGTATGGGTAAAACATTAATCTATTTTTACCGCTTTAATTGGGCTTTAAACCCCTAACTTTCCCTGCTTACAATTATATAACTAAAAATATTAGAGATTAATACATCTAAAATATATTTATTTACAAAATCTAAAAAAAATATACAACTACACATATATAGTCCACAAAATAGAGAAAAAATATTTTCACTATGACCGGAGCTCCAAGGATTCTAAAACTTCGATGAACAGCACCAATCTTCAATTTCTCCTGCTGAAAGTATGTCACCATTCAGACTAGCACCATCGCATTCTCATTCTCCTCCTTTATTATATTGTAACTGGAAGAAAATATGCAGGCAGATGGTGTGGTACGTTCCAACAAGGTTAAAATTTATTCCAATTCATTATACTCACAAAAATCCAATAAAAATGCGCATATCACAAATTCACATAACGGGACGCTAGCTTTCTATCCGCCCGACCCAGGGTTTCGCCGGCAAAGCTTCTTCCGGGGCGTTGCTAGCATCTCAAACATCCGTCCCTTCTTTTATACATATTCCTAATCTACTATACATAAAACTTTATTTTCAACAAACATTATTCTGTATACATTCCAAACCCCTATAAAATCAGTTTACACATAAGACTAATAATATAAAATGATTAGTATTCCATTAGGTTTCTCATCAGAAATGTTTTTACATTTCCCATATAATTCCACATTAGATATTAGATACAATGCTACCACAACCATTACATTCCTCTAAACAAATGTTACAATGTTGCGATCGTATAGATAATACATGCAGTTTGCGAGTAGGGACGATTAAAATTTCCACCACCAGGTGTCGCTCTAACACTAGGATTCCTACTCTGTCAATTAATCTCTCCTGACTTCTCAGTGACACACCCCCCTTTCTTCTCCGTCTCTACCCGAAGCCATCGCTTAACCCTACTGCTTCCACTATAGTCTCCAGATGGATCTCTACCTCGTTTTTCCTCAGAGCTTGAAGCAGAACCTGTACACACCAAGCTAATCTAGTGTGCACAGCTACCCCTTCTTTTTCATTCCAGAGCTTCCTCAATAGGTGAGAACTCGGTGTTACATATAGCTAAAAACATAGTATAATGTATGCATATGACAAATTCCTATAGTTTAATTAGATTCCAAAATTGTCTACAAGTGTTTAGTGTCCTCTATATTGTGATATTTTATAAAAATGCCCATATTAGCCTATCTTCTAACTAAATTATTAAAGTGCCTCGTGCATTCCAATTTTATGCCATATGTGTTTTTTGTCTTAAGAGTACTTCTTTACTATTTGTATAAATTGTGGGTATTATCAAATCTTTTTTGTGTCTCTATCTATTGTTATTCACCCTATTATAATATATTTGATGTGATTCGATGTGTTTAAGATAAATTTATTTTAGTGTCATCTATTTGTGAAGTGTCCAATTATATATCTCTTTTCAATATAATATCTTTTTCTTTATTAGTGGCCAGACAGTGTGCATATAACCAAACTTAGTAATCTTTTAAAAAGCATTTTAATTCAAAATCAATATTTAGACCCCTCGGCATAAAATTGGAATATTATTAGTCTTATGTGTAAACTGATTTTATAGGGGTTTGGAATGTATACAGAATAATGTTTGTTGAAAATAAAGTTTTATGTATAGTAGATTAGGAATATGTATAAAAGAAGGGACGGATGTTTGAGATGCTAGCAACGCCCCGGAAGAAGCCTTGCCGGCGAAACCCTGGGTCGGGCGGATAGAAAGCTAGCGTCCCGTTATGTGAATTTGGGATATGCGCATTTTTATTGGATTTTTGTGAGTATAATGAATTGGAATAAATTTTAACCTTGTTGGAACGTACCACACCATCTGCCTGCATATTTTCTTCCAGTTACAATATAATAAAGGAGGAGAATGACAATGCGATGGTGCTAGTCTGAATGGTGACATACTTTCAGCAGGAGAAATTGAAGATTGGTGCTGTTCATCGAAGTTTTAGAATCCTTGGAGCTCCGGTTATAGTGAAAATATTTTTTTCTCTATTTTGTGGACTTTTTTCAAAGACTGTGTGGACTGGTCTTATACCGTGAGTAGCTCCTTAAGGGGCAAACTGTGCACCACGAACCACTGTGTTTTTATACACATATATAGGATGACTGTTCTAAAAATTAATTAGCATAACTATGCTTTTCTTCCACCTTGATGATTCTGTTTCTTCTTTGGAAGTTTTATAACTGTTGATAAGTTCATTTAGTTTCCCAGCTTGTGCTGGAACAGATTCTAGAGGTTGTGGTTTACCTGAAGGCTGGAATGATCTATCATGGCGACTGGCGCTAGTGTGGCGGATGCTACTAGACCTATTCAGTAGACAATAGGGCAGATTTACTTACCGGTCCTGTCGCGATTCCGCGGTGCATTGTCCGATGAGGATTCAGGTCCGACGCGTTTCACTAAGATCGTGCGCCCGAGTTCCTGCATCTGTCGCTTCTGCGCCGAGGTCCGCAGGAGTTCACCTGCTTCTTCCTGGTACATTTGAGTGCTGATCTTGCAACACAATTTTTTTTTTAATTCCACAGTTTGTCCGCCATGCCCCCCCCCCATTTCTGTCGCATGCAAGCCGGCGCCAATGCGCCACAATCCAATCGCATGCACCTAAAACCTGGGGCAATTCGGACCCCTATTAAATGTGCCCCAATATCTTTACAATAAAGCTTAGTTTAGCTACCATGATACGTGAAATGTGTGTAACATGTATATGCTGCTCATACTGTGCTCACCAGACTTCTCCTTGTTATTTAAGTTGGTTGTTATAATAGAATACTAAAACTTTGATAAAAACATATGAAACTAAAATAATTAAAACCTGTACAAAAAAAAAATCATAATTTTGCCATCTTCTGGAGCTAATATCTTTTTCATACTTCGGTGTACAGAGAGTTTTTTGCGAGTTGAGTGACTTTTTCATTGTCCCCCATTATGGGGAATGTATAATATTTTGATCACTTTTTATAACATTTTTCCTGTGTTGCAAAATAGTGAAAAAGTGTTGTTTTTGATATTTGGGCACAATTTTCTTTTATAGGGATTAAACACTGGGAATAACTGCTATTATATTTTGATAGATCAGGCATATTGGGACGCAGCGATACCTAACATGTTTATGATTTTAACTATTCATTTGTTTTTACTTCAGTTCTAGGTAAAGGGGTTTGAATTTTTTTTTTCTTCACTTTTTTTTATTTATTTTCTACTTTTCAGACCCCTTTGGTTACTTTAACTCCAGGTAGCCACAGTGTGGCAGTATATGGGGTTTTACTGATTATTTATTACAATGGCCTGAAAACATACAGGGGTTCATTTACTTACCCGGTCCATTTGCGACCCCGCGTTGCGTTGTCTGACGTGGATTCACATCCTTCCGGGATTCACTAGGTTCGTGCGCCCGATATCCTGCAGGTGCTGCTGCGCTGAGGTCCACCGAGGTCTGCCGGAGTTTATCATCTTCTTCCCGGTGCATGTAAGTGCGTGTCAAGCAACACAATTTATTTTTAAATACCATGTTTTTTCCGAATCTGTCGGGTTTTCCGACGGCCACGCCCCCTGATTTCCATTGCATGCAAGCCGGCGCCATGTGATCATGCAACACAATTCTTTTTTTAAATTCCGCAGTTTGTCCGAATCCGTCAGGTTGTCTGACGGCCATGCTCCCCCCCCCCGATTTCTGTCGCATGCAAGCCAGCGCCAATGCGCCACAATCCGATCGCGAGCGCCAAAATCCCGGGGCAATTCGGTGCAAATCAGAATGCGCCGTTTGGACCCTTCTTAAATGAGCCCCACAGTCTCAGGTCTTACAAAGACCCAGGTTGAACGTGGATCAAAGTTTTTTTTACCACTGCCGACAGCTTTACCGGCAGCAATCATAGGGGTTACACCCGCAAGGAGCCACCTGATAAATTTGGTGCTTGCGAGGGGACAGGGGCACCATCAAACGCCTATGATCAATGTCCCCAATGTCCCCATTATATTAGGGTTAGGGCTTATTTTCAAAATTCTGTCCTAATTTTTCCATCGCCAAAAATCCATATTTATTTTTTACCTTGAGTAAGAAATGATGAAACGCATAGGTTGTTGTGTGCACCTTAGATATGCACCTGTTTTAAACTTTACATAGACCTAACAATTTTATTTTTGTTGGATTAATGATCTTTCTTGGAACAGGCTAGAAGTGTCACATTTTAATCAGCTGTAATCTCCACTGTGGCGCCTAGAAACACAGTGCGAGTGGGAGCTGTATATGAAAATCACCATCCTGATAGTAAATTTAAAAGTGAATATCTCCATTTTTGTGGCACCTAAAAACCCCTGTGCGAAATTTGAGGGGAAATTCCCCTCTTTAAAATGATGTCAGAACTGTGTTTCTAAGCACCAAGGTTCAGTAGACATCACTGTCTGAAGTTAGCCCTCTGTAAGAGTTTTTTCACAATGGCGTTGTTTTTCAAATCCGTGGTTCAGTGATTTCTGTGATTCCCTCACAAAGCCATTGATTTCCATGGGTATTTTTACATTGGCTTATATTTTCACTGATCCGCTGTCCGTGGAAAAGAATTATGAAATTTGTCCTATTTTTTTCACGGAAGGCAATAGAAGTCTATGGATCCACAAGAAAACAAATGAAACATCAATTTTTTTTTCAGTGATGAGGCTGAAAAACCAGGTGTGATGTTTTCAGAGCAATGTTACACCTTCAGTTTTTTTATGTGGACACAGAGACAAAACTGTTGCATCACGGAGACGAAACCGAAGAAAAGTGGAGACACAACGGAGACAAAACGCAACAGATGCACAATTTAAGCTGAACATCAGCGCCGATGTGCAAGAGCCCTGACAGGAGTTGTTTTTAGGACATATTTTCAAGATAGATGTTATTTTCATGGAAACATATATATAATGTTCAGCAAAAGATTAAATTAGGGTGGTAGAAGGACATACTGGGTAGAGACCAATAATATATTAACCACAGAATCAGCTTCTTACCATACTTTCCACTAGGAGTTCAGCATCCAGTGTCTTTGACTGTTTAGAAACAAAACATTAGGAACACTTTTAGTTATAAAGTGTCTGTAAATTCTGTGATTTGTTTATGCAGGTTTATCCATGTTTTACAAGCTGAAGGTTCTCTTTTATATGAAGATGCTAATAAATAAGAGTCCTTAATGGTTCTAGACCATTTCCTCTGATTGATATACATATACATGATTGAGGACATTAGACAAGTTTATTAGTAGTAATTAGTGATGAGCCAGTATACTCGTCCGAGCTTGATGCTCGGTCGAGTATTAGCATACTCGGACCGGCTCGTTGCTCGGACGAGTATTTGCCCTGCTCGATAACGAGCATTTAATTGAAAAAAAAAGGAGTGAAGAACAGTAAAAAAATACAATTAAAACATTTAATTTAATCATTTAATTGAAGAACACGGTGAAAGAACACAGTGCTGAATAGATTGCAGATGTTCGGGAACATCTGCGATCTGTTCCGGAGACACGCGTGCAGAACGGTGTTCTCCGCAATAGTATTTGAAGAACAATATGTGTGAAGAACAACTTGCAGATATTTCCAAACATCTGCAAGTTGTTCTTCACACATATTGTTCTTCAAATACTATTGCGGAGAACACCGTTCTGCACGCGTGTCTCCGGAACAGAACGCAGATGTTCGCGAACATCTGCAATCTGTTCTGCAGTGTTCTTTCACTGTGCTCGTTCAGTTTGTAATTTTACTGAAAAATGCTCGGGTCTCCCATTGATTTCAATGGGGCTCGTTATTTGAAACGAGCACTCGAGCATCAGGAAATGTTCGGCTCGAGTAACGAGCACCCGAGCATTTTAGTGCTCGCTCATCTCTAGTAGTAATACAACATAGAATACAGAATAAAAGGTTTCTATGCAGTATAAAGATGCATAAATATAGTGTAGGCATGAAGGCAATGTGGGACTTTAAAATACCAATTATACTATATGTTTGTATATTTTGTTATAGGTTTACTCTACTCATATCTACCGTTAAGAAAGCATTGAGCCTTGTAGGATCCAAAATTTTACTGGATTAATCACTTACAAAAATCAAAATTACAGGGGAAATCTGGAAAATGGTAAATCTGAGCTCCTAGAATGAACTGACAATACTCATCAAATGGAAACTGTAATCGTATAATGGGTTGGTATTAGAGATGAGTGAGCTGGATCATTAGGCTCTGCTCAGTAAGAAGAGCCGGCTCTTCTGGCTCCTGAACGGCTCCCTATTAAATATATACTAGGAAGCTGCAGGCCAGTCAGGCGCTTCGCACCGCTCCACTTTTAACCCAATATTATTGGGTTAAAGGGGGCGTGGTCAGCCGTTTAGGGATGAGGTGTTTCCGGCTCAGGTCGTTCACAAACATGAGCCAGCTCTTTGTGCCGGCTAGTTCGTGAACGACCCATCACTACTTCCCTAGAAGTCGGGTCAGTGAGGGAGGGGAAGCTCTGCTCCCAGCTGGGTCACATCAGAGCTCAGAATGCAGAAACCTCCTGTGCCCACACTCCCTCTCCTGCGGCAGTTGGACAAAAAGGAGAAGGGTCTCCTAGACTTCATGTCTGCAGGGATCACAGGATGGAAAGCAGTAAATGTCTGCTTCCTGAGCCTCCTCCTCCCTGCATGTCCGCTTCTTTAAAGTCCATGCATCCTTCATTAAATGGAAGAGGTTTGGATCCATAGGGAAAACTTCTGCCTCCACTACAAGGGAATTCTTATAGGTTGGATTTGATGGACCTGCATTTTTTTGAAACCTGAAACCTTATATACTATGAATGTATGGAAGCAACTGTGTGCCGTATTAGTGAATAACTTGTATTGCAGCCTTTACACATAGCATTTACATTGCGTTATCATACGCAAACACCATATATACACAATGTAAACTGAACATGTAAACGTCTCCTTATTGTATCATGATGTAATTCCAGAGCACAGGTCTAAGTAAAATCTAGTTAAAATATAAAGATTTTAAAAATATAAACAGAACTCAGAGATCCGAAACTGTGTGCATGTACAGGTTTGAAATGTGTTTTTGAAATGCAATTCATAAGGCTGCAGGGAAGAGCTTGCCCCAATCACATAGGTGTTTACAATGAAATGTTTGTGATCAGGAGTGGGGACCAGTGGCGTACCTATCGCGGTCGCAGGGGGTGCAGTTGAGACCGGGCCCATCAGAAGGGGGGGCCCGGGCCGGGGCTGTCAATAATGCCTCTGGCTGTCGTGGCCCGGGCCCCCCGTCATGCATTGGCTACATCGGCAGCTGACACTTTCTCCCTCAGGCTCGCCCCCACAGCTGGCTACTTTTCCCCCAGCTCTCCGCGCTCTCCTGACCCCCTCCCCCTCACGGACAACACAGCCGACAGCCTCCTGGATGGCTCGTCTGCCGAACAGCACGGACTCCGGAGCACCCGCCAGCCCGCCCCTCCGCGGATGCTCTGCTCTGCCGGTCCTCCGCTCCACCAATCCTACGGTCCTCTGCTCCGCTGGTCCTCCGCACTTCCGTTCCGCCGATTCTCTGCTCCGCCGGTCCTCCGCTGCTCCTCTGGTCTTCTGGTTCACCGCTCCTCCGCCGAATGCGACAGCCAACTGTAAGTCCCTGTATGTATGTACTGTGTGTGTATATGTGCTGTGAGTGTATATGGTGTATGAGCTGTGTATGTTCTGTGTGAGTGTATGTGCCCTGTGAGTGTATGTGCTGTATTGTGTATATCGTGTGTATGTGTATGTGCCCTGTGAGTGTATGTGCCCTGTGAGTGCATGTGCTGTATTGTGTATATGGTGTGTGTGCCCTGTGAGTGTATGTGTCCTGTGAGTGTATGTGCCATGAGAGTGCATGTGCTGTATTGTGTATATGGCGTGTGCATGTGCCCTGTGAGTGTATGTGCTGTATTGGGTATATGGTGTGTGTGTGTGCCCTGTGAGTGTGTGTGCCCTGTGAGTGTATGTGCGCTGTTAGTGTATGTGCCATGTGCTGTGAGTGTATGTGCCATGTGCTGTGAGTGTATGTGCCTTGTGCTGTGAGTGTATGTGCCTTGTGCTGTGAGTGTATGTTCTGTGTGTGTTTATGCTGTTTATACTGTACATATGTGTATTTGTTTTATGTGTATGCAGCATGTCTGTATATACTGTATGTGTGTACATGCTGTATGTGCGTGTCTACAAAAATGTGGGGGTATAAGTGTATACATGTATGCGTGTAAAAGTATAGAAATGTGTGTAAATGTATAAACGTGTACAAATATGTATGTATATTTTTTTTACATTCACACGGCCATTAGGGAACGTATATACGGCCACCGTATATACGTTCCCCATTGGCCAGCAATGGGCGCACGGCGGGGTACGGTGCGGCACCATTCTGTACCCGGGGAAAAGATAGGACATGTCCTATCTTTTCCCGTAATACAGCGCTGTGCGCCATGTATCTGTATGTAGTGGGACGAGCATCACTCACCCCCTCCTCCTGTCCTGTGCGCCGTCGTGTGCCCGCTGTGCTACAGTATGGCGGGCACACGTTCGTGTGAATTTTCCCTAAGGGGAAGGGAGGCCCCATGCAGAAGTTCGTCATGGGGCCCAGCCACTCCTAGTTACGCCACTGGTGGGGACTACATTATAGTCAGAGTGTGGATTGGTGCTTGGTGCTACCTTTTTATCTTACTACATGATGTGTCCTGTTTATATGCAAAAAATGTGGTTCTTGTTCCCAATTGCAAGAGATTAGGTGTAAATGCATATGGAATTGGACCAAACATCTCCCCACAGCCACTGCATTGCTTTTCAAAACACAATTCAAATGCTGTGTGTGAATGCAGTCCATGCCAAGGAGATGAGTTGCCCTATGTGTGAAAACTTGTGGTCACATCACAAGCTGACTGTTCAAGGGCCATTCAAGGGCCCCAAACTTCCTAGAAGTGGCCCTGATGGTATCAGTAAATACAGTTTCAGTACAATTTTATTAGCAAACAATTCAATGATCTACTTATTCTTACCGCAGAGATGAGTCTTTTCAAGTTATCAACTACATCTTCAGCCTTGCTCTAAAATGAAAGACTTTATCAGTGTAAGTTGTAAAGTTAGGAACGAAGCCTACAAAAAGCTTTACCAATAAGTGCAGACTCCACACTATGTCATTGTAGTGCTTAAAAAAAAATCTACCATTAAAATCCTTTACGATAAACCAGAGCACTTTTATTATGCTGATGAGCACAAAGAGCCCTTTAAGTGCTGCAGATTCATAGGCTGTTACAATTCCCATTCCCATTGTGTGCCGTAAATTCCTGTTTTGCAGTGCGATTACACCAGGCAGAGAGAGGAGAAGTGCCGAGTGGGAGCACAGAGGCAGGAAGAGACAGTGTAACATCCTGTAAATCTGCAGCATTGAGCGGCCCTGGGAAAAGTCCAGTAACCTTCCAGGCTTATAAGCATACCGTATGCCGAGTTTTTCAGCACAAAAAATGTGCTAAAAAGCAGACCTCGGCTTATACACAAGTCTATAAAAAAAAAAACAACTTACATACTCACCTTTCGGCGCTCCCAATGCTCGGCACAGCTCCCCGCCACCCTGCTGGAAGAGTGACCTTGAAGGAGACCGGGTTAACAATTTGAGAAATAACAAAAGGACCTACAAACCTGGGCGCAAACTTCAAAGAGGGGACCTTCAATTTAAGTTTTTTTGTGGATAACCACAATTTATCCCCTACCACAAACGTATCGGAGTAAGTGCACCTTCTTTGAGTCTGTTGGACCATAGAATTTTGTGCCCTCCGAATATTCTGCTGAACTTGTGACCAGAGCATGTGAAGAATTACAGTGGTTATTAATAGCAAATTCTGCCAACTGAAGAAATTTCACCCACTGGTCCTGACTGTCTGAGACAAAGAGTCCCAGATATTGAATCGTCTCCTGATTCATTCTCTCGGACTGACCATTAGTCTCCGGGTGAAACACCAACAAGAACGGCAAATTCACTTCCAGTCTAAAAACAAAATCGTCGCCAAAACTTGGAGACAAATTTTACGCCCCAATCTGACAAAATATCATCTGGTATACCATGGAGACGTACAATATTTTGTATAAACAGTTCAGCCAACTCTTCAGCATAAGGCAAGTTTTTTAATATAGTAAAGTGTCCCATCTTAGAGAAATGATCCACCACCACCCAAAACACCGCGTACCCTTGAGATGCTGGCAGATCAGTGACAAAATCCATAGAGACTTTTGACCATGGTCTGGTAGGAACTGGGAGCGGAAGAAGAGGCCCCTCAGGACGTCTCCTGGGAGTTTTTCTCCACGCACAGACCTAACAGGCTTGGACGAATGCACGCACATCATTAGTCATGTGAGGCAACCAATAACTTCTCTTTAAGAGATCCAAGGTACCCCGCATTCCCGGATGACCGGCCTATACCGAGCAGTGCGTCTCCTCCAACACTCTCAAATGACAGGAAAGAGGAAAGAATAATTTGTCTTCCGAAAGGTCTTTAGGTGCAGATCTTTGTCCTGCTAAAATTTGAGAGGAGAGGTGGGAGGAGACAGCTGCCAGCACAACAACTGGTGACAAAATATTACTGGCCGTAGCCTCTGGAAGCTCAGGTGTCCCAAAGCTATAGGAGAAGGCATCAGCCTTCACATTTTTTGACCCAGGTCGGTAGGTGACCACAAAATTAAAGGTTGAGAAAAACAAGGCCCACCTAGTCTGGCGTGAGTTCAAGCGATTAGCCGTATCCAAATATACTAAGTTCTTATGATCCGTGAGCACAGTTATTGGATGAAGAGCTCCCTCCAAAAAGTGTCAAAAGACTCTCGATTACCGATTCTTGTGATTCCTCTCACAAGAAGAAAACTTTCTAGAGAAATATGCACAGGGTCTGAGTCTGGTGAGAGTGGAGGACCCCTGAGACAACACTGCACCTACTCCAACCTCAGAGGCGTCTACCTCCAAAACAAAGGGTTGAGAGAGGTAAGTTTGAATCAAACTGGAGCCGACGAGAAAGCCGCTTTAGTGTTTCAAACGCGGAGCAAACGGTAGGAGACCAATTACTGGGATCAGCACCCTTCCGGGTTAGATCCATGAGGGGTTTGGCAATCACGAAAAAGTTCTTAATAAAGTTCGGATAATAATTAGCGAAACCCAAAAAACTTGTAAGGCCTTAAGATTGGTAGTGCCGAACCCAGTCAGTGAGCGGCTGAACCTTACTCGGATCCATCTGTACATCAGAGGGAGTAACAACATAACCTAAGAAGGAAACCTTCCGGACACAAAAAAACCCACACTTTTCTAGCTTAGCGAAGAGGTGTTTTTTGTGTAACCGGGTAAGTACCTGGCGAAGATTCTGCTGGCATGAAACCAAGTCAGGAGAGAAAAATCTAAATATCGTCAAGATACACCACCATAAACACACTAATGTAATCATGAAAGATGGAGTTCATAAACCCTTGAAAAAACGTTGGAGCATTACTCAAACCAAAGGGCATAACCAGGTATTCAGAGTGTCCAAAAGGTGTATTAAAACCAGCCGGAGTCACAACGAGAGGGTATGTCAAGAGCAAAATCAGTATTTATCAGCATGGTTGTGAACTAAAACTTATATTTTTATTAGATATACCTTAAAATATACAAAGGTCACAGGTTGTGAATTCTAAAAACAACAACAACAATCCGTACTATAGACGCCGACCTAGGCGACTATACTGATCACCACAACCCCCAACGGTTGTGGATCAAACAATGGGGATACCACGTACCTGCAAATCACTGTGCCATGCACCATACCATCCAAAAAATACCTTGCAAAGAGGAAATAAAAGATGGTTCTTACCACAACTGGTATTGGTCTGTAGTTGTGTCCAGTGGTCAGCTGTGCTGTTTCCAAAGTACGTGTATTGACGGGAGCATTAAGATGGTAAAGGACATACCTGTATATGTTAGATCCAAAAACGTCACGAACTGTAACAAGGCTACAACTGTCCCTGTCCCCAGGTGTGATTAGCTCCCGCCCTGACAAGGGCAGTCCCAATAACTTGCCCTAGTTTAGAAAAAAAAAAAAAAAAAAAAAAAAAACACCCTGCATTCCCCTTCCCTGACGCGTTTCTTCCTGCTGTAGGTTCTTCAGAGGGATTGCGGTGGAATCAATAAAACATGGGGTCTCCAATGTAGAGGAGCATCCCTTGGGGTGTAGTAAATAGTCTGATAAACCCAAGTGTAGGGTCATCTACTGGGTCCCTGGTGTGGAGCCCCAGGCGTTGATCCCTATCTGATGGTGTAGGGATAACTTTCCCCATCAACTGACGGATAATATATACTCTCCTTAGTACATCCCCCTGTGGATCACTCACCAATCGGGGATCCTATCACACACATGTCCGTCTGTGGTGCCAGCTGCGTTCTGTAATTACCACACGAGCTGCCCTCACATGCCGGCGGAACTTCCGGTCACATGATACCGTCACGTGATCACCAGTCACGTGATCCGGTCACATGACCGCTCGGGGTGTATCTAATGTGGTTGTCATGAGTGCATGACGCTGTCATCTGTGAGAGCATCAGCTCTCTACTGATGATCCTTACACAGTTTAAAATGGCTCGTAAAACTTAGCGACCAGATCGGCTGAGCAACAAGTGTCTGAATAAGTGATCAACACAGGTCACGTCGCAACCTTTTTTAGAGAACAATTACCCCCTGCGGAGTCGGAACACAGTACAAAAAACATACCCTCCCAGACCATAAATATATCCAGTAAGATATTATCCCCTGAAGAACAAAGAGTATTAGATAAAGGTTTATCGTTCGTACCTACGTCTGACTTTAATATATTCGAATGGGTAAAGGACCTCCATCTATTTGCCAGACGTATACACTGGCGTAAGCACTTCAAAAGGATGGATGAGAGGGAAAGCCGGGAACTCGGGATACCTACAAACATGTTAGAAGATGTAAGATTGCTCTACCAACTGGGGGACACTTCTAACCTTGAGGGTAAAGGACCCTTCACCGACTTAAGATTGGGGAGCACAAAAATGCCACCCAAAGGGGAGGTCTCTTGTATGGATGTATTTGTTGAGGTGGTTACAAGGGATCTCGAAAAGTTGGCGAACAAACACATCAGTAAGAGATACAATATGTCCGAGGGAGAAATGCAAGCCCTACAGGGACTTGAGAGGGACAAGAATTTAATCATTAAACCCTCAGACAAAGGGGGTAACATCGTCTTACTCGATGCCCCCCGATATAAAGAGATGTGTTTGAACCTATTGGAGGATAAACAGTGCTACAATCCACTAGATAGGGACCCCACGGAACGCTTCTCAACGGAACTGAAACAGATTCTGTTAGAGGCAAAAAGAGACGAACTCATTACTGATGCTGAATTTGAATTCATGTTTCCCCGGACTCCAACATGCAGCACCTTCTATGCCCTACCGAAGGTGCATAAGGGCCTTGATCCACTGAAAGGCCGCCCCATAGTGTCGGGGGTGGGATCGTTATGCCAAAACATCGGCATTTACGTAGACAAAGTCCTCAGACCATTTGTACTGGCACTCCCTACCTAAATAAGGGACACGACTGACCTACTTAAACACGTAGGAGGCATCAATATAGGGAGCAACTACCTCTTAGCCAGTATAGACGTAGAGGCTCTCTATTCGTCTATCCCACACGACAAAGGATTAGAGGCAGTGGCATTTTTTCTTTCAAGTCGAGGCACCCAGTTCACTAAACACAACCGGTTTATTTTACGCTTGCTTGAATTTTCACTTAAACATAACTTTTTTCTGTTTAACGGCAAGATCTACCACCAGCTCAGGGGCACGGCAATGGGGAGCCCAAGTGCCCCCACGTATGCCAATTTGCTCCTGGGCTGGTGGGAGAACACGGTTTTATTTGGTGACACCCCATATCCAGGGATTGATGGAGCGGAGATATTTCTCCGCTTTATCGACGATATATTTATACTATGGAAAGGGGATAAGGAAAGCTTCAAAAATTTTGCAGAAAGCCTTAACAGGAACTCAATAGGGCTGCGGTTCACCTATGAGACAAATCCTGACAGACTCCCGTTCTTAGACGTACTTTTAACAAGAACTAAGGAAAACACGCTTGCAACAACCATCTATCGCAAACCAACTGCGACAAATTCCCTCCTGCGGTGGGATAGCCATCATCCTCTCCCACTTCGCAAAGGGATACCCAAAGGCCAATATCTCCGCATGCGGAGAAACTGTAGTGACAACAGGGAATACAGTAAGCAAGCGGGTGACCTTAGGAAACGGTTCAGGGAAAGGGGATACCCGGACAGGGTACTCCGCTCCGCTTACCAACACTCCTCACGGTTTAATCAAACAGAACTATTTGTGAGCACCACCAAAAACAATGAGGGGTCTGCAACATTGTCCCGACTAGTTACCACCTTTGACAATGGAGCAAACGAGGCGAGAGCCATACTTGAACAACACTGGCCAATACTAATGCTAGATGAGGACATTAAGGGAATGGTTGGCCCCAGACCGTTAATCACCTTCAGGAGAGGACGATCCATAAAAGACAGGATTGTCCATAGCCATTTCTCTCCTGCGAAACCAGAGGGGTCATGGCTTAATCGTTGTCCTAAAGGTTGTTTTAAGTGTGGGAAAAACTGTGTCGCTTGCCCCTACATCAAAACCACCAAAACTTTTTACAGTAATGTAATTGGTAGAACCTTTGATATACGTGGCTTCATCAACTGCCGATCGAAGGGTGTGATTTACAAGGCAACGTGTAACTGCGGACTTGAGTACGTTGGAAAAACCTATAGGGAGTTTAGGAGAAGAGTTGGTGACCATCTAGGGGACATAAGGCATGACAGAGACACACCAATAGCCAGACATATGCATCAGATTCATGGGGGGGACCCTAAACAAATACAGTTTGTGGGTATTGACATAATACCATACCCTGAGAGAGGAGGGGACTGGAACAAGAGGATTCTGCAAGTAGAGGCCAAGTGGATCTACAGACTGGGGACAGTGACACCAAGGGGACTAAATGAACAACTACAATTTACATGTTTCCTCTAAAAATTGTTCCCCACAAGATCCAACTACAGATACAACATTACATCTCCCCACCTCCGGGTAAGGACTGGGCCCCCTCAACAGCGCCGAGATTAAGCACCAGCCCAATAATCCTAGTAAAAATACCTTATGACTAATTTGTATTAGTAAATTGTATTAGTAAACAAAGGAATAAATCTCATTTTTTTTTTTTTGTTTATTTGTTTTTTTAAATAAAGAAGGGAGAAGAAAAAAAAAAAAAAAAAAAAAATTCACTTATTCAGACACTTGTTGCTCAGCCGATCTGGTCGCTAAGTTTTACTAGCCATTTTAAACTGTGTAAGGATCATCAGTAGAGAGCTGATGCTCTCACAGATGACAGCGTCATGCACTCATGACAACCACATTAGATACACCCCGAGCGGTCATGTGACCGGATCACGTGACTGGTGATCACGTGACGGTATCATGTGACCGGAAGTTCCGCCGGCATGTGAGGGCAGCTCGTGTGGTAATTACAGAACGCAGCTGGCACCACAGACGGACATGTGTGTGATAGGATCCCCGATTGGTGAGTGATCCACAGGGGGATGTACTAAGGAGAGTATATATTATCCGTCAGTTGATGGGGAAAGTTATCCCTACACCATCAGATAGGGATCAACGCCTGGGGCTCCACACCAGGGACCCAGTAGATGACCCTACACTTGGGTTTATCAGACTATTTACTACACCCCAAGGGATGCTCCTCTACATTGGAGACCCCATGTTTTATTGATTCCACCGCAATCCCTCTGAAGAACCTACAGCAGGAAGAAACGCGTCAGGGAAGGGGAATGCAGGGTGTTTTTTTTTTTTTTTTTTTTTTTTTCTAAACTAGGGCAAGTTATTGGGACTGCCCTTGTCAGGGCGGGAGCTAATCACACCTGGGGACAGGGACAGTTGTAGCCTTGTTACAGTTCGTGACGTTTTTGGATCTAACATATACAGGTATGTCCTTTACCATCTTAATGCTCCCGTCAATACACGTACTTTGGAAACAGCACAGCTGACCACTGGACACAACTACAGACCAATACCAGTTGTGGTAAGAACCATCTTTTATTTCCTCTTTGCAAGGTATTTTTTGGATGGTATGGTGCATGGCACAGTGATTTGCAGGTACGTGGTATCCCCATTGTTTGATCCACAACCGTTGGGGGTTGTGGTGATCAGTATAGTCGCCTAGGTCGGCGTCTATAGTACGGGTTGTTGTTGTTTTTAGAATTCACAACCTGTGACCTTTGTATATTTTAAGGTATATCTAATAAAAATATAAGTTTTAGTTCACAACCATGCTGATAAATTTTGAATATTGAGTGAACCAGAGGCAAAAACGTCCTTGATTTTGGGCCATAATAATACATGCTTTGTGTTTAGCAAAATCAGTAAGCAAAAGGGTAAACATCAAAAACTAGCCGAGATCACAACAATACAGAACAAGAGCAGGTCAAACTCCAAGCAGAGAGCAAGCAATGAAGGGAATTCAAACACTGGTACAGGTGACTAGTGAAGCTGCAATTTATGCAGCCAGAACCCCATCTCCAGAACCTGATAGGAGCTGGATAACTTCTGGAAACTAACCCCTCATGGTGCAGAACAACAAAGCACACTCGCAGACACCATGCAGAGGTACCACAACTCCCTGGAGTCCAGAACACAACCCCTAAACAGCGCGAGGTCTTAGCAGCCGCTGTCCGGAGCGCACACCAGAGACTGCTGATAGCAGATTAGAGGTGAAGTTGCGCAGGAGGACGGAGAACACTGCTAGCACCACCCCGAAGCATTGGAGGAAGGACCACAAGTCCCAGGGTTCTCCCCTGAAAACCCAACAGTCTGGTCATTAAGGAGTTAAGAATGCAGTTATTGAACAGCACACCCCTGCTAGGGGAATTCAATATGCTCTTCAGCAATGATAGAGAAAAAGTTAGATGAATGCTGAAAGTATAGAGAAGTCCTTCCATTCCCATCAGTTCTCATCAGGTCCCTTCCATGATGCTTCCATTATTATAAAGAATAATGTGGGCTGCAGCATTATTTTTCCATTATATATAACAGAAGCTTGATGAAAGGGACCCTTGTGTCCCCTTAGTCAATGGGAACTGAGGTTTAATAGAAAGTCCTAACTATAACAGAAGATCATAATGGAAACTCCTAGCAAACACCCTGTAGCACAAATTAAAGAAATTCCTTTTATCTAAAGGTTGCAAAAAAAAAAAATATATGTTTGATGCCTAAACTAAATGAAACTAATTTCCTGCAACACATTTTCTAGGAAAATGGGTATGTAATTGTGGTCCATGTCTATTCATGCATTTTATCTATGTAGTAAGTTATAGAGTAAACACTTACATCCACATAGGTTTCCACACACTTAGAGGTACTAGCATTTTCCAACTGTTAAAATAAATAGATATTATTAACAAGGAACAGAAGAAAGATCTGGAATTTCTGTAGTTGCCTTTAGATACTAAAGTGAATATACAAATTGTATAGAAGCAAATGGACAACATGGAAGATTTTATAATATGACTGTTATGATTGCTGTTTTAAAAATATGAAACTATGCTGCACATCTCATGCTGTTTCAGGTTATTGCAGATCAGCTCCCTTTCCGCTTAAAGGGGTATTCTCACGAAGACATGTTTCTTATATGTACTCAGGATAACAAAATAACACATTCTCTAATTCACTGTTATTAACAAAAATACAGCATTTCACAGATACAATTCCAACCTGTCCCTATCAGTCCTGGTGTAAACAATTTCAGTTGCCCCTAGACCCGACCCTGTAACTTCTGAATTAGGATCGGGGACGCCATCTTGGATTCCTGTGTGATGCCCGGAGCAGAGTTTCTGTCTTTCTCTTCTCTGAGCCTGTAGCCACGCCCCCTACAGCACAGCACGGAGCTCAAAGACACTCACTGACTCACTTCCTGCCAGCACCACATGGTGAGGACAGAGAAGCTGCAAACTACAAACTCCAGGCAGATAAGTTATCCTGGGGTAGGGGGAGGCAGGCACATGTCTGTGAGAGATGTAGCAGTGCTGACAGTGTAAAAGTCTGTTAGCCTCTGTCTGTCATGCCTCTGTATAATAGGCATCTCATGTATCTCATCTCTGATCTGTCTCATCTATCTTTCTATGTGTCAGTGTGTTAGTACAGTGTCAGAAGCCAGATGAAAGTATATATACACCTGTTCCCTGATAATGTAACCACATTGTCCCCACACAGCACTAAAGGGATCATGAGGTGTCTGCTTAGAGAGTCCCCGCCCACACCCTGGAATCCCTGGACCAGCCTAGGGAGTGATAGGAGCTAAAACAGCAATAAAACTAAGTAAAATTGTAATGGTTTAAAATGATTGTTATTGTGTTAACATCATAAGGGGCATGCCGGCTCCAGGTTTTAGTAGGCCCCTGGGCGACAGAGACTTAGTGGGCCCCTTTGTGGGTCGCCCTCCAGTAGCCATACTGCCCTCCGCCCTACATAGCCATACTGCCCCCCTCCCCCTGTAGACACACTGCCCCCATAACCCTGCATAGTTACACTGCTCCCCTCCCCCTGTAGCCACACTGCCCCTCCTCCCCCTGTAGCCACACTGCCTGCCTCTCCCTGTAGCCACACTCCCCACCTCCCCCTGTGACCACATGGCTCCCCATGTAGCCATTCTGCCCCCCTCCTCTGTAGACACACTACTGCCCCCCTCCCCCTGTAGACACACTGCCCCCATAACCCTGCATAGTTACACTGCCCCTCCTCCCCCTGTAGCCACACTGCCCCTCCTCCCCCTGTAGACACACTGCCTGCCTCTCCCTGTAGCCACACTCCCCACCTCCCCCTGTGACCACATGGCTCCCCATGTAGCCATTCTGCCCCCCTTCTCTGTAGACACACTACTGCCCCCCTCCCCCTGTAGACACACTGCTGCCCCCTCCCCCTGTAGACACACTGCCCCCCTCCCGCTGTAGACACATTGCCCCCTCCCCCTGTAGCCACACTGCCCCTCCTCCCCCTGTAGACACACTGTCTGCCTCTCCCTGTAGCCACACTCCCCACCTCCCCCTGTGACCACATGGCTCCCCATGTAGCCATTCTACCCCCCTCCCCTGTAGACACACTGCCCCCCCTGTAGACACACTGCTGCCCCCCTCCCACTGTAGACACACTGCTGCCTCCTCCCCCTGTAGACACACTGCCCCCCTCCCCCTGTAGCCACACTGCCCCCCTCCCCCTGTAGCCACACTGCCCCCCTCCCCCTGTAGCCACACTGCCCCCCTCCCCCTGTAGCTACAGTGCCCTCCCCCTGTAGCTACACTGCCCCTCTCCCCCTTTAGTTACACTGCCCCCCTCTCCGGGAAAGAAAAAACCCTCAACGTTCCTCGTTCCCCTGAAGCAGCGCTTGCAGCCGCCTTCTTTCTTTGGCATGTGCCTGCCCTACGTGCCGGCTCTGAAGCCGACACACGTGATGTGATGACATCATCATGTGTGCCGGCTTCAGAGCCATCGCATACAGTGCGGAGAGCCGCTTCAGGGGAACGAGGAAAGGTGAGTTTGGGATTCTGCCTCTATGTTGTACTCCCGATGAGCGCAGCACAGAGGTAGAAAAATACACAAGGTAATTTTTTTTACCAGTGTCTTAAAGCGACACTGGTACAATTGATCCTGGAGCCTGAGTCGGCCCATCCAGCACCCTGGGGCCCTGGCACTTGCCCGGGTCAGCTGGGTGCTAGGCCTGACTAGAGGATTGAGATGTGAGGATTTTCTTTTGTGGGAAAACACCTTTAATAGAAGCTAAGCTACAGCGACTCTGTTTGCCCACTACAAGGAGAACAGCGCTGTCTGCTTCCTGTCATCTTCCTCTTTGCTGCTGAGATGGGGTGATGGGTGTTGGGTGCTCATCCATCTGAAGCTGATTACTATTCTAGGCATATTTCATCCATACATTTACCAGTATTTATCTGTAATTTTTTTCAATGTTAATGAAAAAATATACATAGGAGAAAGGGATGTCGTCTTACCAGGTCGCACAACGAATCCAAAATACCACCTAGACCACCCTAAATGAAGGAATATATTTGCAAATTGAGCAATTTCCTGCATCATTAGAAAAGTTTGTATTGATCAATAAAAGTTATTTTAATAATAGTAGAAAGAGGTAGCGTGGAAAAACTGATCATACTTCTGATTATTAGTAATTGTGATCTATAAGTTTCTTGCTATTGTGTTTTGAGCTGCAATATTGTAGGCTGCTTCTTTACAGAACTGTAGCCATGACTTTGCAGCTGTCATTAGTAAAAGATCAATCCACTCTTACACATCCCATTAGAGTAAAGAAATGGACCCTGGGTCCCCCTATGTGAGACTGCAGTTTTTATTCCATACAAAGGGAAGTAGGAAGAGTGGTTCAGTGTACGCAGTGCACAGAAATTGCAGTAATGTGATCAGAATAAGAATAAAGCACTTACGAGCAGGCCCTTTATGGTTTTAACCAAGTCTCCTACAGTTTCACCACCTTTTTCTCCGACTGACGCCTGTAATGAATGTAAAATTGCAATTCACTTTTCATTTTACCTTTTTATGCCAGGAGTTCCAGGACATTTTGCACCTCTGCTGGTCAATTGTCAAATTACACACTTCCTAGGCTGGGTTCACATTGCGCTTTTTGTAAAGACTCGTTGAGAGGAGTTCAATGTTTCCTTACAACGTATGGCATAGATGTATGTGGCGGTATACTTATACAGTGGGATACAAGGGCTGACTGGGAATTTATAGTGGCTCTGGAAAAAACTCTAAAAGTGGCCCCATTCTGTGGGCGGGGTCAAAACATGTAGGCGTGCCCACGTTATGTGAGTGAAGTTACCAAACTCCACACAAGCTGTCTTAATCAAAATGTACAGCACAGAGAAAGAGACTCATACTGTCTCCCCTGTGAAGGAATAAAGCTTTTTTTTACAGAGAAATTAATACTGCCACATATATATATATATGTAAAAAAAACTACTACACTACCTTTGCTGATAAACAGCAATGTAACTACTATAATTGCAAACAGACATGAGAAAAATGGCAGTGGTAGGTCGCTCCTTAGTATGCTGTGCTCCATGGAGAGAAATTCTTGATCCCGTCCAAAAGAGGAAATAGGAACTATAGAAAAATTGTGTAGCCCATAGGGCACAACGCTGGTGGCTATGGACTACACCAAATTACTTTAGAAACTACTGTAGTACTGCCCATAAATAAAATAATAAATTATAATGCTGCATCTTATGTACAAGAATATAATACTATAATACTGCTCTTATGCACAAAATTATAATGACTATGATACTGCCCCCTATGTACAGGAATATAACTACTATAATACTGCCTCCTATGTACAAGAATATAACTACTATAATATTGCCTCCTATGTACAGGAATATAACTACTATAATACTGCCTCCTATGTACAAGACTATAACTACTATAATACTGCCCCCTATGTACAGGAATATAACTACTATAATACTGCCCCCTATGTACAAGAATATAACTACTATAATACTGCCTCCTATGTACAGGAATATAACTACTATAATACTGCCTCCTATGTACAAGAATATAACTACTATAATACTGCCCCCTATGTACAAGAATATAACTACTATAATACTGCCCCCTATGTACAGGAATATAACTACTATAATACTGCCTCCTATGTACAAGAATATAACTACTATAATATTGCCTCCTATGTACAGGAATATAACTACTATAATACTGCCTCCTATGTACAAGACTATAACTACTATAATACTGCCCCTTATGTACAGGAATATAACTACTATAATACTGCCCCCTATGTACAGGAATATAACTACTATAATACTACCCCCTATGTACAGGAATATAACTACTATAATACTACCCCCTATGTACAGGAATATAACTACTATAATACTGCCTCCTATGTACAAGAATAGAACTAATATAATCCTTCAGAAAACACCATCATTCACCATCTCCTATTTTCACAGGTAGATGAGACCAGGTGCCGAAATCAGGAAAGGTTCAGAGGATTGCGTCCGCTGGCTACGGAGCTATGTAACGGATACTTGAAAACGAAAGCATCAATCTTCATAAAAGCAGATCTTTATTCTTGCATATTAAAAGTCAATGGCTGAGCAGACAGCGGACACGTTTCTAGGGAACACCCTCTATATCAGAATATAAGAATAAAAGACATTTTACACAGACATTTAAAATACACACCAGCCAATCACGGTATTCTTGGAGAAAACATCATATCCCCTTACATATGGATACAAATTAGGATAGAGGAAAAGAAATACAATAGTAGTATAACATTCATTTACAGTATCAATATATAGTGATGAAATCATCGTGAAAATGCATTCCTTTAGTGGTCCTGGTATTCAACATAAGAATCCATAAGGCTTTGTGTTTGTGAAGCTTTTCGATCCAGTTTCCCCCAGTTACATTCAGGAGCGCGCATACCATGAGGCGAGTTGAGAATCTCGCCTTAGGCGGCAGGGTCCCTGCTGGTTGTGGAGTTGGCATTTTGAGGTCTGAATGTAGGAAGCCAGGACGTGTCACTGTAAAATGTGCCGGCACATCCTGGCTGCCTGTGACTGCAGGAGGAAAGGTCTGGGAAGACACTGCTGGAGGGCTGGGGGGGAGGGGGAGCTGCACTGGGGCACTGGTTGTTCGGGTTCCTGCTTGTAAGCAGAGCGGGTGACTTAAAAGAGGAAGAAACACGCTAAAGAGGAGCAGAAGAGTCTTCAGGTAACAGCAGACACACGGCAGACACCACAAGATAAGATTCAGTGCGTGTCCTCCCCTAAGGGGTGTACCAGGGCTGTCTGCTGCCTGAGGCGAGCCATAGAAAGCCCCCCCCCCCCTCCTCCCTCCCGAACATATATGTAATATTTCAGGGAGTGTCAGGACCAGATCCATCATATTGGTTTGGTGTGAAAATACAGCAATGCAAAATGCATACAGCGTACCGCCATGTAGTATAAAATGCATACAGCATGCCGCCATGTTATATAAAATGCATACAGAATATCGCCATGTGGTATAAAATGCATACAGAATATGGCCATGTAGTATAAAATGCATACAGCGGCCCCCCCATGTAGTATAACATGCATACAGAATATCGCCATGTAGTATAAAATGCATACAGAGTACCGCTATGTAGTATAAAATGCACACAGAGTACCGCCATGTAGTATAAAAAACATACAGCATATCACCATGTAGTATAACATACATACAGCATATCGCCATGTAGTATATAATGCATACAGCATATCGCCATGTAGTACAAAATACATGTAGTGTACCGCCATGTAGAATAAAAAGCATACAGCGTACAGCCATGTAGTATAAAATGCATAGGGAATATCGCCATGTAGTATAAAATGCATACGGAATACATATATACACATATAAACACATACATATACACATTACATACACACATCACATACATGTACACATACATATACACATATTTATATACATTACATATGTTAAGGAGGTCGCACTGGTTTCGGACGCCATCTTGACTACTGTCCGCCATCTTAGATACAGCGGCCATGTTCCCTGACCATTTTCAAGTTAATGTCATGATTCAAACTTCATTTTATGTAACATGTTTGCTCGCCTGTCAGCTAATACCCTTTGACATTTAATGAGAAGCCAGTCTGTCCTCGATGCTGCATGATATTAGGATTCTGGAGCCACTTATCACCTTCTTCTCAGCAAACTAGTATAAACAATATCTGTGTACAAGGTCTCTGAGAACTGAGCACAATTAATTCACTTTTTTCCCAGAATGTGCTGATGTCCAATAGCTTTGCAGTATACTATTCACGCCCCTTTGATGACTCTTCTGTCTGATATATATTATGCATTTTGATTATTAAACGAGAGAAGATCTTGACTAAGAGATTGACGTGTATGTCTTGGTCTTTATGTTCAATCATGAAAGGGTTAATTAGGACTCACCTTACAAAAGTCAAGAGGGCTGTTGGGGCCCTGCATAAAAATCCCTAACAATATTTGGCGTCCTTTCTGGGTGGGCTTAGAAGTGAGCAACAACAGCACCAAGACAGCCTCCGTGAAGGGTCCCCGCCGGCTTGGTGAACAGAACTGACCAGAGCGCTCTCAGGGTAAGAGATTAATTTTTATTGTCTACCTTGATATGTCACTTCTGGTTCACTGGTTGGACGGACCGGGTAAGACTGTCTCTGTGTTATGTATTTGCCACTGTTGTTCACCTAAGCTCAGAGTTTTTGGCAAAGAACCACTTTGTAAGGTGATGGACAGAGACTGAACAGAGACTGGACAGTGACAGATGCTCAGACAGTCTGTGGTGTTAGCTGAAGCTGTGAGACGGGAAGTAGTAACCCTTAGATGTCTGCAATGCTAGAGTGGGAGATATTCTGTTGTGATAGTCGGATTATCATAGTGTCTGGGATACTGTTTGTTTGGGACTGGTTTTTTCCCATAGATTGTGACAGAGTTCAGATTGCGGAGACCCGCCCTGATCAGGCGAGCGCTAGACTTTCTACGGGAGTCTGAGCGGTCTCGTGTGGCTGTGAGAACTAGTGGAGGATGGCGGCATGTTTTAGTCAGTCTGGAAGACAGTGACTTGGTATACAGTCAGTCTAGTCAGGCAGTGGCTTGGTGTAGCGTCCTTTGTGAGATATTCTCTGGTAGCTATTTTCTTTGTTTGTCAATAAATCGAGATGTTGGCATCCGCTGAATCTTTGGGGATGTGTCCCTGTAACGGTATCGTAGTTGTAGATACAGAGAGCACAGCCGAGTGAATTGGAATTGAGCCAAGTGCGTTGCATTGCAGACAAAGGGATAAGGGAGATTGTGTCCCACATGAAGGGGAAAGATGCACAGAGACAGAAGGTTGTTGAGTTCAGTAGGACTGATGGAAAAGTGTAAGTTGACATGATCGGACATAAGGGCTGGTAGTTTTGTGTTGAAATGAAAAGTGATATTGAAGGTTTGAAGGTTTTGGGATGTGTCAGATGATCTGATGATTGTACAAGTGAGAAAACTTGATCAGATTTGGAAACAGACACTTATAGCCTCTGACTGACGGACGGACCAGGACAGAGTGACAGGAATCCTTCAGAGTGCCCAATGAAGAAAGAGACAGGCGATAAGGGACATTTCAAAGTTTTTGATGTGGAAAGAATTTGAGAAAAAGAGATTTAATTATATTTTCCTTGGAGTGAAAAATGGCCCCTGTAATCCAGACTCCACCCCTGTATCTGGTGGTTAGAGAAGATGACACGCCCTACCATTCTTCAGTGGCGGCCATCTTAAGTCAGTTTATTTTTCAGTGGCGGCCATTTTAAGTTATATTCCCTTTAAGTCCCTGAAAGTTGATTGCTGTTGGCAGCCATAAAAGCTGTTGTGGGGCTTTGTAGGATAACAGCTGACCATGCTTGGGCCGCCTACTAGGGGTCTTGGGAGTGAGGGATGTTGTTTGTTTGAGTATTATTAAAATTTATTGATCCCGACAATTAAAGAAAAATTACTATAAAAAGTGTTACAATGTCTCCGGTACCTGCTTTCTGGCATTTAAGGGGTTAACAAAAGGGTGGGGGCTGTTGGAGCTGCGTTTTGTTTTGTAAAGAACTGACATGTGCTGTGTCTGTCTTATCTACGAGAGAGACGATAGTGACCTTGATGTTCACGGAAAACTGAATTTCTCCATATTGAGTTGCTTGGAATCTGTGTTCTGTTATCTCGTGGTTTACAGGCTAGTGAGAACATTCACATTTGGGAGGGGTAGATTGCTGCGTTTAGAGTACTCCCTGACAATCTAAAAAAGACTTGAAGGAAGTTATTTGGTTGCGGAACAGGGATACAGTATGATGTGATGTCCTCCTGTGTACCCCATGAACAGACTAAGCAAGAACGAGCCCCCCAACTGTATTAAAGAGCCTATGACTGACTTTTGTTCCTTTTTGATTAAAAACCATCTTAAGTGTACCTGGATTTTATTGAGACGTTGGAGTCTGGCCAGAACTTTATAGGTAGCACAGAACACTGGGCTGGAGATGTGGTGGAGGGACTCTGACACATTGACGTACAGAGGGAATAGAGGATGTTTCACAGACCACGCCGAAGTGAGATGGACAACATCTCCGGAAGTCTCAACCGACCAACCCAAGTGGGCGTTGCGGGGAGGCGACATTACTGTAGTGAGTGGCGGAGACGGCCCCGACAGGGCAAGGGGGGTGGTTATGGACAAGGATGTCAGCGAGAACGGCCCCCCCAAACAGAGTTAGTGCCTTTCATTGTAAAACTGATGTGTGACTCCCCTGCTAGCCTGATGATGATTTTAACCCATTTTCGGTTAAGAAAAGACCCAGAAAGAACAGCCGGATACATGTAGCATGGTCCAAGACCTCTAAGCTGCCAATGAGTGTACTGAAGCCCAGTGGTCCCTAGCCCAAACTGGTAGCAGTCCCCGGGAGTGACATATTATTCACTGTTATTGATTTGGCAAATGTTTTCCTCTCTGTGCCCCTACATGAGGATTGCCAGTACCTATTTGCCTTTACCAGTTCAGTATTCCAGTATACCTGATGTAGATTCCCACAAGGAGGGGTAAAACTCACCCAGCCAATACCCCACGGCCCTACAGGGAGTAGACTGGCAGACTATCCCCTTACTGGATGTTCTCCTTTTCAGTATGCGGATGACCTACTGTTCTTGTTTGCCAGGATGCATTTATTGACCTTATGTTTTCTGTTCCAGAAGGGTTACAAAGTTTCCAGAGACAAGCTCCAGTACTGCAAGGAGAAGGTGGTCTTCCTAGGCCACTGCTTCTCAGCCACAGGCAGACACCTGACAGAGGAGAGAAAGCTGGCAGTCCAGAATGTGCCCCTGCCCTGAGGCCCTAAGCCTCTTCACCTGTTTCTAGGACTGGCCAGCTCCTGCAGCCTGGGATAAGGTCTGCTGCCTCCAGCCTGATGCTGCCCCTTTCTGACTGAATTGCCTCTTCCCCATTTGCCCTTAGTCAGGAGGCAGTTGATGCATTCCATAGCCTTAAGCTGGCAAATCCTGTCTGCCCCGGCTCTAGGCACATGCCACTGAACCAGACCTTTTATTTTATTTTGCACAGAGTATCTAGGCCACAGGTGTCTTAGCCCAGGAACGCGGTGGCCTCCCCAGTGGCCCACAATTAGGCCCGGTTCGACTCAGACGTGAGGGGAGCCCTGCATGTGTCAGTAGCTGCAGCCAGCAATCTGCTCACCAAGGCCAGTGAGCTGATCCTAGACCAGCGATGGCGAACCTTTTAGAGACCGAGTGCCCAAACTACAACCAAGACCCACTTATTTATCGCATAGTGCCAACACAGAAATTTAATTTGTGATTTATACTCCGTTCTCTTTCACAGCTTTCATTGATACCAGCACCCTGGGGACACCAATAAAGCAGAAAATAGAAGAAATTTGGATGTTCATTGTAGCTTCTTCCAGGGTCCCATAAACAGGAAGAATTGTCAGGGCCGGAGCAGGAGCTACAATGATGATCCAGATCTGTCCACACCTTCCCACTCCTCCAGTAGTCCCAAGTAGCACTGTCACTTTAAAATAGCTTTGTGCACAGCAAGTCCTGGGCTGTCTGGGACTGCAGGAAGATACCTGGAATCATCTCTGGTGATGGCCTGAGTGCCCACAGAAAGGGCTCTGAGTGCCACCTCTGGCACCCGTGCCATAGGTTAGCCACCACTGTCCTAGACCCTAGATCACTCAGTTACAGTGTGAACCCCACATGACTTGCACAGTGTCCTCACCCAAGTACAGCCCAAGCATCTGAGCAAAGGCCAGACAGCTCAGACTCCAGTGTGCACTCCTGATGCCTCAGGATACACTCATAAGGTGCACAGCTCTGAATCCTTCGTTCGATCGCCAGTCTTCCAGGATTCAGAGGGGGGGAGAGAAGGGTGATTAACCCAGATGTTGAGTTTTTTTCTCATAGATGGCTCCAGGTCTGCAGGAGAAGACAGACGGTTCTACACTGGATATACAGTGGTCAGTGGCGCACATGAGGTAGTACAAGCAGAACCACTCCCTCCACACAGGTCAGCGCAGGAGGTGAAGTGATGGCACTCAGGGAAGCGCTACAGCTGGTGGAAGGTAAAAGGGCGAACGTCTATACTCAAGGTATAGTTCTGGGGTCTAAACACGACTATGAACCCTTATGGAAGGCCAGAGATTTCCTCACCTCTGCAGGAACCCCCGTTAAGCATGGCACGCTGGTTAAAGAGCTCATGGATGCTCTCCTACTTCCACAAGAGGTGAGGATAATAAAAGTTAAACCACACACAATTTGGTAACTCCACAAGCCAAGGGCAAGTATGTGGCCGACGGGATGGCAAAGGCAGCTGCACCGATGGAACCCAGAGACTGTTGGGGCCCTGCATAAAAATCCCTAACACTAGCCCAAACTGACAGCAGTCCCTGAGAGTGACATATTATTCACTGTTGATTTGGCAAATGTTTTCCTCTCTGTGCCCCTACATGAAGATTGCCAGTACCTATTTTCCTTTACCAGTTCAGTATTCCAGTACACCTGGTGCAGATTCCCACAAGGGGGGTAAAACTCACCCAGCCAATACCCCACGGCCCTACAAGGAGTAAACTGGCAGACTAACCCCTTACTGGATGTTCTCCTTTTCAGTATGCAGAGGACCTACTGTTTTTGTTTGCCAGGATGCTTTTATTGACCTTATGTGTTTTCTGTTCCAGAAGGGTTGCAAAGTTTCCAGAGATAAGCTCCAGTACTGCCAGTAGAAGGTGGTCTTCCTAGGCCACTGCTTCTCGGCCACAGGCAGAGACCTGACAGAGGAAAGAAAGCTGGCAGTCCAGAATGTGCCCCTGCCCTGAGGCCCTAAGCCTCTTCACATGTTTCTAGGACTGGCCAGCTCCTGCAGGCCTGGGATAAGTCTGCTGCATCCAGCCTTTTGCTACCCCTTTCTGACTGAATTGCCTCTTCCCCATTTGCCCTTAGTCAGGAGGCAGTTGATGCATTCCATAGCCTTAAGCTGGCAAATCCTGTCTGCCCTGGCCCTAGGCACATGCCACTGAACCAGACCTTTTATTTTATTTTGCACGGAGTATCTAGGAGACAGGTGTCCTAGCCCAGGAACGTGGTGGCCTCCCCAATGGCCCACTATTAGGCCCGGTTAGACTCAGTTGTGAGGGGAGTCCCGCATGCGTCAGTAGCTGCAGCCAGCAATCTGCTCAGCAAGGCCAGTGAGCTGATCCTAGACCCTAGATCACTCAGTTACAGTGCAAACCCCACATACCTTGCACAGTGTCCTCACCCAAGTACAGCCCAAGCATCTGAGCAAAGGCCAGACAGCTCAGACTCCAGTGTGCACTCCTGATGCCCCAGGATACACTGATAAGGTGCACAGCTCTGAATCCTTCATTTTTATCACCAGTCTTCCAGGATTCAGAGAGGGGGGAGAGAAGGGTGATTAACCCAGATGTTGAGTTTTTTTCTCATAGATGGCTCCAGGTCTGCAGGAGAAAACAGACGGTTCTATGCTGGATATACAGTGGTCAGTGGCACACATGAGGTAGTACAAGCAGAACCATTCCCTCCACACAGGTCAGCGCAGGAGGTGAAGTGACGGCACTCAGGGAAGCGCTACAGCTGGTGGAAGGTAAAAGGGCGAACATCTATACTGAAGGTATAGTTCTGGGGTCTAAACACGACTATGAACCCTTATGGAAGGCTAGAGATTTCCTCACCTCTGCAGGGACCCCCTCTAAGCATGGCACGCTGGTTAAAGAGCTCATGGATGCTCTCTTACTTCCATAAGAGGTGAGGATAATAAAAGTTAAACCACACACAATTTGGTAACTCCACAAGCCAAGGGCAAGTATGTGGCTGACAGGATGGCGAAGGCAGCTGCACCGATGGAACCCAGAGACTGTCCTGAAGTCTCAGCGGTGAGTTCTGAGCTAAAAGTTTGATCCACAGGTGTTCCAGTCCCTGGTGGCCCGAGTGTCATCAGAAGTGAAGGAAGTGTGGAGGAAAGCTGGAGCCCAGATGCCGATGGGACCTGGATGCTGGGAGAGAGGGTGTGCCTGGCCGGAGCCCTGCACCCGACAGTAAGTCAAGTAGCCCACGGACACACACACATATCCAAAATGGCCATGCTAGTGCTCATCAACCACCAGTGGTTTGCCCCGGGCATTACTTCCCCTGTCACTAGACTTCGAAAGCCGTTATAGTCTGTGCCTGCCACAACCCGGGTAAGGTGGTACAGACCCCACAAAAGGTGACACCCAAGCCGCTGTATCCCTTCCAGAGACTGCAGATGGATTTTATCCAGCTACCAAAAGTGGTACGTAGGAATACGTGCCTGTGTGCATTGATCTCTTTCCAGGGTGGCCAGAAGCTTCTCCCATGACAAAGGCTACTGCCAGAGCTGCAGCCAAGAAGTTGGTGAGTGAGATTTTTTCTGCAGGTTTGGACTTCCAGAGACCATAGAGTCCAGTCGCAGAACCCACTTCATTGGACAGGTAAAGACCTGAAGCCTTGTCCCTCCTGGGTGTAGAACAGGCCCTGAACACCCCATACCCTTCCCAAGTTGGTGGTGGTGCGTTTGAGATACTTTAAACAGCACTCTTAAGTTAGAGATCCGGGAGGCCATGGAAGTAACAGGGAAACCATGGCGCGAGTGCTTTCCTGCTGCCCACCATTCAGTTAGGACCACACCCAACAGAAAGATGGGATTGTCCTCCTTTGAAGTACTTTTTGGCTGTGCACCCAGACTAGGCCCCTACTTCCCACAGACCCTATAGCTGATGGCAGGAAAACCAGGTGGAACATGCCACAAAGTTGAGCCAGGCCTTGGAAAAGGTCCGCAAAAGTGTTTCTGATTCCTTTTTCAGATCCAGACAGACCTCAGGACGCATAACCTGAAGCCTGGAGACTACGTGGTGGTAAAGAGACACCAGGGAGAGAGTCTGGAGCCTCGCTACGATGGTCCTTTCCAAGTCCTGCTGACCAGTGCCACGTCTGTGAAGCTAGAGGGAAGTCAGCACGCTTCCACGCTTTCCATGCTTACTTATTCTTCTTGCTAGCTGGTCTCGTCTGACTGACTTGTATGCTCAGGGACACCCCAACCATGACTATCACTGTATCTATAGGGCTGACCAGGATGCCCCCAGGGTAGGAGACTTTACCTACGGTTGGTGCAACACGACAATGACCTTCTTTAACATTTACAGCACAGGTAACCCTGTATTAGCAGTGTCTGATGTGTGCAGGATTTGTGGGGATAGGAGAGTCAGGTCAGGCCTAGAGGCTGGGAAGGTGAGTGTGCTGTGATAAAATTTGTGTATTCCTTCCTCGTGATCCCCAGGGATAAGGTTGATCAGACACATAAGAAAAGGTAGAGAATCCCAAAGGATTCTGGAGGTCGGAGAGAAGCACCTAGATGACAATGTTTATATAGATACAGTGGGAGCACCAAGGGGGGTCCCAGATGAGTACAAGGCCCACAATCAGATATGGGCAGGTCTAGAGTCCATTATTCCCCAGAGAGCTATGAGCAAAGATGTTGGTTGGGTAACTGTTTTTTATTGTAATCAACAGAGATTTTTGAATTATACCGGAGATGCTTCCCAGAACCGCATGGCTTTGGACATTGTTAAGGAGGTCGCACTGGTTTCGGACGCCATCTTGACTACTGTCCGCCATCTTAGATACAGCGGCCACCTTGGGGGGGGGGTATGCTTCCCTCTTAGAAGCTATAGAGTTAAATGTTTTAATTCAGCTATTTTTCTCATTTAAACTGTTGTTTGCCTTTTCACAATATCCTTGGCATTTCTTACCGTCCTTCGGGCCTCTGTATTCTTGCTATTTATTTTGGTTATGAAGAAGCTTCTAGGAGCCATTGTGTAGATAAGCATGGCTGTAAACAAGGCCTAGTCATTTTTCCCAGAATGTGCTGGGACAAAAACATAATGGCCAATAGAATCTAAGTACCTTATCAACACCCCAAATGCTGATCTCTATGTGTTAAAATATAGCTGTATCTGTTTGAAATAAACAGTTTGATTGGAGTGCATGGGAAGACCGACTGTGTCTTTTCATTTACTCTGTCAGCTCGCTGCCGGCAGCTATCTCATCCTCCCTCAAAGGGTTAATTAGGACTCACCTTACAAAAGTCAAGAGGGCTGTTGGGGCCCTGCATAAAAATCTCTAACAATATTTGGCATCCTTTTCTGGGTGGGCTTAGAAGTGAGCAACAACAGCACCAAGACAGCCTCCGTGAAGTGTCCCCGCCGGCTTGGTGAACAGAACTGACCAGAGCGCTCTCAGGGTAAGATATTAATTTTTATTGTCTACCTTGATATGTCACTTCTGGTTCACTGGTTGGACGGACCGGGTAAGACTGTCTCTGTGTTATGTATTTGCCACTGTTGTTCACTGTAACCTAAGCTCAGAGTTTTGGCAAAGAACCACTTTGTAAGGTGATGGACAGAAACTGAACAGAGACTGGACAGTGACGGATGGTCAGACAGTCTGTGGTGTTAGCTGAAGCAGTGAGACGGGAAGTAGTAACCCTTAGATGTCTGCAATGCTAGAGTGGGAGAGTGGGAGATATTCTGTTGTGATTATCATAGTGTCTATAGTACTGTTTGACTGGTGCCAATAGGGTTGCCCATAGAGGTATAGAGCTCAATTTGTGGACGTGCAGCGGAGACCCGCTCTGATCAAGTCTGTGTTTAGCTTTCTTTTTTTGGGAGTCTGAACAGCCTCGTGGGACTGTAAGAACTAGTAGTGACTTAGTAAAGAGTCGGTAAGAGAGTGGACTTGGTGTAGTCGGTGAAAGAGTAGTGACAGGTCAGAGTTGACTTGGTGTAGAGTCCTCTGTGGAAGTCTGGTATCTAGTTTCTTTGGGGTCAGTAAATCGAGGTGTTGGCATTCGCTGTGTCTGTGGGGACAAGTTTGGTTGTGTTGCAGTAGTAGGCATTTATGATGAGTTGTGAATTGGAATTGAGCCAGGTGCATTGCAGACAAAAAGATGTAGGTAGACAGAAGATTGGCATGATGTAAGTAGACAGAAGGTTGTTGAGTTAAGTAGGACTGATGGAAAAGTGCAAGTTGACATGATCGGACATAAGGGCTGGTAGTTTTGTGTTGAAATGAAAAGTGATATTGAAGGTTTGAAGGTTTTGGGATGTGTCAGATGATCTGATGATTGTACAAGTGAGAAAACTTGATCAGATTTGGAAACAGACACTTATAGCCTCTGACTTTGATGGACGGACCAGGACAGAGTGACCCGAATCCTTCAGAGTGCCCAATGAAGAAAGAGACAGGCGATAAGGGACATTTCAAAGTTTTTGATGTGGAAAGAATTTGAGAAAAAGAGATTTTATTATATTTTCCTTGGAGTGAAAAATGGCCCCTGTAATCCAGACTCCACCCCTGTATCTGGTGGTTAGAGAAGATGACACGCCCTACCATTCTTCAGTGGCGGCCATCTTAAGTCAGTTTATTTTTCAGTGGCGGCCATTTTAAGTTATATTCCCTTCAAGTCCCTGAAAGTTGATTGCTGTTGGCAGCCATAAAAGCTGTTGTGGGGCTTTGTAGGATAGCAGCTGACCATGCTTGGGGCGTCTGCTAGGGGTCTTGGAGTGTGGGAGGTTGTTTGAGTATTATTAAAATTTATTGATCCCGACAATTAGAGAAAAATTACTATGAAAAAGTGTTACAATGTCTCTGGTACCTGCTTTTTGGCATTTAAGGGGTTAACAAAAGGGTGGGGGCTGTTGGAGCTGCGTTTTGTTTTGTAAAGGACTGACATGTAAGTCTAGGGCTTTGCCTGAATGCTGTGTCTGTCTCTTATACACGAGAGACGATAGTTACCTTGATGTTCACGGAAAACTGAATTTCTCCATATTGAGTTGCTTGGAATCTGTGTTCTGTTATCTTGTGGTTTACAGGCTAGTGAGAACATTTACATTTGGGAGGGGTAGATCGCTGCATTTAGACTTCTCCCTGACAATCTAAAAAAGACTTGAATGAAGTTATTTGGTTGTGGAACAGGGATACAGTATGATGTGATGTCCTCCTGTGTACCCCATGAACAGACTAAGCAAGAATGAGCCCCCCAACTGTATTACAGAGCCTATGACTGACTTTTGTTCCTTTTTGATTAAAAACCATCTTAAGTGTACCTGGATTTTATTGAGACGTTGGAGTCTTGCCAGAACTTTATAGGAAGCACAGAACACTGGGCTGGAGATGTGGTGGAGGGACTCTGACACATTGACAAACAGAGGGAATAGAGGATGTTTCACAGACCACGCCGAAGTGAGATTGACAACATCTCCGGAAGTCTCAACCGACCAACCCAAGTGGGTGTTGCGGGGAGGAGACATTACTGTAGTGAGTGGCGGAGACGGCCACCACAGGGCAAGACAAGGGGGGTGGTTACGGACAAGGATGTCAGTGAGAACAGCCCCCCCAAACAGAGTTATCGCCTTTCATTGTAGAACTCTCCCCTGCTAGCCCGATGATGATTTTAGCCCATTCCCGGTCAAGAAAAGACTCAGAAAGAACAGCTGGATACATGTAGCATGGTCCATGATCTCTAAGCTGCTAATGAGTGTACTGAAGCCCAGTGGTCCCTAGCCCAAACTGGCAGCAGTCCCCGAGAGTGACATATTATTCACTGTTGATTTGGCAAATGTTTTCCTCTCTGTGCCCCTACATGAAGATTGCCAGTACCTATTTTCCTTTACCAGTTCAGTATTCCAGTATATCTGATGTAGATTCCCACAAAGGGGGGTAAAACTCACCCAGCCAATACCCCATGGCCCTACAGGGAGTAGACTGGCAGACTAGCCCCTCACTGGATGTTCTCCTTTTCAGTATGCGGATGACCTACTGTTTTTGTTTGCCAGGATGCATTTATTGACCTTATGTGTTTTCTGTTCCAGAGGGTTACAAAGTTTCCAGAGACAAACTCCGGTATTGCCAGGAGAAGGTGGTCTTCCTAGGCCACTGCTTCTCAGCCACAGGCAGATACCTGACAGAGGAAAGAAAGCTGGCAGTCCAGAATATACCCCTGCCCTGAGGCCCTAAGCCTCTTCACATGTTTCTAGGACTGGCCAGCTCCTGCAGGCCTAGGATAAGGTCTGCTGCCCCATTCTGACTGAATTGCCTCTTCCCCATTTGCCCTTAGTCAGGAGGCAATTGATGCATTCCATAGCCCTAAGCTGGCAAGTCTGGGCACTGGGCACATGCCACTGAACCAGACCTTTTATTTTATTTTGCACTGAGTATGTAGGCCACAGGTGTCTTAGCCCAGGAATGTGGTGGCCTCCCCAGTGGCCCACTATTAGGCCCGGTTAGACTCTGTCGTGAGGGGAGCTCCTCATGTCTCAGTAGCTGCAGCCAGCAATCTACTCAGCAAGACCAGTGAGCTGATCCTAGACCCTAGATCACTCAGTTACTGTGCAAACCCCACATACCTTGCACAGTGTCCTCACCCAAGTACAGCCCAAGCATCTGAGCAAAGGCCAGACAGCTCAGACTCCAGTGTGCCCTCCTGATGCCCCAGGATACACTGAGAAGGTGAACAGCTCTGAATCCTTCATTCTATCGCCAGTCTTCCAGGATTCAGAGAGGGGGGAGGGAAGGGTGATTAACCCAGATGTTGAGTTTTATTTCTCATAGATGGCTCCAGGTCTACAGGAGAAGACAGATGGTTCTATACTGGATATACAGTGGTCAGTGGCGCACATGAGGTAGTACAAGCAGAACCACTCCCTCCACACAGGTCAGCGCAGGAGGTGAAGTGACGGCACTCAGGGAAGTGCTACAGCTGGTGGAAGGTAAAAGGGCAAACATCTATACTCAAGGTATAGTTTTGGGGTCTAAACACGACTATGAACCCATATGGAAGGCTAGAGATTTCCTCACCCCTGCAGGGACCCCCGTTAAGCATGGCACGCTGATTATAGCGCTCATGGATGCTCTCCTACTTCCATAAGCGGTGAGGATAATAAAAGTTAAACCACACACAATTTGGTAACTCCACAAGCCAAGGGCAAGTATGTGGCTGACGGGATGGCGATGGCAGCTGCACAGATGGAGCCCGGAGACTGTCCTGAAGTCTCAGCGGTGAGTTCTGAGCTAAAAGTTTGATCCACAGGTGTTCCAGTCCCTGGTGGCCCGAGAGTCATCAGAAGTGAAGGAAGAGTGGAGGAAAGCTGGAGCCCAGATGCCGATGGGACCTGGATGCTGGGAGAGAGGGTGTGCCTGCCAGGAGCCCTGCACCCGAAAGTAAGTCAAGTAGCCCACGGACACACACACATATTCCAAATGGCCATGCTAGTACTGATAAACCGCAAGTGGTTTGCCCCGGGCATTACTACCCCTGTCACTAGAGTAGTGAAAGCCTGTATAGTCTGTGCCCACCACAGCCCGGGTAAGGTGGTAAAGACCCCACGGAAGGTGACACCCAAGCTGCTGTATCCCTTCCAAAGACTGCAGATGGATTTTATCCAGCTACCAAAAGTGGTACGTAGGAGTACGTGCCTGTGTGCATTGATCTCTTTCCAGGGTGGCCAGAAGCTTCTCCCATGACCAAGGCTACTGCCAGAGCTGCAGCCAAAGAAGTTGGTGAGTGAGATTTTTCTGCAGGTTTGGACTTCCAGAGACCATAGAGTCCGGTCGCAGAACCCACTTCACTGGACAGGTAAAAACCTGAAACCTTGTCCCTCCTGGGTGTAGAACAGGCCCTGAACACCCCTTAGCATCCCCAAGTTAGTGGTGGGATTGAAAGACTAAACAGCACTCTTAAGTTAGAGATCCGGGAGGCCATGGAAGTAAAAGGGAAACCATGGCGTGAGTGCTTTCCTGCTGCCCACCATTCAGTTAGGACCACACTCAACAGAAAGATGGGATTGTCCCCCTTTGAAGTACTTTTTGGCTGTGCACCCAGACTAAGCCCCTACTTCCCACAGATCCTATAGCTGATGGCAGGAAACCAGGTGGAATGTGCCACACAGTTGAGCCAGGCCTTGGAAAAGCTCCGCAAAAGTGTTTCTGATTCCTTTTTCAGAACCAGACAGAGACCTCAGGACGCATAACCTGAAGCCTGGAGACTACGGGTGGTGAAGACACACCAAAGAGAGAGTCTGGAGCCTCGCTACGATGGTCCTTTCCAAGTCCTGCTGACCAGTGCCACGCCTGTGAAGCTAGAGGGAAGTCAGCATGCTTCCACGCTTTCTATTGTAAACTTACTTCTTGCTAGCTGGTCTCTTCTGACTGACTTGTATGCTCAGGGACACCCCAACCATGACTATCACTGTATCTATAGGGGTGACCAGGATGCCCCCAGGGTAGGAGACTTTACCTACGGTTGGTGCAACACGACAATGACCTTCTTTAACATTGACAGCACAGGTAACCCTGTCTTAGCAATGTCTGATGTGTACAGGATTTGTGGGGATAGAGTCAGGTCAGGCCTAGAGGCTGGGAAGGTGAGTGTGCTGTGATAAGATTTGTACATTCCTTCCTCGTGATCCCCAGGGATAAGTTTGATCAGACACATAAAGAAAAGGTAGAGAATCCCAAAGGATTCTGGAGGTCGGAGAGAAGCACCTAGATGACAACGTTTATATGGCTACAGTGGGAGCACCAAGGGGGGGTCCTAGATGAGTACAAGGCCCACAATCAGATATGGGCAGGTCTAGAGTCCATTATTCCCCAGATAGCTATGAGCAAAGATGTTGGTTGGGTAACTGTTTTTTATTGTAATCAACAGAGATTTGTGAACTATATCGGAGATGCTTCCCAGAACCGCATGGCTTTGGACATGATCCTTGCTGAGAAGGGAGGTCTGTAAGATGGTGGGTGTGGCTTGTTGCATGTACATCCCAGATTACATCGCCCCCTATGGATCCATTACCCATGCTCGTGAAAAGATTGAAGGACTGTCCAGGGAACTCAAGAGAAACTCTGGGGTGGACACTTTGTCCTTCACTTTGTGGTTGGGGGATTGGAAGGGTTTCCTTTAAGTGGGGGTAATATTGGGGATTGTGATTTTGCTCTTGTCACTTATGGCGTGTTGTGTGGTCCCCCTCATCAAGTCCACCATGTCCCAGATGGCCGTCCAAGCGGTAAGAACCACGACAGGAGAAGTGCCCGGAGCAGAGGATGATGCTGCCTGTTTACAAACCTATGGACTATGGGAACTCAGTGATGTGATTTGAGTGTGCGGGCCTGTAACCTCTGAGTGACCAGCCTCCAGGGGATCTGGTGAAGAGTTAACAAGTCCAGCAGGTACGGGCTTAGCCTACCTGTGGGTACCTGGAGCTTGAGGAGGTCGCTCAGGATGGAGTTACAGGCCAGCAAAGCTCAAAGGGGGGAATTGTTAAGGAGGTCGCACTGGTTTCGGACGCCATCTTGACTACTGTCCGCCATCTTAGATACAGTGGCCACCTTGGGGGGGGGGAGTATGCTTCTCTCTTAGAAGCTATAGAGTTAAATGTTTTAATTCAGCTATTCTTCTCATTTAAACTGTTGTTTGCCTTTTCACAATATCCTTGGCATTTCTTACCGTCCTTCGGGCCTCTGTATTCTTGCTATTTATTTTGGTTATGAAGAAGCTTCTAGGAGCCATTGTGTAGATAAGCATGGCTGTAAACAAGGCCTAGTCATTTTTCCCAGAATGTGCTGGGACAAAAACATAATGGCCAATAGAATCTAAGTACCTTATCAACACCCCAAATGCTGATCTCTATGTGTTAAAATATAGCTGTATCTGTTTGAAATAAACAGTTTGATTGGAGTGCATGGGAAGACCGACTGTGTCTTTTCATTTACTCTGTCAGCTCGCTGCCGGCAGCTATCTCATCCTCCCTCAAAGGGTTAATTAGGACTCACCTTACAAAAGTCAAGAGGGCTGTTGGGGCCCTGCATAAAAATCCCTAACAGACATGACCCTTGCTGAGAAGGGAGGAGTCTGTAAGATGGTGGGAGTGGCTTGTCGCATATACATCCCAGATGACATCGCCCCCTATGGATCCATTACCCATGCTTGTGAAAAGATTGAAGGACTGTCCAGGGAACTCAAGAGAAACTCTGGGGTGGACACTTTGTCCTTCACTTTGTGGTTGGGGGATTGGAAGGGTTTCCTGTAAGTGGGGGTGATATTGGGGATTGTGATTTTGCTCTCGTCACTTATTGCGTGTTGTGTTGTCCCCCTCATCAAGTCCACCATGTCCCAGATGGCCGTCCAGGTGGTAAGAACCAGGACAGGAGAAGTGCCCGGAGCAGAGGATGATGCTGCCTGTTTACAAACCTATGGACTATGGGAACTCAGTGATGTGATTTGAGTGTGCGGGTCTGTAACCCCTGAGTGACCAGCCTCCAGGGGATCTGGTGAAGAGTTAACAAGTCCAGCAGGTACGGGCTTAGCCTACCTGTGGGTACCTGGAGCTTGAGGAGGTCGCTCAGGATGGAGTTACAGGCCAGCAAAGCTCAAAGGGGGGAATTGTTAAGGAGGTCGCACTGGTTTCGGACGCCATCTTGACTACTGTCCGCCATCTTAGATACAGCGGCCATGTTCCCTAACCATTGCCAAGTTAATGTCATGATTCAAACTTCATTTTATGTAACATGTTTGCTTGCCTGTCAGCTAATACCCTTTGACATTTAATGAGAAGCCAGTCTGTCCTCGATGCTGCATGATATTAGGATTCTGGAGCCACTTATCACCTTCTTCTCAGCAAACTAGTATAAACAATATCTGTGTACAAGGTCTCTGAGAACTGAGCACAATTAATTCACTTTTTTCCCAGAATGTGCTGATGACCAATAGCTTTGCAGTATACTATTCACGCCCCTTTGATGACTCTTCTGTCTGATATATATTATGCATTTTGATTATTAAACGAGAGAAGATCTTGACTAAGAGATTGACGTGTATGTCTTGGTCTTTATGTTCAATCATGAAAGGGTTAATTAGGACTCACCTTACAAAAGTCAAGAGGGCTGTTGGGGCCCTGCAGAAAAATCCCTAACACATACACACATCACATACATGTACACATACATATACACATATTTATATACATTACATACACACATCACATACATAGACACAGATAAACTTACTTTATTCTCTTTTATTCTCCAGGAAGGTTCTCCAGGAGTGGAGGGGGGGAGCTGAGCAGAGCGGAGGAGGGGGGGAGGGGAGCGGAGTGGAGGAGAGGGGGAGCGGAGTGGAGGAGAGGGGGAGCGGAGTGGAGGAGAGGGGGGGCGGAGCGGAGCATAGCGGAGGAAGGGGGGAGCGGAGCATAGCGGAGGAAGGGGGGAGCGGAGCATAGCGGAGGAAGGGGGAGAGATGAACGGGACAGAGGGAGCGGAGGGAAGTGGAGGAGAGGGGGATAGCGGAGCGGAGATGAACGGGACAGAGGGAGCGGTGCGGAGTTGAGGAGAGCGGAGGAGGGGGAGAGCGGAGTGGAGATAAAAGGGACAGAGGGAGCGGTGCAGACAGCTGCTCAGGAAGATGTGGCGGGCAGCGGGTAAAAGGATGTGCAGGCTGGCGGGAAAGAGGATGTGCCAGCCGGCATGAAGGGGGGGGTGTCAGCCTGGGCGGGCGGCAGCACCATCCAGTGGGCGGCAGCACGGCATCACGGGTGGGGGTTCCACCGACACCATAGGCAGACTGGCGGGTGGCAGCATGGACGGGCGGGCACACAATGCCGCCCCCTCATCCAGCAGGTGGCGTGCCGCCTGCGGCGAGATTCTCAACTCGCCTCATGGCAGGTGCGCCCCTGCCTCCCCTCCCTCTACTGTCTGCTGGTGCCCACCAGTGCTTGCATTAACCCCTCACTGCCCTGCGAGGAGGGGCTGTCATGAAAGTTGGCCGTTGTTTTATGTTCCAAGCAGCTCTTCTTTATAGCATTGAAGTCTCTTGACTCCCACATCACCTCTGCTACACCTGGCCACCACAGCCCTGCAACACCTGACCAACAAAGCCCTGCAACACCTGACCAACACAGCCCTGCTACACCTGACCAACAAAGCTCTGCTACACCTGACCAACACAACCCTGCTACATCAGACCAACACAGCCCTGCTTCACCTGACCAACTTAGCCCTGCTACACCTCACCAACTCAGCCCTGCTACACCTGACCAACTTAGCCCTGCTACACCTGACCAACTTAGCCCTGCTACACCTGACCAACTCAGCCCTGCTGCACCTGACCATCTCAGCCCTACTACACCTGACAAACACAGCGCTGCCACACCTGACCGACTCAGCGCTGCAGCATCTATACATCATCATAACCATTTTGCCACACATAAAAATCTTAATTAAAAGTGATCATTAGGCTGTACAATTCCTAAAATGCTATTGATGGAAACATCTTGGAAACAAGATGAGAACATCTTATCCTGCAAAAAGTTATACTTAAAGCTCCATAAGTATGAAAAAGTCCTACATATATGTTAGAATATTTGCTATCTTCCTGATCTTATTGACCTAAAGATTAAAAGGGAGATATCATTTGGAGTGCAAAGTGACAGCCGTAAAAACAGACCACAAGAAAATTGCACAATTGTGTTTTTTTCTGTGTTAAGTGTACAGCAAATTAAATATATTTCCACTTTTTTGGTACATAGCATGGATTATTAAATGCTGCTGTTCCCACTGCAGTATACTTCTCTGTTGTAATGACAAGTAGTGCCTTTGGTAGAAAAAAACACTTTTTTAAAATTTCTTTTATTACTAATATTTTTCTTTTTATTCGATGAATTATTTATAGAGGACAAAATGTCCTTCTGTGTTAAATACAATCAGCCCTACTCAACAAAGTGTTTTTTTCCACCAAATTTTGTTCTAATTACAAGGCACTATGGGGGTCATTTATCTTATTTCCCCCTTCTCTGCGCTCTTTTTTGCACCTGGTGTAAGACTATTTTTTGCATCTCATTTGTCCTTGTCGTTTGGCTCTTTGTCAAATGCAGGTTTTTTTGCGGCTTATGAGGCACAATTTTCTTTTAAAAAGGCGTCTTTCCTAAGCATGGTCAGGACTGGCTTGTTATTTGCACCCATATAGGCACATCAGCGTGATAAATCGGGCACAAACATCTATAAAGAGGTGCAATGTCATGACAAATACGGCGTAAAAACACATGGGCGAATTGAGGCGTAACATTCCAAAACAGCGCAAAATAGTTACAAAACAGCCATTACGCAGCAAAAGCCGCATAAACACCCACGGAAGGAAAATGACCCCCTATGTTCCATCATTCACAAATATTTGCCCATATTAAATACTGATCCCATTTTGAGTAAAATCCTAAAAAACTGCATCAAATTTGTGTCAGAAGAGGCAGAACGCTTGGTAATGTTTTATCTCCGATTGACTATTGAGCAAATGAAACTAATAAAATGTGGCTTTTTTCCATGATCACGGAGCAGATGCAATATGTGTAAATATACAAAGAAACGGTTAGACATTGTATCAGATGAACATAAAATATATAAATTGAAATCATTTATGAACTGTGAAACTGACCATGCAGTTTATCTGATGGAATGGAAGTGCACAGAATGTAACATCTGATACATATATAGTACTAAGAGAAAAATTATGGATCTTATAAGCGAACATTTATCGGATATAGTTAAAAGGTGCTACAAAGCATTTAATAGGTAAACACAAACGACTCACGCATTCATTTTCTTTTTGTGGGTTGGAACAGGTTTATAGACCTGATAGAGAAGGAAACTAGATCGAAAAGCTTCACAAATGCGAAGCCCTTTGGATTGTTATGTTGAATACCAGGAGCCCTTAACGCAAAAAATATGTTTCTGAACATACAGCAGTGTAGGGGGGAGTATGAAGTGGGCTCATGGGCTGAGCCCTTTTTAAACTCACCGGGAGTTTGCTGCACAATGGAGCAAAGATCTGTCGCTAACACCCACGATTGGTGCTAGCACCGATCGCAGGTGTCAATCCTTTGATTGCTGCTTTGCCGGCCATCTTGGCTCGGATCATCAGGTAGCGGCGATCCATTGCCATTACAACTTGGGGTCACACAAAGATCTGAAGCTGTCATATGTCATGGTTTTAGGCGATTTGCACATTGTAATAGATGATCTGCATCTATTCCATAGAACTGATATAAATATAAATAAACAGTAAAAATCATAAACATGTTATAAATAGCCGCATCCCAAAATGTCCGAGCTATCAAAATATAAAAATGTTTTCCCAGCGTTAAACTCTGTAACCGAAAATAGCGCCCAAAGTCAAAAATGTCACTTTTTTGCCTTTTTGAAAAATATAAGAAATTGAATAAAAAGTGATCACAGCTCTGTACACCGAAGTATGAAAAAGTTATTAGTGCCAGAAGACAGCAAAATGAACAATTTTTTTGCACAGAAGGTTTTAGTTTTTTGTAAATGTATGAAAATATACTAAAACGTATACAAATATGGTATCTCCGTGATCGTACTGACCCAAACAATAAAGTAGATATGTCATTTGGGGCGCTCAGGGAAAGCCGTAAAATCCAAGCCCACAAGAAAATGGCACAAATGCGTTTTTTCATCATTTTCACAGTATTCAGAATTTTCCTGCCTCCCAGTACATGGCATGGAATATTAAATACAGTCACTATGAAGTGCAATTTGTTATGCAGAAAACAAGCCCTCATACAGCTCTTTACATGGAAAAATATAAAAAAAATATAGATTTTTAAAGGTGGGGAGTGAAAAATGAAAATGCAAAAACGAAAAAGGGCCTGGTCCTTAAGGGGTTAAAGGGATGAATTTTTGTGGTGATCTCATCACTATATATTAATACTATAAGCGAATGTTATACTACTATTGTATTTCTTTTCCTCTATCCTAAATTGTATCCATATGTGAATGTTTACTCTAAGAATACCGTGATTGGCTGGTGTGGATCCTGTATATAGCCATTCAGCCCCTGTATATGGCCAGCCAGTCCCCTGTATACAGCCAGCCAGCCCCTGTATACAGCCAGCCAGTCTCCCGTATTCAGCCAGCCAGCCAGCCCCTGTATATGGCCAGTCTGCCCCAGTATGTAGCCAGATATAAATCATTTAAAACCACAATGGAAGCTTCAACTGAAAACAGATCTTGTTTTGGCACAATTGAGAGTCCATCTTTTTTAGATGACCATTTTCTTGAAAGCCGTTCATGTACTTTCTATACAGAGAAACTCCATGGCTGGATACTATTGTATAACAGCTGTATAACAGGAGGGCAGAGAGATAGGAATGGTGGGTTTAACAAATCAATGATTATTATTTAGCATCCTGAATGGACCAAGCCATAGAAGCATCCAAAATAGTTTATTATTATATTTATATAAATACTAAATCTTCTTTACGAACTTACCAGAAAGGGGTAAGAGCCAGTAATTTCACCACGCTCACAGCCAGCACAATCCTGTCAAGTAAATAGAAAGGTGCATATCACGATAACAGTCAGGTTATTGAATATTATGATCCATACACACGGACATGAAATAGGGACGTTTGCTTTCCATTTTTTCAGCAGCTAGAATCTGTTCCCATCCTTTTCATGGGCTCATGCACATGACCGCGGATACCGAGGCCTCAAGCATGGGAATTCTGCCTGAGCCACAAACTATAGGGCGAGTCCTACCTGCGGCTCGTGTAGGGATTTTTCTTTTGTCATTGGCGAGTGTGCCTCACCCACTCACCAATGACATTTGGCAAATGACTTGGCACTGTTCCTAAAATGACAAGGAGATGTCCCTGCAAAGAGTTTTCCAAAATACACAAATTAGGGACACCACAGCCAGCTAGATTGAAACAGAAAACATAGTGATACCTTAAACAATCCTTGGAAATATTTTTTAGGGATATTATTTAATTGGGATTTCACCCCATTCCATTCATGTCTGCGTCTTTCGCTATACAGATTAGTGTTGTCATTGCTGGGTGTCGTGTAGCCTGTTGCAGCTTAGCCCCGTGTATTTCTACAATGTAACTTGCTCTGTTAAACACAACGGGGCTTATTTACTAAGGGTCCCGAGGACACATTTCCATCGGGTTTTCCAGCCTTTTCGGGGATCGCGCCTCTGGGACAGGTATTTAGCAGGCAATTGTGCCGCACGCAATCGGATTTTGGTGCCGGCTTTCATGCGACACAAATCAGGGGCCGGGCCATCGGATGATCCGACTGATTTGGACTGAGCGTGGGATTTTACTTACAAATGCAAGCCATGCACTTACATACACCTGGAGATGGTGAACTGATCGGGGAAGCAACACATTCAGGAAATCGGGCGCACGATCTTATTGAATCATGGCACAGTGCATTGTCTTTGGACAATGTACTTTCGTGTTCTCCTCCAGACCGAGTAAGTAAATGTGCCCCATTAGGTTCATTTCCGAACTGGTTTCCACAACATGTCCTTGATATTTTTTAAAATCTCACACTCATGCATGGTGTTGTAGTTGAATGAATAATTTCCATGTATAAATCATCAGATAAAATATTTGTTTCTGTGCTGAATTAGATTTTAACATGACGACGTTCCCAGTATGGAGTGCTTCCACATTGAATTTGACATGACATGTGGAATTTCTTATCTGCAGCGTATAAAGTTTATGTTGTTAGGGGATTCTCCTCTGTCAAAGGAAAAAGAGAAATCCTGTATTTATCTGCTGATTTTCTTTGGATTTTCCCTGTGGATGCGGTGGAAAGGCATTTCCAACAATGACCTGGCTATAGATACATTCTACTACTATGTAATTGTCTCCATTTATGTGGCTGAAGTCCTGAAGTCCAGCGATCTTCTATGGAATGCACTGCCCCGGACTAACAGACTAACAACCAACCTCCTCCCATTCATTATCCAGCAACCAGCAGACACCAAGCTTCAGGCTTCTCTGCAGCTCTATTCATGTATATGTATATAAGATGACGGCTGATGACTGGGTCAAGCTTTCCTCACTCCTTTTGTTCCTTATGTTTTATATGAATGTTTTTGCTCTGTCATGTTTTATTATCATTTTTTCTCCCCTACAATTTATAAAGCGCTATGGAATACAATGGCACTTCATAAATAAAGATTATTATTATAGGACTCCTCGTTCTTCTGATCTGAGGGGGTCTCATTACTCAGACCCCCATTGAGCAGCAAATTAGGCCCTGTGCCTGGAAAAAACCCTTTAATTAAAAAATGGAGTGTTGTTGATGTTAAATAGCATTTATCACTAGGATGAAGGATTGTAAACCAAGCACTCTGGGGCTCCAGTCTCTATAGATGTTAATGGAGCATGGAGCCCCTCAGGCTAATTTGAATTATTTTAAAAACCTTTTATTCTTAAAAACAAGGACATAAGAAGCTAAAAGAAGAACAGATCCTGCCAGAGGGGGCACACACCAGTATATTAGTGTGATTGGTTTATAACCCTTGGTGGTTGATGTCCTTTAATTTATTTATTTGAAGTCCTGTATCCTGAAAACTCCAGCAGGATTTGCTGGCTGCTTCCAGATAGTACAGATTCCCTAATACACCATAATAGTCATATGTTTTCTTACCCCAATTTCCCCTAATGCGTTCTTCATATCTTCATACTGTCCATCATGCCAGATATAAAAAAGTAAAAGTCAGTTGAAAAAACAAAATGGAAAAATCACATCACTTATTTATACTTATCTACTTAATTTCACTAATGCAGACAAGGAGACTGATATACAGTATAAAGTCTTCATCACTGGATCCAAATTCTTAATAATATTGGCCAGAGTTGAAATCTATGGTCAGGGAGTGATATAGATTTCAGCGAGCACATACATCACAGAGGGATTTCCCATAAAGAAAGTTAGGAACTATCCACGGAATAGGGCCTAACTTGCTCATCAGTGGGGGTCTCAATGCTGAGACCCCCACAGATCGCAAAAACGAGGGGTCTGTTGGATCCCTCGCCGCTCCGTCAGATAAATGGAGCAGTCGGCCGCGCATGACCACTCTGTTCCATTAATCTCAGCACTGCAACCCCCACTGATCAGCAAGTTAGGTCCTATCCCATGGATAATGCCGTCTCTACCATCATTTCTTCTCTCTTCCTGAAATTTAATCTTTCTAAGACTGAACCTTTTGTCTTTCCACCATCCACTAACAGAGTCTATCCTAACCTCTCCAACTCAGTATGTGGGGTCACCATAACCCAAAAGCACTAGGCCCGCTGTCTTGGGGTTGTGCTGTACTCCGATCTCTGCTTTGCGCCATATATTCAATCACTTGCTTGCTCTTGCCACATTTATTTCTCATTACCCATTTCTCACATTTGAAACTTATAAAATGCTAACTGTTGCTCTGATTCACACTCAGCTAGACTACTGTAACTCTCTCCTAATCAGTCTTCCACTCATTAAACTCTGTCCTTTACAATCTATTCTTAATGCAGCAGCCAGGCAGACCAAACGCTGCACAGATGCCTCCAGTTTGTGCCAGTCACTGCACTGGCTGCCCGTCTACTTTCGAATACAGTGCAATCATTACCTTCATCCACAAAGCTCTGCATAATGCTGCTACCTCTCCTCTCTCATCTCTTCCAACCCATGGTCTTGGATCTGCCAGCGATCTTCTATGGAATGCACTGCCCCGGACTAACAGACTAACAACCAACCTCCTCCCATTCATTATCCAGCAACCAGCAGACACCAAGCTTCAGGCTTCTCTGCAGCTCTATTCATGTATATGTATATAAGATGACGGCTGATGACTGGGTCAAGCTTTCCTCACTCCTTTTGTTCCTTATGTTTTATATGAATGTTTTTGCTCTGTCATGTTTTATTATCATTTTTTCTCCCCTACAATTTATAAAGCGCAATGGCACTTCATAAATAAAGATTATTATTATAGGACTCCTCGTTCTTCTGATCTGAGGGGGTCTCATTACTCAGACCCCCATTGAGCAGCAAATTAGGCCCTGTGCCTGGAAAAAACCCTTTAATTAAAAAATGGAGTGTTGTTGATGTTAAATAGCATTTATCACTAGGATGAAGGATTGTAAACCAAGCACTCTGGGGCTCCAGTCTCTATAGATGTTAATGGAGCATGGAGCCCCTCAGGCTAATTTGAATTATTTTAAAAACCTTTTATTCTTAAAAACAAGGACATAAGAAGCTAAAAGAAGAACAGATCCTGCCAGAGGGGGCACACACCAGTATATTAGTGTGATTGGTTTATAACCCTTGGTGGTTGATGTCCTTTAATTTATTTATTGATGTTAATGGTGGAGTACATAACCTCGGAGAAGGAGGGGATTAATAAGGTATGATATTTGGAGGAGATAGTCTGAGGTTGGAGCAGTGAGGGAGCGGGTGGGATTGGGGACTTGAGATGAGGGGAGATGCAAGAGAATACATATATTTGCTTTACTTTTCTTCCATAGAAGACTGTTCACCCATATATATATATATATATATATATATATATATATATATATATATATATATATATATATATAATTTATTGCGATAAGGCACAGGGTATTGTGGTTGAGGGACGATACGTGTCACCGAGGGGCCTGGCCTCAGTGAAGTAAGCCGCTAATCTTTGTCAGGAACCTTAGGTTTCTGACCCTTATTTAAAAGTAGTATAGCTGCTTGCTGCAGCTGATCCGGGCCGGCTTTTACTGGAGTAGTCTGAGAGCTTGCTGGGATGACTACTGACCCATGTATCCAGGCCAGGTGTTGCCTTGCATTTATTAGCCTGGAGCTTTAGCAGAGCTTAGAGTGTGTGGCTCCAAGCCTGAAGTGTTGATCTGGTGTCTTTCTCCTGCTGTTTTACAAAAAAGCAATGGACCAATTGTCAGGCAGGGTTTGTTTTAAAGTAAAATACGAAAACCGCCCTAGGACGGCACAAAAGAGCCCATATCCTGACAATGAAAAGTGGCAGTTAAAACTTAACTTTTATTTTTGAACTAAAGTATATAATGTAGAGTATATACTGACACTTGGTGCTCAAAACAAGAATAGTGGCTTAAAAGCACAAGTGTCCTAGATGAGGAGGCCTTAGAGTATAAGGTCGTATATATAACTATGTAGTTACATCAGAGTAGGCTGGAGAGTCAGAGCCCCAGTGGATGGGGGGAGGGGAAACGGGGGCATGAGTGAACACCCTAACCAATAAAGTAATAGTTAGTGGGTAAGGTATTGAAGGGGTGGGTGGTGGTAGCTAGTATGGCAAATATACAAGCCTGAACGCTATGGGTTATTAGCATTTAAACCCATGCGTTGATTCCTGTGGTATGGGATCAATGAGATCCCAGACTTATACAGGAATCTGTGATGGTGTCCACAGCCCACGAGACCCTAAATCTATCCAGCCTACAGAACAAAGGTACCACCTCTAAATAGGAACACTGCAATTTAAAATAAGGAGAGAGATTAGCCCCCCGACATGTTTCGCCAGTCACCTGGCTTCATCAGGGGTCGGGCTAATACTAATCGGCGGCGCTGTCTCGCCGGGTATATAAAGATCTTAACCCCTCCCCTCTGAGGATGTTTGACCTATGGGTGAAACGGCTGGTCGCCGCCACCTACTATCCTGATGTGATTGATGTGTGACAGAGGTGGGTGGGACCGAGATCCGTGCCAATGGTGCGCGGCAAGGGGTGGTGCTACCTTAGACAGCTGGCAATGACACTCACCAATCCCAGCGAGCGTCGCATCCTCCCCTGGGTTGGTGTGCGCATGACAGGTTCGGCAGTGTTGATTCGGCGGTGGAGACAACCGCGCATGCCCAGGCACTCTGCCTCCGGAGTGCGCACGGCAGGCGGAGAGATACTGTCGGCGATAGGGCAAACTGCGCATGCCCAGGCACTCTGTCCACGATCACCACGGTAAAAGACAGGCAGAATGCGCCCATCCATTGAGTTAGGTAAGTATATTTCTGAACATTTCTCATATGTTAGCAATAGATGTTGGGGTTATATATTGTTATTAATGTCCCGAATCCAGTGTGCACCCAGATGTTAGTGAGAGAATCAAACGGGTAGCCAAATGCCTAGCCGCAATCGAGCCAGTACTTTAAGGAAGAGGAAAACAATGTAGGCTCACTCAACATAAGAGCACCACTCACGGATATGCGACCAAAGTCTTCTTTACAACAAACACCCTACTATAGCCACATTTTATGCGCTACTAAAAGTGCATAAATGTCGATCCCCTGTTCCAGGGAGACCGATTGTCTCCGGCTGCGATTGCCTCACACAATCCTGCAGCGTATACATTGATAAGATGCTGCAGCCATTTGTAGTAGCCCTTCCCTCATATCTACGTGATACGAAGGATATCATTGAGAAAATCCAGGAATTACCACTGACCCACACCACCATGATTGCTAGTCTAGATGTGGAGTCCCTGTATAGTAACATCGAGCACAAGCTAGGCCTGAAGGCAGTCGAACATTTCCTGGCCACTAAGGCGATACAGTTCAGAGAACACAACCAGTTCATACTTCAACTGCTGTACTTTATCCTTACTCACAATTACTTCCTCTTTAATGGGTCCTTTTACCACCAAGTCAGGGGGACCGCGATGGGGGCGACTTGTGCGCCCTCATACGCCAACCTCTTTCTTGGATGGTGGGAGGACACCATAGTGTTCTCTGAGGAATACACCAAATACACCCAGTATATCTCATACTGGGGCAGATTTATAGACGATATCCTTATCCTGTGGGAGGGAGGTAAGGATTTATTTAAGGAATTCGTCAACCAGCTGAATTGTAACCAGATCGGGATGAAATTTACATCAGAGATCAATGAGAATGAGATCTGCTTCCTAGACCTAACGATCAGTATGGACTCACTGAGATGTCTCAAAACTGATATTTATCGGAAACCGACTTCCACCAACAGTTTTTTACAGTGGCAGAGTTGGCACCCGCAGCCACTTAAGTCAGGTATACCGATAGGACAATACCTGAGGGCGCGCAGAAACTGCTCTGACGATGCCCTGTTTAAAAAGGAATGTGACAACCTCTACCGTAGATTCAGGAGTCGGGGGTATCCGAAGAAATGCCTGTATAAAGCATATGCGAGAGCCAAGAACACCGACAGGAACACACTGTTTGCCAAAAAAGACCAACAACCAACTGAACAAATTGTCAGGTGCATCGGTACATATGATGCGTACGCTGAGACCATTAGGAACATTATGTCTCGCTATTGGCCAATACTTACGTCTGACCCCGACCTAGCAGAAAAACTGACAGCAAGACCCACTATTACCTTTCGGAGAGGCCCAAATCTACGCAATCTCTTAGTGCATAGTCACTTTAGAGAATCCTCTGAATCAACCCAGAGATTAAGGAGTACTGTACAAGGCTCATACCCCTGCGGGACCTGCTCGTTTTGCCCGTTGATGCTAAAAACTAAAACATACACCAATCCAGTAGATGGTTCCACCTACACGATTAAACACCATCTAAACTGTAAAAGCACAGCTGTGATATACGTGGCACAATGTACCTGCCCACTCTGGTATGTGGGCAAGACGATCCAAGACGATCCAACAGGAGAATGTCTAGTCACATCAGCTCCATCACGACAGGGAAGGATACTCCGATCTCTAGACATGTGAAACTGCATCATGAAGGAGATGCCAATGTCCTGCGTTTCTGGGCCATAGACCAGGTCCGATCGGGACCCCGACAGGGAAACATTGATCATAAGCTTCTACAGTTGGAAGCAAGATGGATTCATCGACTTAAATCCCTGAGCCCATCGGGCCTAAATGAAGGTTTCACCTTTGCAGCATTTCTCTAAGGGGCCATCTACGTGCATTTTCATTTTTTTGTTTCTATTATAGTAGTATTGTATGTCTTATCACCTCTTAAATTACGGATATTTATCACTTGGTATGCCCATCAAGAATTCTATACCCCTCCCCTCCATGTACTTTTCTATTGACCTAGGACTAACCTCACCAATATCCTTATTTGATTAAATATAGAAAGAACAACTCATCTGAAGCAAATACTTCCGACTCTTCATCAATTGAAGGGCACAGCGCATCTATTGAGCCCTGAAGTATTGGCTCTGCTGCCTTTAGGTACTCGACTACCCTGATAATCCACCGAGCCCTTAGGTACCCGACTACCTTTATAATCTAACGAGCCTTAAAGTACTGGCTCGATTGCGGCTAGGCATTTGGCTACCCGTTTGATTCTCTCACTAACATCTGGGTGCACACTGGATTCGGGACATTAATAACAATATATAACCCCAACATCTATTGCTAACATATGAGAAATGTTCAGAAATATACTTACCTAACTCAATGGATGGGCGCATTCTGCCTGTCTTTTACCGTGGTGATCGTGGACAGAGTGCCTGGGCATGCGCAGTTTGCCCTATCGCCGACAGTATCTCTCCGCCTGCCGTGCGCACTCCGGAGGCAGAGTGCCTGGGCATGCGCGGTTGTCTCCACCGCCGAATCAACACTGCCGAACCTGTCATGCGCACACCAACCCAGGGGAGGATGCGACGCTCGCTGGGATTGGTGAGTGTCATCGCCAGCTGTCTAAGGTAGCACCACCCCTTGCCGCGCACCATTGGCACGGATCTCGGTCCCACCCACCTCTGTCACACATCAATCACATCAGGATAGTAGGTGGCGGCGACCAGCCGCTTCACCCATAGGTCAAACATCCTCAGAGGGGAGGGGTTAAGATCTTTATATACCCGGCGAGACAGCGCCGCCGATTAGTATTAGCCCGACCCCTGATGAAGCCAGGTGACTGGCGAAACATGTCGGGGGGCTAATCTCTCTCCTTATTTTAAATTGCAGTGTTCCTATTTAGAGGCGGTACCTTTGTTCTGTAGGCTGGATAGATTTAGGGTCTCGTGGGCTGTGGACACCATCACAGATTCCTGTATAAGTCTGGGATCTCATTGATCCCATACCACAGGAATGGCATGGGTTTAAATGCTAATAACCCATAGCGTTCAGGCTTGTATATTTGCCATACTAGCTACCACCACCCACCCCTTCAATACCTTACCCACTAACTATTACTTTATTGGTTAGGGTGTTCACTCATGCCCCCGTTTCCCCTCCCCCCATCCACTGGGGGTCTGACTCTCCAGCCTACTCTGATGTAACTACATAGTTATATATACGACCTTATACTCTAAGGCCTCCTCATCTAGGACACTTGTGCTTTTAAGCCACTATTCTTGTTTTGAGCACCAAGTGTCAGTATATACTCTACATTATATATTTTAGTTCAAAAATAAAAGTTAAGTTTTAACTGCCACTTTTCATTGTCAGGATATGGGCTCTTTTGTGCCGTCCTAGGGCGGTTTTCGTATTTCTCCTGCTGTTGTCTCAGGACTGGGTCAGAGATGCTGGAGGACTCTGCTGTAACTTTACAGAGTGTATGGAGAGGATTACCTGTCTTATGTTAAAGCCTTTTGCCTGCAGAAAAAGTCAACTTTATGTTGTGCCTTCATTTTGCACCCTGCTGAAGAAAGCTGTTTATGTTTATTAGTGACTTTGCTTTAAATAAACTTTCCTTTATTGGACATTACTGTTTTGGTGACCTGTGTGACAAAGCATAACCCCCACAATATATATACAATATATACTCTACTAGAAACCAAGTTTTTCAGCACAAAAACTCGGCTTACACTCGGTTAAAAAAATAAAATCCAAACTCACCTTTACGACACCCCTTCCCGGCTTGTCCCCTTCTTACTTCCAAGAGCAGCAGGTCTATGCACGCCAGCCGCACACACACTATGATGACAGCAGCACAGATCTGCTAATTCTTGAAGTAAGAAGAAGACCTGTAGGGGTGTTGGAAAGGTGATTTTTTAACTTTATTTTTAAGTGCTAAGCATACAGCGGCCTTTGTTTATAAGGGAGCAGGTGCTAGCTATATAGAGGCAGAGGTGCTGGCTACATACTGAGAGCTGGCTGGATGGCTATGATCTAGGGGCTGGTTGGGGGGCATGGGCTGGCTATATACTAAGGGGGATGGGCTGGCTGGCTGTATACTAGGAGCAGGAGGCAGGCTATATACTGGGGGCATGGGCAGGCTAGCTATATACTAGGGCCGGGCTGGTTATATACTAGGGGTTATCTATATACTGGGAGGCAGGCGGCTGGCTAGCTATATATTGAGGGGCATGGCCTGGCACCAATACATTTCCCCGCTCGGCTTATACTCGGTTCAATAGGTTTTCCCAGTTTTTTTGTGATAAAGTTAGCTTAAATTGACTTATATTTGGGTTGGTTTATACTCGAGTACGTAATATATATTATATATATATATATATATATATATATATATATATATATATATTTATATATATATGGGGGAAGGAGGGAAAAGGGAAAATATAAAATCCAATATTGTTGTTTAAGAAGAATGTGATAATTTTGTTTAATATGCTAAAATAATTTATATTTTCTAAAAAGATTATTTATAAAGGAAAAAGTTTACTGTACATTATAGTAAGTTAGTTCACATGTCAGTTTTGCAAAATCTTGTGTAAGGTCTGGCTCCGCCTGAAAAATAAAATAAATAAAATAAATTATATAAATACAAAATAAATATCTTATAGATGCCTTTCCCACCATCCCACTACCAGACGAGATGTTTCTCTTATGTCAAACGATTTCCGTTTTGCACCGCATTTAACAGGGGATTTTGGCAAACACGATCAGATTTCGGCGCCGGCTTGCACATGACAGAAATGGAGGGGGGTTTCGTCGGACAATCTGACGGATTCGGTCTACGCGCATGATTTAACATTTTGAATTGTGCTGCAAGAAACACAATTACAAGCACCGGGATGAAAAAGGTGAACTCTGGCGGAACTCGGCGGGCAACCGACAGATGCAGGAACTTGGGCGCACGAGCTTCGTGAATCGCGAAAAGACCAGGTAAGTAAATTTGCCCCATGGAGTCCATTGTTCTAATGGGGATTACAAGAGAAATATTAAAGAAAAGAAGAATTCCCAGTAAAACTAACACAAAATACAGCAGTTACCTGCTAAAGTCCCTCAAACTTCCCTAAAGTCCCTTAATCCTAAATCCCACTTTGGACACTGCACACACTTAGAATCAATGCTCGCACACTCGCTTTTCTGAATGCTTTTTAAAAGGTTATTTGCCACAAAAATCCGCTGTGCTCACTGCAACAAGATCTGGCTGCAAAAAGAAGTCAGCAGCATGATACAGGTATTATTGGAATTATTATCAAAGGATCACTCCAGCTGTGCAAAATCTATATTTTGTCAAATAACTTTGCAGTTATGCTTTAAGGAATCTTTAAAGTTGCATCTATTAGGAAATGTAAAGAGTTGAAGTTGGTGGTGTGTCCATAACCGTATATACTCATGTATAAGCCGAGTTTTTCAGCACAAAAAATGTGCTGAAAAATCTCACCTCGAGTCAATAAAAAAAAAATGTATATATACTCACCCTCTGGTGGCCCCGATGTCGGTGTGGGTCCTCTTTTGTCTTCCCTGCTGCTCCTCTTCTGTCTTTGGTCTTCTGTAAAATTCTGACATGAGCAGTGGCCACGTCATAGTATGCGCCTGCCAGGAAGATAACAGGCCGCGCCCTGCAGGCTTTTACAGAAGACCAAAGACAGAAAAGGAGCTGTGGGGAAGACAGAAGAGGAGCCAAGCCAACAACAGGGAGCCGCGCTGAGCAGCGGGGCCACCAGAGGGTGGGTATATTAGATTTTTTTTAAGTGCTGGCTGTACACCACAGGGGCAGGTTGGGCTGGCTGTATACCACAAGGGGCTGGGTGGGCTGGCTGTATACTACAGGGGGCTTGGTGGGCTGGCTGTATACTACAGGGGGCTGGGTGGGCTGGCTGTATACTACAGGGGGCTGAGTGGGCTGGCTATATACTACAGGGGGCTGGCCGGGCTGGCTGTATACTACAGGGGACTGGCCGGGCGGACTGTATACTACAGGGGGCAGGCTAGCTGTATACTACAGGGGGCAGGCTGGCTGTATACTACATGGGGCTGGCTGTATACTACAGGGGGCAGGCTGGTTGTATACTACAGGGGGCAGGCTGGCTGTATACTACAGGGGGCAGGCTAGCTGTGTACTACATGGGGCAGGCTGGCTGTATACTACAGGAGGCAGTCTGGCTATATACTACTGGGAGCTGGCTGGCTATAAACTGGGAGGCTGTAACCAATGCATTTCCCACCCTCGGCTTATACTTAAGTCAATAGGTTTTCACAGTTTTTGGTGGTAAAATTAGGGGTCTCGGCTTATACTTGGGTCGGCTTATACTTGAGTATATACAGTTATATCAAGCATTTGTAATTACTGTGTATATATATATATATATATATATATATATATATATATATATATATCGAGTGTAAGCCAACCCGAGTATAAGCCAAGGCCCTTAATTTTACTGCAAAAAATAGGAAAACCTATTAACTCCAGTATAAGCCTAAGGTGGAAAATGTATTGGTACAGCCTCCCACCAGTATATAGAAAGCCCCTGCCCCCCGGTACATAGCCAGTCCCTGAGTATATAGCCCGTCCCTGATCCAGTATATAGCCAGCCAGTCTCCTTTGTATAGCAAGCAAGCCAGTCTCCTGTATATGACCAGCACCTACCACCAAGTCAGCCCATGTCCCCCAGTATATAGCCAGCCAATGCCCCTAGTATATAGCCAGCCAGCCCCCAGTATTTAGCTAGCCAGCCTCCTGACACCCAGTATATAGCCAGCCAACCCATGCCCCAGTACATAGTTGGCCACAGTATATAACCAGTCAGTCCCCTAGTATATAGCGAGCCAGCCCCCATATATATCTAGCCTGCCATGTCTCCTAGTGTATAGCCAGCCAGGCCCTAGAAAATATCCAACCAGCCCATACCCCCTAGTATAGAACCAGCCCATGACCACAGTATATAGCCAGCCCCTGCCCTAGTATATAGCCAGCAAGTCCCTTTTATATAGCCAGCTGGTCCTCTCTATATAGCCAGCCAGTCCCCTCTATATAGCCAGCCAGTCCCTGTCCTCAGTATAAAGCTAGCCAGCGAGTTCCCAGTATATAGCCAGCCAGCCCCTGTATATAGCCCATCAGTCCCTGTATATAGCCAGCCAAGCCCCTGTATATAACAAGTCATTCAACTTTATATAGCCAGCCAGTCCCCTTCATATAGCCAGACCGTTCCTTATATATAGCCAGCCCCTGTATATAGCCACCCAATCCCCTCTATATAGACAGCCCCTGTATATAGCCAGCCAGTCCACTATATATAGACAGCCCCTTTATATAGACAACCAGTCCCCTGTATATGGTCAGTCAGCCACTGTATACAGCCATCCAGTCTCCTGTATATAGCTAGCCAGTCCCTTATATTTATCCAGTCAGCCCCTTTGTATAGCCAGCCAGTCCCCTTTATGTAGCCACTTAGCCCCTGTATACAGCCACCCAATCCCCAGTATTTACCCAGCCCCTGTATATGGCCAGCCCCTGTATATAGCTAGTCAGTCCCTTGTATCTTTCCAGTCAGCCCCTGTATATATTCAGCCAGTCCCCTTTACATTGCCACTTAGCCCCTGTATATAGCCACCCAATCCCCAGTGTATAGCCAGCCCCTGTATATAGCCAGCCAGTCCCCTATATATAGACAGCACCTTTATATAACCCACTAATTCCCTGTATATGGTCAGTCAACCACTATATATAGCCATCCAGTCTCCTGTACATAGCCAGCCATTCCATTATATTTAGCCAGTCAGCCCCTTTATATAGCCAACCAGTCCCCTTTATATTGCCACTTAGCCCCTGTATATAGCCACCCAGTCTCCAGTATTTTGCCAGTCCCTATATATGGCCAGCCAGCCCCAGTATATAGCCAGTCAGTCCCTTGTATTTAGCCAGCCAGTCCCCTTTACATAGCCACGTAGCCCTTGTATATAGCCACCCAATCCCCAGAATATAGCCAGCCCCTGTATATAGCCACCCACTCCCCAGTATTTATCCAGCCCCTGCATATATGGCCATCCAGCCCCTATATTTAGCCAGTCAGTCTCCTGTATATAGCCAGTCAGTCCCTTGTATTTTGCCAGTCAGCCCCTGTATATAGCCAGCCAGTCCCCTTTACATAGCCACATAGCCCCTGTATATAGCCACCCAATCCCCAGTATATATCAAGCCCCTGTATATGGCCATCCAGCCCCTGTATATAGCCAGCCAGCCCTCTGTATATAGTCAGTGAGTCTCCTAGTATATAGCTGGCCAACCCCTGTATATATCCAGCTAGTACCCTGTATATAGCTAGCCAGTCCTCTGTATATAGCCAGCCAACCACCTGCCCAGCATATAAAATAATAACTTCTTTTCTCACTTTTCTGACATTCTCCCCTGCGCAGATACACTACTTGATTCAATCCTGCAGGCACTGACAGGTTTGAGTGAGCTGGCAATGCACAGACTATGATGTCAGCTGCTTGCCAACCTAGTCTGTGTGCCACGGACTTGGTGCTGCCGGTGGCACGGAACAAGAAGAGGACCTGCGGGGGTGCAGGGGCATTGTAAGGATAAGTACAGATTTTTTTTTTATTATATACCCGAATATAAGCCAAGTGGTGCTTTTTCAGCACAAAAATTGTGCTGATAAACTCAGATTATACATGAGTATATATGGTAAATAATTAGTTATAGAAAAGTAATTTTACCTTAAGTCCAGTTAACAAACAAGTTTCATCTTTAGAATTGATATTGCGGTATTTTTCTTTACACATAAATGGCTCACGTGAAGGGTGTTGAGGTACAGGATCAGACCCAGGCTTATTATTGTCATAGTGATCTAAGTAAATTAGAAAAAAACTGTTAACTTAATCTATAAACATGTTATGAAGTATATATATATATATATATATATATATATATATATATATATATATATATATATATATACACGTATTGGAGGTGATAACTCTACATACCATTACAGGCACCGACAGTGATCAGTGTAAAGATTAGGATGATCTTCATGGCAGAGAGAGTTGAGTTCGGCAAAAAGGTGTATGGCGTCTTACCTACTGGTGCTCTCCTCTTTTATAATGAGAAAATCAGGGACATCATTAATTGTACAATATTGCGCCTCCCTCATGGAAACTTGTCTTGGCATCTGAAATGTGAAAACCTGGCAGAAAAACAATTACCAGCAGCAGCCAATTTTCCGCTACCTCATTATGTGTAAAAATTCCATGTGCGCAGAAGGGGTAACTTTATATCCCCTCTTCTTTACCACTTCATACACCAGGGCAGACCAGTCCTTTAATTCGCGAGTGATGATACTCAGGACCAATACACAAATATTTTAGCACTCTGAAACAAAGCTTAGCCTAGCCTAAACACACTGGGGCAGATTTACTTACCAGGTCCATTCGCGATCCAGCGGCGCGTTCTCTGCGCTGGATTCGGGTCCGGCCGGGATTTATTAAGGTAGTTCCTCCTCCATCCACCAGGTGGTGCTGCTGCGCTGAAAAGCATCGGAACGCACTGGAGTTCACCGTCTCGGGCTGAGTGAAGGTAAGTGCAAGCTCCGCAACAGATTTTTTGTTTTAAATGCAGCGGTTTTTCCGAATCAGTCGGGTTTTCGTTCGGCCACGCCCCCCGATTTCCATTGCGTGCATGCCAGTGCCGATGCGCCACAATCCGATCGCGTGCGCCAAAATCCCGCGGCAATTCAGGGGAAATCGGTGCAAATCGGAAATATTCGGGTAACACGTCGGGAAAAAGTGAATCGGGCCCTTAGTAAATGACCCCCACTATTTTAATAATTACCAATAAAAGTGACGTACTGATTGAGGGGTCACTAAGGCAGACAGCAGGTGTAAGAGAGGAAGGCCATTTATTGTGTGCATGTCTTAGGCTAAATTCACACAAATGGGTGCCTGTCGTAATGTCGGCGCCCCGGGAGAGGTGGAGGGGATGAGTGCTGCTGAAACCCCAACCCTCTTCATAGAGAAACATGGCGCACAGTGCCTTATTCCAGGTAAAGATACGGCGCCGAACACCTGTTGCCACCCTATGAGGGACGTATATATGATGTATATATGTTGGCCGTATATACACCCCCCTCAATTGCCGTGTGAATGCAGCTTTACATATATACAATTGATTGCGAGGGCGGTTGTTCAACAGTATAAGTCTGTGTAGCAGATATGTGTATTATCAAGTATAATGTGCGGGATTGTGGTACTCAAAATAGGTCATGCATTTTATATCTGGGACAGGACAATTGTAGCAGCAATGCTAATGCTAGAACACATGGGGGATTAACCAGGCCAGCAGCACATGACCATGCTCGAACCATAAAAATACATTGCATGGTGGTCAGATTCCACTCGGAGAGCACAGTACTGGCATAAGACTCCGTGCATCATAGTGATACATATAGGAGTCCCTGTTTTCTGCTGTGCTGCTGTTTAGTGGAGAAATAATAATAATATTGTATTATATAAAAATACATTGCATTATATATCACTATAATGCAAGGAGTCTTACTGTGTTCCATCTGTGAAACAGGACACTGCACTGTCTAAGATATACAGACCGACCACTGTATGTGTGGGCGACTTTTCACTTTTTACCTCAGGCAGCATTAAGGCTTGGTTCATCCCTGCTAGTAGCTGTACCTTTGGATACATTTGATCTATGTATTACTCCACGCTTTCACTGACAGGAGCATTTTCTGATCCACATATTAGTGCGTTATTCTCACTGACCACACTTTTGTGAACGATGTAAATAAATGTATTATTCTCTGACACGAGTACCTATGCAAATAAGGAATGTTTAATGACGATGATTTATGACTTTTTGTGGCTGAATACTAGACAGGCATGGGATCTTCATGATCTTGCTGTATCAAAACTGGTCTTTGCAAGTATTGCTGTATAATCCAGTAATGCAATTCTTCACGGTGCCCTTATAAGGGCAATTATTTTAGATTTCCACCTGCTCCAAATAATAGGAGTCTCTTCTATATACCTATGTTTCCCAGCCAGTGCAAGTTGCTGCCTAGAAGATTGACCCTATGACGAGTAGCAAGCTCTCCCTGTCCCTCTCTTGTGTGTAACAGTGTTTGGACGGGTGACCCTGTTTTTGCAGTACCACTTAAAGATATTAGAGGACACCTACCCTCACATACACAGTCAGGAACATTTATTCACAAGACAATGGAACCTAGCCCTTTAATAACACAATTTTGGCTTTCGTATGTCATACTGATGAATGTTAACTTTAACCTCTCTGTATGTTTTTTTTATATAAACAACCCAAATCTGACATTGTTTATTTCTAATGGAAATTTTCCTTTTTTCTCGGAACCTAAATACCATAAAAACTTTTTCTCTGGGTTAATATACATACAGCAATTTTATTGTTATACCTAATGGGGCATCATCAACAGATTAACCCCACACCGTAATAGTACAGCGTGCGTCGGGTGCATGAAGAAGGCTCACGGGCTGGGGCCTCTCCATAGTTGGTAAGTCTTTGCTGTATATTGCAGCAAAGACTCACCGGTAACAACCGCGATTGGTGCTAGCAACAATCTCAGGTGTTATCCAATCATTGTGACATCATTGGGGAGCATTGATCAGTCACCATGACAGCCTCAAGTCTTCCAACGACCCAAGGTTGTCTCGTTTGAAACCTTTTTATTACAATGTACAAATGAATGAGATGGAAAATCCCAATATACTGTCATACCGTAGTATGGCAGTATTTGGTAGAAACGATCAGACAACCTAGGGTTAAAGTACCCAATGGGGTCTGAAAAATAGTAAAAAAAAAAAAATAAAAAAATATTATAAAAAAACCTAGAAATTATAATCACCCCCCCTTTCCCCAGAACTGATATAAATATAAATAAGCAGTAAAAATCATAAACACATTAGGTATTGCCGCGTCCGAAAATGTCCAATATGTCAAAATGTAATGACTGTTTTTCACTGCATTAAACCTTGTAATGGAAAATAGTCAAAAATGGCATTTTTTTGGCATTTAGAAAAATATGAAAAATTCAATAAAAAGTGATCAAAAGGTCGTACAGTCCCCAAAATGATAGCATTGAAAACGTTATCAAAGGTCACAAAATATGACTCCAGCTTCGGCTTCATACACCGAAGCATGAAAAAGTTATTAGCATCAGAAGATGGCAAAATATTCCTTTTTTTTTTGTACAGGAGGTTTTAATTTTTGTAAATGTATAAAAACATTATAAAACCTATACAAATTTGGTATCCCGTAATCGTACCGACCCAAAGAATACTGGTATCCCGAGTACACAAGGATAATAGAGAATTACAATAGAAAAAACAAGAAATTGCAATATGCACCATCTGCATATATCCCAATAAGACTGTTTCCTCTATTTTGTTATATACATTTTGTTATTTTTTTTAATAAAATAGTATTAAACACAATGATATATAGCAAGATATCATCATAATGTAGCATAATATATCAAAACAATAGTATCACAATATAATCACATGTGTTAGAATGTATTAAATAGTATAAGTGCTGGGCCCACGCACTCACACACCTAATGCTTCTATATCCATAGAGTTCTCAAAGTGTAGCCTTAAAAATCCCAAAGGTGGTCCTTAGAACTATCAAGTGCACCACAAGTGTAAGTATGGCAGCAGTTTTTCACAGCCTCCGTTTAATAGGAGAGATTACTCACTTTAGTGGAGTTTTTGTTACAAGTTTGTTCTTACAGTTCTTTAGTTTAGGATACCGCTTCTCTCTTGGATTTTAGAGCAACATAAGGCATTAAAAACAACTTTAGATTGGCCGATCGCCATTTGTTATCACTCTATAAATGTATCGCTAAACGCGTTTCAAAGGCTCCGCCTTCTTCATCAGTAGCATAACATACAGCTGCTGTATTTCTCTTTTTTGCAATTTCTTAGGAAACTGTGGAAAGGAATTGGTTAATGGAAAAAAACAAGAGTGGATTATTTGTTTGTTTTGACTAGTAAATTAGATGTAACATCATTGTATACTATAATAGAACATAAACAAGGAATAGCAGCAGTAGGTTTCTTTCTCTCCTCAAATCCAGATATGGATATTGAACAATCATCATTTATAAAAAATTGGTTTCATCTTAACTCATAATACTTTTGGTTTGATGGACAATATTACTGTTATCAGAGAGGAATCGCCTTGGGCACCAGGCTCATACCAAGCTATGCCAACCTAATTATGGCATATTTGGAGACATCTACTATAGGACCCAGCCTTGGTGCGGACCTGGTGCTCTGGTGGCGCTTTATAGTGGGGCAGATTTACTTACCCGGTCCATTCGCGATCCAGCGGCGCGTTCTCTGCAGAGGATTCGGGTCTTCCGGCGATTCACTAAGTTAGTTCCCCCGATGTCCACTAGGTGTCGCTGCTGTGCTGAATTCCGTCGGAGTGCACTAAAGTTCACCAAGCCAGGCCGGGTGCAGGTAAGTTCGTGTCAAGCGTCACTTTCTTTTTTTAAATGCGGCGGTTTTTCCGAATCCGTCGGGTTTTCGTACGACCACGCCCCCCGATTTCCGTCGCGTGCACGCCACCGCTGATGCGCCACAATCCGATCACGTGCGCCAAAAACCTGGGACAACATGCTGAACAAACTACTAGGTCAGTGTCATGTACCAAAAACCAATCACTAATAAATATAAAACATAGAAATATTTATTGGTATACTCTAAAAACACCTAAAAGGCACTCCCAAAATGTGCCATCCTATCTCTGTAAAAATAAGACAGAGTAATCCTCCTCACTAATGCCTAAATGTCTGGCAAACACATGGACAAAGTGCAGATAGTACAGGTCAGTATACAACAATGGAAGATAAACATACTAGCTGAATGGAAATGTGAATATTATAGATAAATATCACCCAAGTCCATGTGTGTATGGAGGAGAAAACGTTCCCACGCGTATCGCCGCGCTCCTGCGGCTTCCTCAGGGGTAGCTGGATACCAAATGATCCTTTCTCATATATGTGATTCATGTGATCTCGGCGTCTGACGTCACTTCCGGTTTGCTGTCGGCGTCTGACGTCACTTCCGGTCTGCTATGAGACCGGGCCTGTGCGCATGCGCGCCAGCCACGCCGAGCCGGCACACACCCGCAAGACTCCACCCCCTTACGGGGGCCGGCCCACACCTCCAGGTAAGTGCGACAGCGTGGTAATGATGCAATCTTGCGGTATTAGTCTCGGGATCCGGTCGATTAGATGTATTATGGTGGACATAGTTCTTGGGTAAGTATTTCGGGTTTTCATAATTCTCCCGGGCCCTTCTGGGACAATTCAGGTAAAATCGTCACAAAACTGCTAGAGCATTGGAAAGATCCACCTCGAGATCTACCCAAACATAAATCTATAGGGGAAACAAAACTAGTTTTACCCTTTAATGCCAACTATAAAAAAGTAGAACGTATAGTGAGGAAACATTGGCATTTATTGCAAGGGGATAAAGTCTTGGGTTCTAATCTACCAAACCGCCCACCAATAGTATACACCAGAGCACAAAATTTAGGCAACAAAGTGGCACCAACAATTAAAAGAGTGAAAAACAATATATTAAGAATGCTTCAAACAGGTGAGGGTGCGTAGCACATCCCAAAAGCTTTATTTTTCATACATTAAAAGATGCATACAGCATAGGTAAAAACAACCTACGCGTTTCAGCTTAATCCTAAGACTTACTCATGGTGAATATAAAAACAAAAAAATGGCATGCATTTAAATTACCTACGTGCACCTGATTGGTTGAATACGTCACATCCGATCTCAGTGGGATTGACGGCGTGGAGGCTAGCGGTAAGGACAATGGGGCACATTTACTAAGGGTCCAAATCTCATTTTTCCGCCAGGTTTCCCAAATTTTTCCGATTTGCACCAAGCTGCCCCCGGATTTTGGCGCACGCGATCGGATTGTGGCGCATCGGCACCGACTTTCACGCAACAGAAATTGGGGGGCATGGCCATCGGAAAACCCGACGGATTCTGTTACATATAACTTATATAAATGTTGCTAGACACTACGGATTTTACATGATGACATATATATGGACTGCAACATAAACTTATATAGAAAGAAGAAATAAAGATATAGATGTTGCATATTTTGTGATTCTGCATGTTGGCACGTCTTTTATAAAGGTATATATCTGTATGTAATTGTACGTGATGGACATGCATTATTAGTTCTAGTAGATGTATGATTAATTATTTTTGCAGTTAATTCCTCCTGGATATCTTGATCCTAGAGATAGAATCCAATATGCTTCCCATTTTAGAAGCATTTCTCTCCAGTCACCTCCACAGGCCGGGCAAAAAACACGCTCCAGTGCATTGAAGCGAAGGGAAGAAAAATCTTTGTTGTGGTATTCTATAAGATGTTTTGCTGCTCCAGAGGCATGGATGTCTCCATTTTTAATGTTAGTGATGTGCTGACTAATTTTTTTTTTTTAAGTTTCTGAACTGTACATGTTATATAGATACACATACATTCAATGCATTGTATGGAATATACCACGTGATGTGAGTCGCAATTGATAAACGCATTGATTTTGTGTGTGTTAGTCTTTATGTATTTTTATATTTTATTATTTATTAACTTCTGGTTCCCAAATTCATATTGTCATTTGTGCAATAGCTTATTGTCAGTGCTTATTACTATTTACTTTTCATCTAGTCAAAACAAACAAAAATTACACTCCAATTTTTTCCATTAACCAAATCCTTTCCACAGAAAGAAAATGCATAGAAGAAATTGCATAGAAGAGAAGCACAACCACTGTATGGTATGCTACTGATGAAGAAGGCGGAGCCTTTGCAACACGTTTAGGGATACAGCGATAGAGTGATAACAAATGAAGTTGCTTTTAAAACCATAAGTTGCTCTAAAATCGAAGTTAGAGAGAGGCAGTATCCTAAACCAAAGAACTGTAAGAACAAACTTATAATAGAAACTCCACTAAAGTAATTTCTTCTATTAAACGGAGGCCATGAACAAACTGCTGCCATACTTACATTTGTGGTGCGCCGGGACTTCCAAATATGCATGCGCATGAAAAGAAACCACATTAACCATGTAAGTAAAGAAGAGATGGCAAAAGAAGCCCATTCCCCAGGACGCGGGTGGTGAGTAAAATTGCATATAATACTGCACCAGTAACGTAAGACGTCAGCTTATGGTATATACCGCGAAGGATATTATTTACACACCATCTACGGACACCGCAGTGGATATTGCAGCTTAGATGTTCACATTGCATATGATATTGCAAGTATATATATCATTTTTTTTTTTGTATAATTTTGTTTTTATTGGTAACCGGAATACAAGAAGAAAACAGGAACACAGTCCTTCTCACATCAATAATATGCATGAAAAAGGTATAAAACAGTCAAACAATAGGTCATACATGAATCATAAATGCTGGTATATGATTTTTATCTAGGGCTTAAACCGCCCTTATCAGTTGTAAAGGTGACTTTCTAATTAACTCTTTCATGGCTGCCTGGTACCGGGACGAGAGAACAAACCCAAGACACATCAGTCTCTTAGTGAATGTAGAATCTCCCCCCAGTTTATTAGTGTCCAGTTGCATATATCAAACAGAACATTATCATAAAAGGGGCGTGAACAGAAGATAGAATACTGAAATGCTGTTGGCCATAATGAATTTACCAGAACATTCTCTGAAGACATTCTATCAAAGGGTTAATGAAGTATAAAGTATTCCCTGTTCTCAGAGACCTCTATCTCAGACTAATTGCCCTTGTGTTAGCTCTGTTAAGTCCTAACATAGCCTTCACACAGAGAAACTTCAGACATATAAGAGCTAAAATGAAAACACAGCAATTTCTAAACAGTGACATTAGCTGTAAGCAGGTTAGCACCCCTGGCTAAAACTAAAATGTCTGCTTTGTCTAAGATGGCTGCTGTTTGGTTCTCTTGGTTCAAAATGGCCGCTGTAGAGGAATATATCACTAACAGTATACATTACACATAATCACTTTAGGGGTTACTCATACATGTTCTTGTTCATGAGGAAAGAAGTATGGGAGAATGGGGAAAGTGTACGGGAGGGGGAAGGAAGGGGTGGAGGATAAAACAAGAGGGACAACATAAGAGGGGGGGCATCCAGGTCGGGGGTTGAAAGGCTACCTAAAAAGGCTGGAGGAAAGACCCATCCAACATTTCAAATGGATTGTCTGAATTCAGTAGATTGTTGGAAGAGGATCCACAGTTGCCAGGTTTTATTAAACTTGGCATATGTGCCACAGAGAGAGGAGGTGAGGTCTTCCATGTGCATAATGTTGTTGACTTTATTGATCCACATGGCTATTGTTGGAGGAGTGGTTTGCTTTGAGAGTATTGGGATACAGGATCAGGCCCCTTTATTAAGATACTTCACCAAAAACATAAGGACCATTAGCCATTTTTTCATTAATAAAACATGAAATAAATATTTATTTTGTATTGCTTAAAAAACATCAAATTAACATGAATAAAACACAATAGTCCCCAAAGTTTTTGGGAGGAACGGACCCTACTGTAGCATGAGTGCGCTTAATATTAATGACTCCTATGTCATAGTTTGTTTTGGAAAGTTCCATACAATTGCATATACGATCATAAGTGTATTGCTAATACGAGATTATACCATGAACATAGTCATAACAATGTATATATTCCCACTATGAAGATCGCTACCTCTGCGTTCAGCTGCCATTATCTCCATTAATAAGAATCCTAGCAGAGATCGTTTGTATGTGTGTGTTGAGATATCGCAGTGGTGGAGGAGGAGGAGAGGAGGACCCAGCCTTACTTAGTCTCCACATACTAAGGAGATAAGAAATTGCAGCCAAAATGAAAGAAGCATCCATCCTCCACTCCGCATCTCCAGCACCTGGGGGGCACATGCAGGAAAATGTTGTGCAATCGGGTAGGAGCCCTATACCATCTGGCCATGAGTTTGTACCCTACCTCCTGGTATCTTGAGCTCAGTGAGGTGCTGTGACATAATTAAAAAATATATGTCTACTGTTCAGATGTGAGTGAAATATTTAAGTCAGTTTCCAATTGTGTCAAGTACAGTGGGCCAGGATATCAAGAATGGATAGGAGACACTGATACGAGTAGGAGAGTGTGTGTCGTACGGTTCCCGTGTTGGAGCAGAGGCATTCAAATGAGTTTAAGTTTCTAGAGAATTGAGAGCAAGGAGGAAGAGGTCAAATAATGATGCAACTGTTGAGCTCTCTATGCTCCCAGTGGGCATGGGTCCGTAAGTTCCATGAGCTTTTGACAAAAGTGTCCGCTCTAAACCTGCCTGCTCATCCCGATTGTTTTAATTCAGTGTCCTCACACCCTGGAGGGAAGTCGGGGTGCCCCAATATTGGTGTCAATGGTATTTGGGCAGTTTTTTTCCCTTTTAGGGAAAAAAAAATTACTTTTTCCATGCATGTTCATCGTACAATCATTGTAGCTGTGTGCATAAAGACCTGTAGTTTTTATTTGCTCATGTTTAATGTAATTTTTAGTTTGATGGGTGATTAAAATATTTGGAGAATGGTTTTCCTTTATTTTTTTAAAAGTTTGGTCCATGTTTGATGCCAGTGTCTAAGTTGTTAAAGTCCTGGGATCTGATCTTTTCCAATCCTGGGTGTTGGGCTGGGCTTTGGTAACGCAGCCCAGTGCTGGCAATCGTATTCTGATGCCTTAGAAAGGTGTCTAATCAGAAGCAGTTATGTGAAGTGATGTATACACATGCAGCACATTGCTCTCCAGAAATTTTTATGACAAAATAATCTGTTCTGTACATCTGAATAGGACTGTTTTGGTGAAATGCGTTTGGATTTCTACCTGCCATATTCACTTGAATTGTTGCAGATATATGGTAGCTGTGCACGTTTCATTGTGCGTGCAACATGTACTATTTGCTGGTTATATTCATTTGGTGATTCTAAAGTAAGTCTGAAATAGAATTTAATTACAGATGGGTTTATTTTGGCAACCTTAACTGGAAAGATGGTAATTAGAGATGAGCGAGCACTAAAATGCTCGAGTGCTCGTTATTCGAGACGAACTTTTCCAGATGCTCGAGTGCTCGTCTCGAATAACGAGCCCCATTGAAGTCAATGGGAGACTCGAGCATTTTTCAAAGGGACCATGGTTCGGGAATAAAATGTGTTAATTAATTGAAAAAGAATGTCTTCTGATAAGTGATCAGATGTATGCAAACATCTGCAATCTATTCTTCACTGTTCCGCGCGTATATTATCTCCCGACAAGTTAACAGATGTGAAGAACAGTGAAGAATAGAATAAAAACAGTGACCACATGATCATTTAAGTGAAAAACACAGTGAAGAATAGATTGTAGATGTTCTGCACATCTGCTTACTTGTCGGGAGATACGCTGTCCCGGGATCCGCTGCTCTTCTTCCACTGAAGTCTCCCCGATGTCTCCGTGCCCCTATGTCTCCGTGCCCATATGTCTCCGTGCCCATATGTCTCCGTGCCCATATGTCTCCGTGCCCATATGTCTCCGTGCCCCGATGTCTCCGTGCCCATATGTCTCCGTGCCCATATGTCTCCGTGCCCCGATGTCTCCGTGCCCATATGTCTCCGTGCCCCGATGTCTCCGTGCCCATATGTTTCCGTGCCCATATGTCTCCGTGCCCATATGTCTCCGTGCCCATATGTCTCCGTGCCCCGATGTCTCCGTGCCCCGATGTCTCCGTGCCCCGATGTCTCCGTGCCCCGATGTCTCCGTGCCCCGATGTCTCCGTGCCCATATGTCTCCGTGCCCATATGTCTCCGTGCCCATATGTCTCCGTGCCCATATGTCTCCGTGCCCATATGACTCCGTGCCCCGATGTCTCCGTGCCCCGATGTCTCCGTGCCGCTCCCCGATGTCTCCGTGCCGCTGCCGGATGTCTCTGTGCTGCTCCCCGGTGTCTCTGTGCTGCTCCCTTGTGTCTCCGTCCTGCTCACCGTGTTCTGCAATGTCTTCTTCACACATATATATTGTTCTTCACATACTATTTTGTTCGCACCGTTCCGCGCGTATCTTCCGACAAGTAAGCAGATGTGCCGAACATCTGTAATCTATTCTTCACTGTGTTTTTCACTTAAATGATCCTGTGTTCACTGTTTTTATTCTATTCTTCATTGTTCTTCACTGTGTTTTTTTAATTAAATGCTCGATCTCGAGCAGGGGAAATACTCGTCCGAGCAACGAGCCGTCTCGAGTACCTTAATGCTCGAACGAGCATCAAGCTCGGACGAGCATGTTCGCTCATCTCTAATGGTAATATGAGAGCACCCTGGAGGCATTCAGTGTTTTCAGACTTCTGAATATATATTGTATCTAAGTATTTCCATATAAGACAATTTTGCAACTTTTCACTCCTACAAAGAATGAAAAAGTCTGTAATGTTTGTCATATGTACTGAGTGAGACAGAATTAAAAAAAACCTATAAAATGATATTGGGTCTTTGTTACTAAGAGTTGTGCAAGCTGCACTAAATATGGTGTGCAGGGTTCACTCGAGGTCATTCCTGGCTCCCGTTCTTCATGAATCATGTGACCTCTGCCCAGCTCCCACAGAGTTCACCAACTTTTTCGAGGTGCACCTTTAACAAAGGGCGTTTCTGTGAGACTTTGCATGATAAATCTGGCGCATGGTCTGACTGAGCACCGGAACACCCCCTGATTTGTGTTGCATGATGAGTAGTGCACAATTGTGGTGCAGACACTTCTTAAATACCTGTGCAAGCAGTTTGCACCTAAAAGAACGTGCAAAGTCTGGCAGATGGCCCTTAATAAATGTGCCCCACTGTTTTCTTTTTAAATAACTAATTTGCTACATATTTGATACAAAAAAACAGAACTTAAAGGGAAATTGTCATAAGGTTATAAACCACAAAATGTACCTTATATGGCAGGATGAATGTATTCTGTTGGTGTCTTTATGAAGGGCCAACATTGCCTCATGCCAAAAAAATTAAGTTATATTCAAAGTCTTCCTCCAGTCAGGGAGGTGGGGTGAATGGTGCAGCAGTCAACCTGGCACCCCTCCTCACGGCCGTTTAGTCAGAGAACCCCGCCTCCTTCCTCCTCTGCAGCCACTCCATGCCTTGCCTCCTTGCTTGTAGGGGATTCCCCGTCCTGCCGTGGTCTCCCCAGAGTTCTCATGCATGTGTATTGTGCACATGTTCATCCCATCAGGATCGTGTTTCCTTTAATATCTGGTACAGAAACCTTTGTTTGCAATTACAGAGGTCCCCTAAATATTACCAAAACAACAACAACAACAAAAATACAAAGCTATGACTCTATAGATCTAAAAAATATCATATTTTATTGTTACGATAAATACATAAATAAGATACAGAAAACTGCATAGAGGAGAGGAGGATAAAAACCTAGCCGGATGTAATAAATATTCTAGCGAGAACAGAATACATAGATTTGACCACAAAACTGGAATTAATGTATCGGCACACAATGTAATCCTATCATTAACAGAAAATACCAGTTATAACATATCTATTCGCTCTATGAAAGAGGCCTACAATACACTTATGCCTACCACATTTAGTTGTTATGTAATGCAATATTCCTGTTGGTAAAATAACCATATCACACTTTGAATGCAATGATAGAAAGAAGAAATAAAGATATAGATGTTGCATATTTTGTGTTCCTGCATGTTGGCACGTCTTTTATATAGGTATATAAATCTGTATGTAATTGTACGTGATGGACATACATTATTAGTTCTAGTAGATGTATGATAAGTTCATTCCTCCTGGGTATCCTGATCCTAGAGATAGAATATGCTTCCCATTTTAGAAGCATTTTTCTCCAGTCACCTCCCCAGGCCGGGCAAAAAACACGCTCCAGTCCAATGAAGCGAAGGGAAGAAAAATCTTTGTTGTGGTATTCTATAAGATGTTTTGCTGCTCCAGAGGCATGGATGTCTCCATTTTTAATGTTAGTGATGTGCTGACTAATTATTTTCTTAAGTTTCTGAACTGTACATGTTATATAGATACACATACATTCAATGCATCGTATGGAATATACCACGTGATGTGAGTCGCAATTGATAAACGCATTGATTTTGTGTGTGTTAGTCTTTATGTATTTTTATATTTTATTATTTATTAACTTCTGGTTTTTGTCAGTATATATTACTATTTGCTTTTCATCTAGTTAAAACAAACAAAAATTACACTCCAATTTTTTCCATTAACCAAATTCTTTCCACAGTTTCCTAAGAAATTGCATAGAAGAGAAGCACAACCACTGTATGGTACGCTACTGATGAAGAAGGCGGAGCCTTTGCAACGCGTTTAGCGATACAGCGATAGAGTGATAACAAATGAAGTTGTTTCTTACTTTTAATACCATAAGTTACTCTAAAATCGAAGACAGAGAGAGGCAGTATCCTAAACTAAAGAACTGTAAGAACAAACTTATAACAGAAACTCCACTAAAGTGAGTAATTTCTTCTAATAAACGGAGGCCATGAACAAACTGCTGCCATACTTACATTTGTGGTGCGCCGGGACTTCCAAATATGCATGCGCATGAAAAGAAACCACATTAACCATGTAAGTAAAGAAGAGACGGCAAAAGAAGCCCATTCCCCACGACGCGGGTGGTGAGTAAAATTGCATATGATACTGCACCAGTAACGTAAGACGTCAGCTTATGGTTTATACCGCAAAGGATATTATTTACACACCATCTACGGACACAGCATACACTCTGTGTGACTGGATATCGCAGCTTACATGTTCACATTGCATATGATATTGCAAGTATATATATAATCTTTTTTTTTTGTATAATTTTGTTTTTATTGGTAACCGGAATACAAGAAGAAAGGAGGAACGCAGTCCTTGTCACATCAATAATATGCATGAAAAAGATATAAAACTGTCAATCAATAGGTCATACATGAATCATAAATGGTGGTATACATTACATATAATCACTTAAGGGGTTACTCATACACGTTCATGTTCCAGTCTCCACCGTACTCCAGCCATTTTTATAATAGTAATGAACAGAACCGCTGGGGAGTCCTGTAACTCTGTGGAGAATTCACAAAGGGCTCCCCAGGACAACGCTATCTAAGACAGAGGAAAGAAGTATGGGAGAATGGGGAAGGAGTACGGGAGGGGGAAGGAAGGGTTGGAGGATAGAACAAGAGGGACAAAATAAGAGAGGGGGGTATTCAGGTCGGGGGGTAAAAGGCTACCTAAAAAGGCTGGAGGAAAGACCCTTCCAACATTTCAAATGGATTGTCCGAATTCAGTAGATTGTTGGAATAGGATCCACAGTTGCCAGGTTTTATTAAACTTGGCATATGTGCCATAGAGAGAGGATGTGAGGTCTTCCATGTGCATAATGTTGTTAACTTTATTGATCCACATGGCTATCGTTGGAGGATTGGTTTGCTTCCAGAGTATTGGGATACAGGATCGGGCCGTCATTATTAAGATACTTCACCAAAAACATAAGGACCATTAGCCATTTTTTCAGTAATAAAACATAAAATAAAGATTTATTTCATATTGCTTAAAAAACATCATTAGCATGAATAAAACGAAATGGTCCCCAAAGTTTTTGGGAGGAATGGACCAGACTGTAGCATGAGGGCGCTAAATATTAATGACTCCTATGTTATAGTTTGTTTTGGAAAGTTCCATACAATTGCATATATACGATCATAAGTGTATTGCTAATACAAGATTATACCATGCACATAGTCATAACAATGTCAAAATAAAATAATGACACACCTGTTGAGCTCTCTATGCTCCCAGTGGGCATGGGTCCATGAGCTTTGGAGTAGTCAACCATGCCGTCCCTACAAAAGTTTTCTGCTCTAAACTTGCCCGCTCATCCCCATTGTTTAAATACAGTGCCCTTACACCCTGGAGGGGAGTCGGGTTGCCCTAATATTGGTGTCAATGGTGAGTATTTGGGCAATATTTTTTCCCTTACGGTTTCAAATTGACAGTGGAGAATAGTCGGGCCGATCGTGGGATGTGTTTTTAAAGCTGTAGTCCTTTTGGCAATCAGCCATGGTAGCACTTGCAGCGGAGTTGTAGTAAAGGTCTGCTCCAGACATATCTGAAGCTTTAGGCCAGAATTACAGCACCAGTCCAATGCTACGGCCAGAAGGGCCGCTGTGTGATAGCGTTTGAGGTCTGACAATCCAATACCCCCAGAAAATTGAGTGATATAGGGTGGTATGCTTCATTGTAGCAGGTTTAGCAGCCCAAATAAATTTGGCATTCAGGGAGCGAAAGTATACTTCTGGTAATTTGATTGGGATTGCCAGGAAGAGATGGAAGAACATTCATTTTGAATGTAGCACATCTACCAAACCATGACAAATGCTTTTAACCCACCTGGTGAAGTCCTCCCGCACTCTCTAAGTTAAGTGTGTAGAGCTTGGATAGGTCAACAGCTGGGTCCCTAAATAGGTGATACTCTGGGATGCCCACTTAAAATTGATGTCCTGATTAGATCGTACACAACGGAGAAAAGGCTTCAGGAAAGGAGACAGTGGGCAGCAGTATCTTCTGATCTTCTGATCAGCTACGTGTGCTCCAAACAGACTGTACCTGTCACACATATATTAACCCCTTAAGAACGCAGCCATTTTACAGCTTAAGGCTCAGCCCCATTTTTTTGGATTCAACCCATTTTCAAATCTGCACCCCTCAAACTATCAGAAACAGCTTTTAAGAAGATTGTTAACCCCTTGAGAACTTCGTAGTAATTCATAGTAATTGAATCAAAATGGAGGTGAAATTTAGAATGGTCAAATTGTGCCGGTTATACGTTCATTTAGCCCTAAAATTTACACATTTCCAAAAGATAAAAATACAATCTCCCAAGTACAGATACCCCCAACATGTGGACATTACTTGTTTTATGGGTGCACAGCGAGGTGCAGAAGGGAAGGAGCGCCCTGCAGCTGCCAGGATTTTAGTTTTCTCATTGCCTCCTTTTGTAGGCTATCAAATTTGCGCTTTTTCATTATTGGTGCCATGTGATGGCATTTTTTTTTTTGCGGGGTGAGATGCTTTTTCCAGTGTTACCATTTTGGGGTTGGTATCACCTATTGTTGAAAATTTAGGAACCTGTTTTTTAAGGGCAGGAGTAGAAAAGCATCAATTCTGTACTGGAATTTTGACCTCACCGTATAGCCTAATAATCAGGTTATCTTTATTCTGTGGGTCAATACGATTGCGGGGATACCAGACTTGAATATATTTTCTTACGTTTTACTTAATTTGTCAAATAAAACCGTAATGTGGGGAAAAATCTATCATTTTTGCATTGCCATCTTCCAAGTGGCATAAGATTTTTACTTTTTGGCTATGGAGCTGGTTGATGGCTTGTTTTTTGCGGGACATGTTGTACTTTGCACCAGTATCATTCTGGAGTACATATGTTTTTTTTATCACGTTTTATTGCATTTTTTGTAAGATTGAATAGGTAAAAATGATAATTTTGTGGATTTTCAACAGTTTTTTTAAACTGTACGGGTTCAATAATGATTTACTTTTATTCTACGGGTTGTTAAATATGCGGTAATACTATATATGTGGGGTTTTTATTATGATTTAGACATTTTTGGGGGGTTATATGTCTCTTTATATGTTAAGGGGCTTTTTGGGATTTTTATTGATTTATTTTTTATTGAATAACATTTTTTTTTTTACTTTTTCACTTTTTCCACCATGGGACATGAACAAGCAATCATCTGATTGCTTGTTCATGATAATACTCTGCAATATACCCTGATGTATTGCAGGGTATTAGCAGTGCCAGCCTATGCACATGCCTAGGATGGCACTGTGCCTGAAAGATGACGTCACAGACGCCATCTTTCAGGCACTGCCTTCAGACACTTCTGGGGTCCCGATCGGACCCCAGAAATGCCATAGCAACGATCGGCGCCCCCCAAAAACGGTTCGGGGTGGCCGATCGTGGGGGAAAGATCTCCCATAGGCATGTTAGATGCATTTAACGGGTTACACACCCGCAATCGGAGCTCACTCCGATCGCGGGTGTTACACTGGAGTGCCGGCTATTAGTTACAGCCAGCACCACATGTTTCCCGATGCCGGTTCGGCTCCAATCCAGAACCGAGCCAGCATCAGCTCAGATATATCCGCCACTGAGCCCTAAGTCACTGCGCTCCATGGCGGATATATCTGCCACGGAGCGCTAAGGGGTTAAACATCTGCTCAATTTCTGCATTTTTCCGATGTTTTTGCACAGGAAATGTTCAGATACCTTAAACATAAAATTGAGCAAAATGGTCCATAGTAGCAATGGACCCACATACACCACCTCCTATGTGGTGTAGTTTTGCGATTAAATTTGCGTTCTTATGAAAATTCTCAAATGATAAATGTGGTGTTGCAGACTCTGTGGTGTATTTTTTCCACCATTGCATGACTTTAGAGTTGCTTGTTATTATTGCAAAGAAAAAAAACCATGCAAAAACAATGTTTGCGCAAAAATTAGCGACAATTATACGCCAAGAAGCTACATAGGACTAATGATAAATATCCCTCCATGTGTCCGTCAATTGGTGATCATCAAGTAGCCCCCTTAGCCTGCGCAGCCTGCAATGTGACAAGGAGGAAGAGCCCAAAGTATCGATGCTAGGGTCCAGGGCAACGTTGTCTCCCACAACTAGGTGGCCCTCAGCGAAGTCTTCTATGGGATATAGAGGATAAAGCTTGGGCTTGCACTGTATTAGGGAGACACTGAGGCAAAGATTAAGATGGAGGTGCCTCTTGCATATGGATTAGTAGTGTAGCTATATAATCTTATAATAACTTTAGTGGCAAGTGGATTCGGATTAACTGTGGATTCTCTGTTGATTCTTATGGACATATCTTTAAAGGATATTTTGAAGAACATATTGTAAGGATAGTTCTAAGGACATACTTCTAGGACATAGGACATAGTTTTTTTAAGGATACACTTTGAGAACTCTATGGATATAGAAGCATTAGGTGTGTGAGTGCGTGGGCCCAGCACTTATACTATTTGATACATTCTGACACATGTGATTATATTGTGATACTATTGTTTTGATATATTATGCTACATTGTGGTATCTGTCTATACATCATTGTGTTTTAAACTATTTTATTAAAATAATAACAAAACTTGTATAACAAAACTGAGGGAACAGTCTTATTGGGGTATATGCAGATGGTGCATATTGCAATTTCTTGTTTTTCCTATTGTAATACATACAGCAATGCCAAATTCATAGTGGTTTTTCATTTGCATAATGAAATCCATCAGGGAAAAAAATAACTTTTTCCATGCATCTTCATCTTACAATCATTGTAGCTGTGTGCATAAAGACCTGCAGTTTTTATTTGCTCATGTTTAATGTCATTTTTAGTTTGATGGATGATTAAAAAATTTGGAGAATGGTTTTCCTTTATCTTTTTTTAAAGTTTGACCAATGTTTGGTCCATGTTTGATGGCAGTGTCTAAGTGGTTAAACTCCTGGGATCTGATCTTTTTTCCAATCCTGGGTGTTGGGCTGGGCTTTGGTAACGCAGCCCAGTGCTGGCAATCGTATTCTGATGCCTTAGAAAGGCATCTCATCAGAAGAGGCTATATGAAGTGATGTATACACATGCAGCAGATTGTTCTCCAGAAATTTTTATGACAAAATAATCTGTTCTGTACATCTGAATGGGACTGTTTTGGTGAAATGCGCTTGGATTTCTACCTGCCATATTCACTTGAATTGTTGCAGATATATGGTAGCTGTGCACTTTTCATTGTGCGTGCAACGTGTACTATTTGCTGGTTATATTTATTTGGTGATTCTAAAGTAAATCTGGAATAGAATTTAATTAGATTATATTACAGATGGGTTTATTTTGGCAACCTTAACTGGTAAGATGGTAATATGAGAGCACCCTGGAGGCATTTAGTGTCTTCTTTTGACCTGTATACTGCATATAAGAATTTCCATACACAGACAATTTTGCAACTTTTCCCTCATACATAGAATTAAAAAATCTGTAATTTTTCTCATAGCTACAGAGTGAGACAGGATTTAAAAAAAAAAACCTATAAAATGATATTGGGGCTTTTTTTTTACTAAGAGTAGAGCAAACTGCACTTAATGCAGTGTGCCTGTGTAGTGTGCAGGGTTCATGATTCCCGGCTCCGTTCTATATGAATCTGGTGCCCTCTGCCCACCTCCAACAGAGTTCAGCAACTTTTTTGTGGTTCACTTTTATCATAGGGGGGCACATTTACTTACCTGTCCGAGTCGCGATCCCCCAATCCAGACTCTCCGGCGATGATGCACTGTGCCACGATCCACGTAGATCCTGCGCCCAATATCCTGCATGTGTCGCTCCCCGCTCAGGTGTGCCGGAGTTCCCCTTCCTTCTTCACTTTGCAACACAAATTTAAATGTAAATCATGTGCGATCGTCCGACGGCCCACCCCCGATTTGTGTTGAATGAAATCCGGCGTGATTGCGACACAATCCGATCCCGTGTGACACAATTCCCTGGCGCGATCCCTGAAAAGTTAGTAAACACAACAAAAATGCAGCCATGGGACCCTTAGTAAATAAGCCCCAGAGTGTTTCTTTCAGACTTTGCATGATAAATCTGGTGCACAGTCCAACTGAGCAGTGTAACACCCCCTAATTTGTGTTGCTTGATGAGTAGTGCATAATTGTGATGCGGACACTTCTTTAATACCTGTGCAAGCAGTTTGCACCTAAAGGAATGTGCAAAGTCTTACAGAAAACTGGCACAAAGCCCTTAGTAAATGTGGCCCACTGTTTTATTTTTAAATAACTAATTTGCTACATATTTGATACAAAAAAAACAAAACTTAAAGGGAAATTTTCATAAGGTTTTAAACCCCAAAATGTACCTTATATGGCAGGATGAATGTATTATGTTGGTTTTTTTTCGAAGGGCCAACATTGCCTGATGCCAGAAAAATGATGTTCTATTCACAGTCTTCTTCCAGTCAGGGAGGTGGGGTGCAGAAGTCAACCTGGCACCCCTCCTCATGACCGTTTAGTCAGAGAACCCCGCCTCCTTCCTCCTCTGCAGCCACTCCATGCCTTGCCTCTTTGCTTTTTAGGGGAATCCCTGTCCTGCCACGGTCTCCCCAGAGTTCTCATAAATGCATATTGGGGCTCATTTACTAAGGGTCCGAATAGCGCTAGTGCATTTTCGCTGGGTCTCCCGAATTTTTCCGATTTGCGCCGAAGTGCCGCAGGATTTTTTGCGCACGCGATCGGATTGAGGCGCATCTGCGCTGGCTTGCACACGACAGAAATCGGGGGGTGTGGCTGTTGGAAAACCTGACAGATTCGGAAAAAACATGAAATTTTTTTTAAAAATTGTGTCACAAGAATAGCACTTCAGCTTCAGCACTTCAGAACACCTATTGGATATCGGGCGCACGACCTTAGTGAATCCCGGCAAGCTCCGAATCAACCTCGGACAACACGCTGCAGGATCACGACTGGACCGGGTAAGTAAATGAGCCCCATTGTGTATTGTGTACATGTATTCGGCCAGAGACACAGGCGCACTGCACATGTTCATCCCATTAGGATCGCGTTTCCTTTAATATCTGGTCCAGAAACCTTTATTTGCAATTACTGAGGTCACCTAAATATTACCAAAACAGCAACACAAAAACATACAAAGCTATGACTCAATAGATCTAAAAAATATCAAATTTAATTTTTATACGATAAAAACATAAATAATATATAGAAAACTGCATAGAGGAGAGGAGGATAAAAACCTAGCTGGATGTAATTAATATTCTGGAGAGAACAGAATACATAGATTTGACCACAAAACTGGAATGAATGTATCGGCACACAATATAATCCTATCTTTAACAGAAAATACCAGTTATCACATATCCATTGAGCAATGTCTATCCGCTCTATGAAAGAGGTCTGAAATGCACTTATGTCTACCACTTTTAGTTGTTATGTAATGCAATATTCCTGTTGGTAAAATAACCATATCACAGTTTGCATGCAATGATACTCAAACTGTCCCATACATTTAAGGAGCCCGTCATAGCCCCCCTGGCCAAGGGAGGTAAATTTAGGAACATAAGTAGTTTGATATTAGGATCCAAAACATTGTGTACCTTGTGTCATGATGGACGCCCATCAAAGAAAGACAACCCGCATTGCACTACTATCGGCTTCGTCAGGAGGTCACCTAAATATTACACCTACAGGAGCTGATATGACATCCCCTTTCAAATAGAGATAGACTAATATGGTGTTAGCCCCCTGGTTGCAGCTCAAACAGTCTTCAATTTCCAGATTGACTTAAAGATTAGCCTTCATGACCATTATTGAGGCCTGAACTCTCAATCTCTCTTTTAATTCACCCAAAAAATTGTTTGACAGGGTTTATACATCAAGCTCACCGAACCACCCCCCTTTTGCGGCGGATACATCAAGAGACATAGGCCTCTTAATGTCTCTACCACACCACTGAGTAAAACTATGCCATGTCTGACCCAAGGTAGTTTTGCGCAAAAACCTGTGGTAGAATGTATGCAGATTTTTAGAAAGTATACAGGCATGGTTCAAGATACCCTCAAACTGGTCCCTACTCGCCCACATGGCTTAATAATTGCAATTTCTTGCAGTTGGTATTGTACTCAAAGGGGTTTGTCCATGGAAGAAAATTCTCTAATTTATTTTTGTATTATCGCTTATCACTCAGTGATGGTCATTGTAAGATTCCAGGGTGTAGACAGGGACTCTCTAAGCAGACACATTATGATCCATCTAGTTCTGTGGGCTGACAATGTGATTAGATTATCAGGGTACAAGGTGTATATACACTTTCATTTACCTTCTGAACATTGTACTAGTAGCTGACACATAAAAAGAGAGATGAGACAGATCACAGATGAGATGATGAGATCCATGAGATGTATATTACATGGTCAGATCTGCTGCATCTTTGTTCTGCCACACACACTATTAGATCTGCTGTGCCTCCCTCCCCCTTACCCCGGATAAAAAAACTTACCTGCCTGTAGCTTGTAGTTCTCCTCTATCTTCTACAGTTGTTTGTATGGAGGAAGTCAGTGTGTATCCGTGTGAGCTCATCCTGGAAAATAGGGGGAGTGGGAGGGTCAGAAGATACAGAGTCAGAAACCAGAAGGCAACTGAAATTGTGTACAGCAGGACTGATAGAGACAAATTGGAATTATATCTGTGAAATGCTGTATTTTTGTTAATAACAGGGTATTAGAGAATGTGTTATTTTGTTATCCTGAGTGTATTTAAGAAACTTGTCTTCATGGGAATACCCATTTAAGGTAAGCGTATTTTTTATTTCCTGAGAATAGCATCCAGGGTCTAGGTCCTCCTACAAGGTTTAGATGTAACACAATGGGGGTCATTTACTAAGGGCCCGATTCACGATTTCCCGACGTGTTACCTGAATATTTCCGTTTTGCGCAGATTTTCCCTGTATTGCCCTGGGATTTTGGCGCATCGGCGCTGGCATTCACGCGACAGAAATCGGGGGCGTGGCCGAAAGAAAACCCGCAGAATTCGGAAAAACCGCCGCATTTAAAAAAAGGTGTCGCGGGACTCGCGCTTACCTTCACCAGGAATAGGCTGGTGTACTTCAGTGCATTCCGGCGGGCCTCGGCGGACTTCAGCGCAGCAGCGCCACCTGGTAGACATCGGAGGAACTACCTTAGTGAATCCCGGCCGGACCCGAATCCAAAGCAGAGAATGCGCTGCTGGATCGCGAAGGGACCGGGTAAGTAAATCTGCCCCAATGTGCCCTTTTCACTCCATAAAACTTTAGTAATGATGTTTACTAATTATATTCATAATCCAAGATAGTACGATCCCCACAGGGACTTCTTTCTTTACTCCTTCTAGGAGTATTTTGCAAGCATTTGCTATCTTTATGTAACTCATTCCATTTTTATCATATTATCCTCCAGTGCTCTGACCACTTTTTCTGCTTCATCAAATCTTTCCATTACTTTTCCTGTCTCAGTCATAATTATTGAAATATCCGCTCTTCTCAATACTGGTTGCCACTGCTAAAGTTGACAGATTTACATTTATATATTTTACCAACATTTGGAGAGAGAAAAAAGTAGACCGCACATCCACACACTATACAATGATCTATTATTGCTAAAATACACTAACAAAACCCACTAACCACTTCACAGCACTAACAGCCCCCTCAGTACCCATAGCTATGGCCCCCCGGATCCTGACTAGCACCGCACCACAGCAACATCCCAGGTGGTCTTTCACAGGAGACCGTATATATATATATATATATATATATATATATATATATATATATATATATATATATATTTATAAGTAAGGAAAGTCCAAACAGCACACAAAAACAATGGTTTGTTGTGGGTGCAAGCTCAATATGACTAGGCTCCAAGTCCTTCAAAGTAGGTTGAAAAAGGCTCCTTGGAACCGAAACGTTGTTGCACTATGATGTACTTTTAAACATGGAATAAACAACACTTTTCTTCACTGAAAAACTATACGACTTGGAGTGCTGCCTATTTTCGTTTACATATATATATATATATATATATATATATATATATATATTAATAAGATCAAAGAAGTTCAGCTCACCTTCTATAGAAAACCCCTTTCGCACGGACAGCAAGATGAACCCCACGGACTTAGGGTCTATGATATGATTTCAAACGAAGAAATGCGATCCAGCGTCTCAGGGGAATATAATGATAAAACTTTGCTTTTATTGAAGTTCCAAAAAACATAAAAACGTTAGGCAAGGTACACAGCCTCTATTGTCATGGTCTGCAGGAATTGACCTACGCGTTTCGCTCAGGCGAGCTTACTCATGGTCTACTTGCAGCTATTTAAAGATCGCGGTCCTCCTCGGCATGTGATATCACAGTCACATGACACATGACCCGGCATGTGACGTCACGGTCACGTGACCCGCGTCACATGACCCAAGAAGCTCCGCCTCCAGGAGGATCGCGATCATGTACAAATTTTAAAAAGACTTATAAAGTATTAAAAAAGAGAGAGTGCCACAAGAAAAGGTAAGTGGGGTGGCATGTGGATACAGATCTATGCAACAATTAAATGTTGAACTTACATAAAAAACATTGCGGATAACAACAAAAGAGAAAAAATAATTAATTACATTTCTTATGGTACTGGTGTTGGTAAAGTTGCAGGGAATAACACTGGAATACTACGGAAGACAGTAGAACAGCACAACATTAGGGAATTGCGGAAGACAGTAAGGTAACACAATATATTTAGAGTTAATAACATAGGATTAAATCCTGTCTTAAGTTCATACCCAAAGGTTGGACGGTTTTCAGGATAAACATCCAATATGTCTCCCTATTCATAAGTTTTTTCCTGTGGTCTCCACCTCTTATTGGTTTCGTAACTTTTTCGATTCCCTGCCACCTAAATGTGTTGCAGTTACTGTCGTGTAGGTCGCGGAAGTGTTTCGAGGCGGCTGACATATTAGTTAAATTAGTGTTTTTGACATCTGAGAGATGTTTTCTAATGCGGGTCTCTCTCTTTTTTAGGAGTTGTGTGCAGGAGGCAGACATTGCACTGCTAAAGTTTCTGGTATGATCTGTCCTCCGATGTGCGATGTGACTCCTTATCAAAGCTGAAGCGTTACAGTGTCCTCTGTCCAGGCAGCGTCTCATTACAGCCCACTGTGACATGTCAGTGACAGACCGTGTAGCAGGGAAAGGACATCCCTGCACAGAGAGCTCACAGGACGCTGTAGAGTCAGTGCTCATGGATGTGTATGGTCACATGACCCATCATCTCCTGCCATCTTATGGACCGGAGCAGCAGGCTGCAGAGCAGGAAGGCATTTCTGAAGGAGGGCTGTGGATTCTGATTTCATGAAGAGGGTGCAGACCTTTATCTAAGTAAATATTAATATGTTGTTTGATATCATCTACCCCTTTAAAATGGTTTTCCAACAGATTCAAATTAGGCCCTATCCACAGGATATCCTCCTGTAACTTTTTCTCTGCCGATAATTGAATTTTTCAAGACTGAAAATTAAAATCTTGCACAGGTCCAACAACAACCAGTAGGTTTCATCATCCAATTCATAATGTCACTGCTGTAATTTATTGAAACCATTGTTGGTTTTCTTATTTAACTTCAGAGTAAGGCAGAAACTTTGGCAGATTAAACTTTGTTTAATATCCTTTAATATAGTTACTTGTCTTCTTTTTTTGTGAGGGACTGCTTAAGACTGCTACAAAACAGCTCCTAGAAGTATAAAGCCTCCACCTAAAGAAGAGTCCACTTGATGCAATGAGACAACATGATAAATGATGTTGTGCTGGAGTAAACAATTTGAGATTATGATATAGAATCTATGTAGTTTTACTTTTCCACTCCATATAAAGTCTAGAAATACTGATTTGCTAGGTTATGATGTATACACCTCACTGGCTACATCTCTATCCTGGGCCACTGCATACAAAGAGCAAACTGTAAGACCTAGAATTTGTAGATTTACTTCCGTGATTTCCTACCTTTTTAAAATATGTGTCTCTACCTTATGGAGGGAAATCATGCATGGGAAAGGGGTGCATTGAATCTTTATTCTGTACATAAAAATGGTATCAGAAACCTTATTATACACTTTCGTGCAATTTTACATGAGTGCAGATAATCAATTAAAATTAATCATATTGGCAAAAGAAGTTGTGTTGGATGGATAAATTTAGAGAAGGCCTTAGAAAATATTTTTAGGAGGTTTATTAAGCAACTTAAAGCTATGAAAGCTTTGTTTTTAATACTGGGTGTACACCAAATGAAGGTCAGATAAATTGTTTATAAACTGAGAAAATGAAGGGATGCTACAGTACTCTTCATGGAGGGGATTTTCTATTCAGTTCACTTCAAGAGTCAAACTGGACCACTAAACAAGTGGTGTTTATCCCTATCACAAAGGTAACTACTGCAGTGTCATAGCTACCGGGGAGGGGGAAGACTTGGCTACAGGCCCAGTGGGTCCCACCATGTAAGACTATTGGCCTGTTTAATACCATCCTATGATGTGCTGCTCTGAGTGCTGCTAGCAGACGGCAGGTCCTGGGCTGAAGCAGCAGAATAGTGTGTGTGCTGAGAGCTCCAAGTAAGGAGACACAGGGGGTCGACGTGAAAAAGCTATGCTGTGAAAAAGAACAAACTTCACAGTACACACATCGGGGCACATTTACTTAGAACAATGCAAACAGCGCTATATGCACTTTGCCTGTGAATAGTTCAGGGGGCGCCATATTCAGAACTTGTGGTGCACATTCTTCATGAATCTGGCACCCTCTGCACTGCTCCGACAGAAACCACTTTTTTTTGGTGCACCTTTAAAATGGGATTTGCGACACAATTCTGTCAGACTGAGCACCAAAACGCCCCTTTCAGCACAGAAATTTGTGTCACATGAAGGGTAGTGCAGTGTACACCACAAAGTGTTGCGTGTGCCACAAATGTGTCTCAGCCATTTCTTCATTACCTTTGCAAGCAGTTTGCACTGAAAAGGCAGAAAAGTAGTGCAAAGACTTTAGTAAATGTGCTCCATTGTTCCTGGGATGTTTTAAAGAGGTCACTGAGCAGGGAAAACTATTTACTGTACCTGGAGCCTTCAGTCTCCCCAAGGTCCTGCTTGGGAGGACGGGACTAATAAATCAAATGTGTGATGCAATGAAACTTTGCAGGAGAGCACAGTGTCATGTGTCATCCCCCCCATGCTCACTTGTAGTGGCAGGTTTCCGATGGAAATACCGGGCACCAGCTCAGGGTGAGCTGGTGCCGGAGCTTATTTTAGTTAGTGTTTTAAACCGCGATATCGCGGTTTAAAACACTTTTTAAACGTTATAGCCGGCGCAGGCAGGTACGCGCTCGGCGCTTACCGTGCGTGGCTACATAGGAAGTGAATGAGAGCCGCGTGCACGGTAAGCGCCGAGCGCGTACCTGCCTGCGCCGGCTATAAAGTTTAAAAAGTGTTTTAAACCGCGATACCGCGGTTTAAAACACTAACTAAAATAAGCTCTGGCACCAGCTCACCCTGAGCTGGTGCCCGGTATTGCCATCGGAAACCTGCCACTACAAGTGGTAGGTTTCCTTTAACTTCTCTGCCCTCTTGTCAAAGCATTGGATGCTAGTTAGGATCAGGGGCGTTGCTAGGGTACCAAAAGATTCAGGGCACGGACCCCAATGCATATGTACCAAATGTTCTGAAGTGTACACTCCTGTACTGTCCTGATTTTGGCTACCAAAATTAGCAATGACTTATGAGTATTAAACTCCACTTTCATGTTTAGACACTATACATTAGCCACATTTTATAATGAACTGTCTAATTACTCGTCCTAGTATATGATCCCATACATTACATTATCCTCTCTCCTGTGTCACTTGCACTTAATAATGACACCCATTGTGCCACCCACCCACCCAATTAATGTTATATAATTGTGGCTTATGTGTTATAATGCCACCCGCTTAATCCCTGTATACCCCACTAATTCCCTCTCACTGTGATCCCTAACACTAAAGAATGCCCTATTAAAGACCCTAGCCTTTACACCCCATAATTGTTTGTTTGTTTGTTTTTTTACCCCATAATTGTGTCCCCCTTCCTAATAACTCCCCCATCCCCAAATGGTCTCTCTTTCCTAATAATGCCCCCTCTCCAACTGGTTTCTCCTTCCTAATAATTCCCCATCCCCAATTGTGGTTCCTGTCCTAAAATTGCCCACTGAAAGGAATCCCTACCTAAAAGTGCCTTCCCACGTTTCACATTCCTTAGTGATGCCCCCAAACTCCCCACTAATGCCCGGATTATTGGCCACAGTCAACGTAAAATGCCCACAGTAATTACCCTCCAGCCACAGTATTACCTACACTCTACATTAATGCGCCCCAGTCCAAAAATGCCCCCTCTATATAGAAATGGCAGTAGTTGACAGCAATGCCCCTGTCACAAACTCGGGGAATAAACAGTGGACTCCCTGGACCACCGCGGGAGATAACAACCTTAGCCACACCCGGGAGCGGAGTCTAAGTGAACTCCTGGTCTTCGCCAGAGCCCGCCGCAAAGCGGCATGGTCTTGCTGCGGCGGGGAGTCACCAGGTCGCTCCACGGGTGCGACTAGGCCCACGGTGGCAGCCAAGGTAGAGACACGGGGACCCCTGGAAGGACAGCTGGCAGGCAGGACCCCTGGAAGGACGGCTGGCAGGCAGGACCCCTGGAAGGACGGCTGGCAGGCAGGACGGCTGGCAGGCAGGACCCCGGGAAGGACAGCTGGCAGGCAGGACCCCTGGAAGGACGGCTGGCAGGCAGGACCCCTGGAAGGACGGCTGGCAGGACCTCTGAAGGACACTAGGATACAGGACCGCCACAGGATTGCAGGACCGTCACAGGAATGCAGGACCGCCACAGGAATGCAGGACCGCCACAGGAATGCAGGACCGCCACAGGAATGACACAGAACAAGGGAACACAGGAAACCAGGAACACGGGAATCACAGAATCCACAGAGGCGTCTGGAAACGCTCGGGAACATGGAGGGCTTTCTCTTCAGTAACAGGACATGAAGATCCGGCAGGGGATGCTGGGAGTCGCCAGACTATATAGCCGAGCCAGGAATGCCAGAGCCAATAAGGAGGATGCTGGCCCTTTAAGGCTGGGAGAAGTCCGCGCGCCCCCTCTAGTGGCAGGAGCACGCGACTGCATGGAAGAAGCATACGGCCTACACGCTGGGAGCAAGAGTGCAGGCCGGAGCCTGGAGAGGTAAGTGAGAGCTGGGGGAGTGGGGACCGCGGTAGCAGGCACGGGTACACCCTCAATCCGTACCGAGGATCACGGGTGTAACCATGACAGTACCCCCCCCCCTTAGGGCCCCTCGTCTCTTCTTTTTTAGCCCGCTGTTCTTCTTCCTTTGACTCCTCCAATTCTTCTTGGTGAGACACCTTAGGAGGAGAGAAGGCACCGGGAAGACTTTCGAAGCCGTAGGCTGGGTCAGCTCTAGGCACACCTGACTAGCCTCAGGGGAGGCCGGAGCAGCCGTGGCAAGCCGCTGGGAGCCGGGGCGCCACTGGAGCAGCCGTGGGGAGCTGGGGCGCCACTGGAGCAGCCGCGGGGAGCCGGGGCGCCACTGGAGCAGCTCTGGGAAGCTGCGGAGTCACGGGAGCAGCTCTGGGAAGCTGCGCAGGCTTGGGCGCCACTGATGCAGCTCTGGGAAGCTGCGGAGACACTGGAGACCCTGGAACCATGCAGGACAGATGAGGTGGTCGAACTTGAGGTGGTTCAAATCTGGACTGGATTTTTGCCAGGAACTTGGTATGAGTAACCATGTCCGGGTCACCAATAACCCATAGAGGAGTAGCCCAGTCCAGCGCCTCTCCAGTGAGCAAAGAAAAAACGAATGCCAACTTAGAGCGTTCGGGGGTGGACTGGGAGGACATCAATTTGATGTACAACGAGCATTGGAAAACAAAACTCCTGCAAAAATTGGGGTTGCCATCAAATTTGTTTGGCATCAAAAAATCTGTTCCAGAGTTCGCTGCCGAAAAACATGGCTGGGGGACAGTAGCAACAGGAGGAGTCACAGGAGCCTGCTGCTGGAAGGCAATAAACCGCAGGGTGGCAGCGAGTTTATCCAAGAGTTCTTTTTGCTCAGCAATCTCTTGGGACTGCTGGGCAATAGTGCTGGGAAGGTCACCCAGAAGCAGGTATGGATCCTTGACACTGTCCATGGCTTTGGATCATGACCTTGGTGGAGTCAATGGCCAGATCTTACTGTCACAAACTCGGGGAATAAACAGTGGACTCCCTGGACCAACGCAGGAGATAACAACCTTAGCCACACCTGGGAGCGGAGTCTAAGTGAACTCCTGGTCTTCGGGAAGTCACCAGGTCGCTCCACGGGTGCGACTAGGCCCATGGTGGCAGCCAAGGTAGAGACACGGGGACCACAGGAAGGACGGCTGGCAGGCAGGACCACGGGAAGGACGGCTGGCAGGCAGGACCACGGGAAGGATGGCTGGCAGGCAGGACCACGGGAAGGACGGCCGGCAGGCAGGACCACGGGAAGGACGGCCGGCAGGCAGGACCACGGGAAGGACGGCTGGCAGGCAGGACCACGGGAAGGACGGCTGGCAGGCAGGACCACGGGAAGGACGGCTGGCAGGCAGGACCACGGGAAGGACGGCTGGCAGGCAGGGCCACGGGAAGGACGGCTGGCAGGACCTCTGAAGGACACTAGGATACAGGACCGCCACAGGATTGCAGGACCGCCACAGAACAAGGGAACACAGGAAACCAGGAACACGGTAATCACAGAATCCACAGAGGCGTCTGGAAACGCTCGGGAACATGGAGGGCTTTCTCTTCAGTAACAGGACATGAAGATCCGGCAGGGGATGCTGGGAGTCGCCAGGCTATGTAGCCGAGCCAAGAATGCCAGAGCCAATAATGGAGGATGCTGGCCCTTTAAGGCTGGGAGAAGTCCGCGCGCACCCCCTCTAGTGGCAGGAGCACGTGACTGCATGGAAGAAGCATGCGGCCTACAAGCTGGGAGCAAGAGTGCAGGCCGGAGCCTGGAGAGGTAAGTGAGAGCTGGGGGAGCGGGGACCGCAGCAGCAGGCACGGGTACACCCTCAATCTGTACCGAGGATCGCGGATGTAACCGTGACAGCCCCCTTTATAAAGTAATGCTCACAGTCCATAGAAATGCCCCCCTAATAAAGTAATTCCCCCAGTACAGTAATACCCCCTTTATAACTAAATGCTCCCAGTACACAGTAGTGCCCCCTCTATATAGAAATGCCCCCCAGTCCACAGTAATACGCCCTCTACATAGAAATTCCCCCAGGCCACAGTAATGCCCCCTTTATATAGCAATGCCCCCCTAATAAAGTAATTCCCCCAGTCCACAGTAATACCCCCTCTATAACTAAATTCTACAAGTCCACAGTAATGCCCCCTCTATATAGAAATGCCCCCAGTCCACAGTAATGCCCCCCATTTATATAGAAATACCCCCAGTCCACAGTAATACCCCCTTTATAACGTAATGCTCCCAGTCCACAGAAATGTCCCCTCTATATAAAAATGGCAGTAGTCCACAGCAATGCCCCCTTTAAAAAGTAATGCTCACAGTCCACAGAAATGCCCCCTATATAGAAATTCCCCCCTAATAAAGTAATTCCCCCAGTCCACAGTAATATCCCCTTTATAACTAAACGCTCCCAGTCCACAGTAATGCCCCCTCTATATAGAAATGCCCCCAGTCCGCAGTAATGACCCCTCTATATAGAAATTCCCCCAGGCCACAGTAATGCCCCCTTTATATAGAAATGCCCCCCTAATAAAGTTATTCCCCCAGTCCACAGTAATACCCCCTCTATATAGAAATGCCCCCAGTCCACAGTAATGCCCCCTCTATATAGAATCCCCCCAGTCCAGAGCAATGCCCCCATTTATATAAAAATACCCCTAGTCCACAGTAATGCCCCCTCTATATAGAAATTCCCCAAGTCCACAGTAATACCCCCTTTATAACGTAATGCCCCCAGTCCACAGTAATACCCCCTTTATAACGTAATGCTCCCAGTCCACAGTAATGTCCCCTTTATATAGAAAGGCCCCCAGTCTACAGTAATGCCCCCAGTCCACATAGTGCCCTGATATAAAGTAATGCTCCCAGTCAACATAATGCCCCCTGTTCACAGTAATGCCCCCATATAAAGTAACGCCCACTGTCCCCAGTAATGCCCCCATATAAAGTAATGCCCCAGTCTACAGTAATGCCCCCAGTCCACATAGTGCCCTGATATAAAGTTATGCTCCCAGTCCACATAATGCCCCCTGTTAAAAAATAAATCTACAACAGAAGAAACAACCTAATAACAAAATTAGTTAATAAAAGTCTTTTAGAATAATGCTGCTGGAAGGCTGGGGTTCAATTTGTGGTTATATTTCAAACTATTATTGTGCTTCCTTTTTTTCTAAATAAACTGGTTAAAAGTCTCTAAAGTCTCTTTGTAATTGATACATTGGGGCTCATTTACTACAGGGCAGTCGGACACATTTTCGTTGGGATTCCCGACGATTTCCGTTCTATGCCGAATTGCCCCGGGATTTTGGCGCCGGCTTGCACGTGCCAGAAATGGGGGGGAGTGTGTCTGACAACCCGACGGATTCGTACAATGCGCAGGATTTAACAATTAGAATTCTGTCGCAAGACACGCACTTACATGCACCGGGAAGAAGAAGGTTAACTTCGGCGGACCTCGGCGGGGGAAGCAAAGGATGCAGGAATTCGGGCACACAATCTAAGTGAACCGCTCCGGACCCGAATCCTCGTCGGACAATGCAATGCGGGATTGCAAAAGGACCAGGTAAGTAAATCTGCCGTCATTGGCAAACAAAGATCTAAACCAAGATGGAGGGCCCATCTATTTTACACAAAATGCACGGAATAATCCAGACTGTGCAGTCTTATGTCAAGGGCTGACCACACTGCAGGGACCGGATTCCTTGCATCATAATGCTATATTCTTCTCCACTAAATAGCACCTCCAGTTTTGGTGTGCAGGTGGTATTAGGTTGTGTTGTGTTTTTCTCTAATTCTTAAGAACATAAATGATGTGTGCTCTACCACTATTATGCTGATATATACTTGTGGGTTTGTTGCTTATGCTGAATCTAACAATACCCTGCTTACTTTAACCCCTTGCTGCAGATGCTCTTTTTTCCATTTTTTGCTCCCCTCCTTTCAAATTCCATAACTATGTTATTTTTCCATTTACAGAACCATTGTGTTATGTTTACTAAATTGTGCTTCCTAGTGTCAGTATTCAATATTTCATGAATGTTCTGGGAAGCTAACACATTTTCGCCACTTTCTTGTGGGCTCTGCTTTTACTGCTTTCATTCTTCCCTTTATTATGTTGATCGGCACAATATTGGATAAACCAAATTCATGTTGAATTTTTTTTTTATTTTCTTCAGACCCTGGGGTGAATATACTGCAGATCACAGATGCAAGTTACAGATGAAAGTTATAGATCATGTGAAGAGAAATTCACACAAACTCCCTGCTGCCATGGCAAGGGATCGACGTCTCCTGATGACAAGGTGGAGGGCATGCAAATCCAACCCAAGTTGGCACCGTGCATGCACCGACAGCATTCAAATGGTGCTTGTCTGCATTTAAATGGTTAACTTTATTATGCAGCATACCTGCGGGTAGGATATGGTGGAATTGTCATAGTGCAAAAATTTTAGGAAGGTGGGAGCGCCATGTCGTGGCCGCTAAGTGCACTAAAACACATGGAACATACGTGGAAAAGTCAGGAGTTCTCGGAGATGAAATACAATAACATAGTTGGCTGTTCATGTAGCAGCTCCTTCATCTGTTTCCTTCCCTCCGGCGTATTTCAGTTATTCCAATATCTATACACACTAACCTGCAACATCAAAAGATGGGCACAGAAGTGTTTGTTTAATGTTCCCTCTCTGTTTACCAGGGGTGTAGTAGGTAAAGACGTAGGAAGATGCCATCTGGCAATATTCATTGTCACAGAGAAGAGAAATGCGCTGTAATAAGATGCTCGCTGCACCCTGGATTTCTTAAAGGAAACCTACCACATTACATAGTAGGTGTAAGCTGCAAATACCGAGCACCAGCTCAGGGTGAGCTGGTGCCGGAGCATATTTTCGTTATTGTCATAAACCGCTGTATCGCGGTTTTAAACACTTTTTAATCTTTAATCTGAAGCAGCTTCGGCGCACCAAGCGCGCGACCGTGCGCGCCTGACGTCATCGGCTCTCCAGCACTTCCTATGTTGGAGTGTGCATGGTCTTTATATAGGAAGTATCTTCACCGCACCGTGGTCTGTGCTTGGCGCACCATGCGCGCGACCACTTCCTATTCAGACACACGCACGGATGCGCGCATGGTGCGCCGAGCATGTACTGCAGTGCGGTGAAGCTACTTCCTATATAAAGATTAATAAAGCGTTTAAATGCCTTACATCTGTTTAAGAACATAAGGAAGATAAGCGCCAGCACCAGCTCACCCTGAGCTGGTGCTTGGTATTTGCGGCTTAGAAGCACAATTCCAAGTGGTAGGTTTCCTTTAAATTGCATCCCTCAAACTATTTAAAACAACCCTGGTGACGAGTGTTAACTGTTCAAGCATTGAACATGAAAAAAAAACAAAATAGAGGTTACATACGGAATTTTAAAATTTTGCCAAAATGTTTAGTTAGCCCTAAAATCAACATCTTCATGCAATATAAAATGAGAAAACACATCTCAGATTTTGTTGTGCGAGGACCTTATAGGCATAAACATGGGACAGATCCAAGAAACTCAAAGAGAAAATCAACCCACAAAAATGGGACATTTTCACAAATAATGTAAAAAACTGAGAAACACATACCATATAGCAAAAAGCGATACAGGAAAAAGCCAATGTAGTAAACTACTACTGTATGTCACAGAGCATATCCCAGATCACAGGTTCCCCCATGTGCCTCCCTGATCCCCTGGGTTGTGTCTGTGGTCTCACTTACCTTCCCTGGCTCCAGCAGCCGTCCCCGTACTCCGGCTCACACATCCCCGCCTCCTAGTGCGCGCATGTGTCGGCTCTGTAAGATTTAAAGGGCCTGTGTGCCGATAATTGGTGCTGGCTGGCCGTCTGCCCTGATAAATTGCCAGGCCCTTCCTGTGTCCCCTGCAGGATCTTTGAGCCTCGTGCCTTAGAAAAAGCTTGTAACTATGTCCAGTGCGTTTATTGTGATTTCCCGTTGTGACCTCAATTCTGTTCCTGACTTCTCTCCTGTGCTGCCTGTCCTGACCTTCCGTTATGTCTCCAATGCTGATCCCGTTCTGCCTGTCATGACCTCCTGCCTGTCCATGACTCCATCACGATTCTGCACCTCACCTTGGCCACCACCGCAGGCAAAGTTGTGCCTGTGGAACAACTTGTTGGTACCACGCCACAGCAAGTCCAACCCGCTTTGTGGGTCTGGTGAAAACCTGGTGCCACTTAGACTCTGCTCCTAGGTGTCGGCTACCCCTGAATCCTGACACTGTAAGGAGAGCAATAAATGAGATAGATAAGCATTTAAGGTGCTAAAACCCTAAGGTTAGCGCTACAGAAATATATAGAGAAAAATAAATTCTGTAAAAAGCAGATAAAGACAGCAAAAATATAGGCTAAGAAAAAATATTGCCAAGGAAAGTAAAAATATTCCCAATTTTTTTTTCATGTATATAAATGATAAGTAACTAAAAACAGAGGGTATGGGTCCTCTGAGGAGTAACATGGGGGTCATTGTGGAGGAAGATGAAGAAAGGGACAATCTATTAAATGTCGCTTCTTTACCCAGAAAAATGTAAATTCTCTTTGGATTGTCAACAGTTTAACCAAGGAAGAGGTACGGCACCACCTCAAAACCAATAAAATAGACAAATCACCAGGCCCAGATGGCATACACCCCTGAATTCTGCATGAACTATGTACTGTGATAGACAGACCATTATTTTTAATATTTGAAGATTAAGGACTGGTTCTGTTCTAAGGACTGGTACACAGCAAATGTGGTGCCAATGCACAAAAAAGAATCAAAACGCGATCCTGGAAACTATAGACCTGTGAGTCTAACTTTTTAGAAATGCTATCCTGGAGTATCTCACTGTACACAACCAGCATCAGCATGGGTTTATGAGGGATTCATCCTGGCAGACTATTCAGATTGGCTTCTATGAGGAGGTAAGTTCCCGTGGGAGGCTGTGGATATTTTATATCTGGACTTTTCCAAGGCATTTGACACAGTGCCGCATAAAAGGTTGTGAGATAAAATGAGACTGCTTGGACTAGGGGGAAATCTGTGTATTTGGGTAAGTAATGGGCTTTGGCAATTGGGTTGTCATTAATGGCACATTCTCAAATTGGATTGACGTTACCAGTGAGGTGCCACAGACGTCAGTATAGGGACCCCTTTTTAAAATATTTTTATTAATGACATTGTAGAGGGTGCACACAGTTAAAGGAGTTTTCTCTTTTCTGAAAATTAATGTTATTGTTTGCATGATGAAAATTATACGTTTTTTTTTATATATATTCTGTATCAATTCCTCACTGTTTTCTAGATCTCTGCTTGCTGTCATTCTATAGAAAGCTTTTTATATTTACTTCCAGTGGACAGAAACCTGACCATGGTCACACAGGTGCACAGCTCGTTAGTATCGCACAGAGTAATCAGGGCCGTGTGATATAATGAGCAGTGCACCTGTGTGACCATGGTCAGAATTCTATCCACTAGAAGGAAACATTGAAGCTTTCTATTAAAGGAGAGCAAGCAGAGATCTAGAAAACCGTGAGGAATTGATACACAAACTATATTGGAAAATTGTTAACTTTTCATCATATAACCCATCACATTTATTTGCTGAAATGGAAATACCCCTTTAAGTTATTGGCAGATAATGCTAAGCTGTGTAAAGTAATTAATACTGAGGCCTATATCATAACATTAGAGGGATTTATGAAAGCTGGAGGAGTGGATGGAGAGATGGATGATGTGGTTTAACCCCTTAGCGCCCAGCCCCTTTTTGGTTTTTGCATTTTAATTTTTACTCCCCACCTTCAAAAATACATAATTTTTTTTAATTTTTCCATGTTACGAGCTGTATAAGGCTTTGTTTTCTGCATAACAAATTGTAGTTTATAGTGACAATATTTAATCTTCCATGCCGTTTATATTTTTTATATTTCTCAAAATCTGACTGACACCTAACATGTTTATGATTTTTACTGTGTATTCATATCAATTCTAGGGAAGAGGGGGTGATTTTAATTTTTAGGTTTTTTTTTATTTAAACTTTTTTTTTTTTACTATTTGTCAGACTTTAACCCTAGGTTGCCTGATAGATCCTACCATATACTGTTATACTACAGTATGGCTGTATATGGGGATTTTACACATCATGCATTACAATGTGCAAATCACACATTGTAATACATTGGGGCACATTTACTTACCTGGTCCCTGCGTGATCCTTGATCCAGAATGTCCGAAGAGGATGAAGCCTGCCTCGATTCACTACCAGCGTGCGCCCGATATCCTGCATCTGTCGCTTCCCCGATCAGGTCCGCCGGAGTTCACCTTCTTCCCGGTGTATGTAAGTGCTTGGCTTGCGACACAATTTGAGTCGCATGAAAGCCGGCGCGATTGCGACACAATCCGATTGTGTGCTACGCATTACCCAGTGCGATCCCCGAAAACTTCGGGAAACCCGACTGAAATGAGGCCGCCGGGCCTTAATAAATAAGCCCCATTGTGTAAAAAAAGACAGCACACTAAGTGAAAAATGATTATATTAGTCCAGGTGAATAGTGGTGGGTATACAGATCCACACACTGACTATTACACTGCAGGTAACTTGAAAGGGGTACATTAGATGGAAATCTTGTATTGATTATGAGTTTGATGTCATTGGGGGTCATTTACTTGGGGGCCCGATTCGCTTTTTCCCGACGTGTTACCCGAATATTTCCGATTTGCGCCGATTTTCCCTGAATTGCCCCGGAATTTTGGCGCACGCGATCGGTTTGTGGCGCATCGGCGCTGGCATGCACGCAACGGAAATCGGGGGGCGTGGACGAACGAAAACCCGACGGATTCGGAAAAACCGCTGCATTTAAAAAAAAAAAATGGTCGCACGGGCCATACTCACATGCACCACGATGAAGACGATGAACTCCGGGGCACATCGGCGGACTTAGGCACAGCAGCGCCACCTGGTGGACATCGGGCGCAGGACCTTCATGAATCGCCGGAAGACCCGAACGCTCGTCAGAGAAGCCGCCGCTGGAACACGAATGGACCGGGTAAGTAAATGTGCCCCATTATGTTTGATGTCACAAACAGAGGCTTTAAAGCCTGCCGGCTAACGAAAACATGTACAAGTAGAGGGGCTTTCCCATGAAAGAAAATTCTCACATCTCATTCCCCTTTTATTGCTGTTTTATCTCCTATCACTCGGCTGCTCAGTGCAAAATCCCAGGATGTGGGCGGGGCCTCTCTAAGTAGAAATATTGGGGCAGATTTACTTACCCGGTCCTGTCGCGATCCCGCGGTGCGTTGTCCGACGACGATTTGGGTCTTCCGTGATTCACTAAGCTTGTGCGCCCGAGTTCCTGCATCCGTCGCTTCTGTGCCAAGGTCCGCCGCAGTTCACCTGCTTCTTCCTGGTGCTTGCGACACATTTCTAAATGTTAAATCCCGCGCGTTGTTCGAATCTGTTGGGTTGTCCAACGGCCTGCCCCCTGATTTCTGTTGCGTGCAAGCCGACGCCGATGCGCCAAAATCCGATCGCGTGCTCCAAAATCCCGGGGCAATTCGGTGCAAAACAGAAATCGTCGAGAAACCCGACGAAAATGTGCTCCGCGGACCCTTAGTGAATGAGCCCCAGTATGATCCGTCTAGTTTTGTGGGGTGACAATGTGGTTACATTATCAGGGTACAAGGTGTATATACACTTTCATCTGCGTTCTGACATTGTACTGACACATAGGAAAGAGAGAGATCAGAGATGATGAGATACCTGTTACACAGAGGATGACAAACAAAGGGTGACAGCTAGAGATGAGCGAACATGCTCGTCCGAGCTTGATGCTCGGTCGAGCATTAGGGTACTCGAAACTGCTCGTTGCTCGGACGAATACTTCGCCCGCTCGAGAAAATGGCAGCTCCCGCCGTTTTGCTTTTTGGCGGCCAGAAACAGAGCCAATCACAAGCCAGGAGACTCTGCACTCCACCCAGCATGACGTGGTACCCTTACACGTTGATAGCAGTGGTTGGCTGGCCAGATCAGGTGACCCTGGGATAGACTAGCCGCTGCCCGCGCTGCTCGGATCATTCTGTGTCTGGATGCCGCTAGGGAGAGAGCTGCTGCTGGTCAGGGAAAGCGTTAGGGTGTTCTATTAGCTTACTGTTAGGCAGGAGTGATTCTCCAAGAACCCAACAGCCCTTCTTAGGGCTACAATAACGTTATACTTTTTTTTTTTATTTGCAGCTAGTACCATATTGTGAGGAATTTGCAGGGGGACTTGCTACCGTTGTGTTTAGCTCTTAGTGACACACATATCCACCTCAAACACCAAAGTGGGAAAATTTATTAGGGGTTTGATTTCAATTAGGCACAGTCTGCCATTTACTTTTTATTTTACGTTTATTTTTTTAATAACTCAGTGTCATCTCATCTTGCATAGTAGTGTGCTTTCATACTTGGCTAGAAAATAGCCATAGGAGAATCCAAACGGCTTACTTACGCCTACAGTAGCGTTATATATATTTGATTTCTGGTTGATCTGCTGGTGGCTGTACTTGCTGCAGTGCATCTACTAGCAAATTGTGAGCAATTTGTAGTGAGACTTGCGACCGCTGTGTTTTGCGCTTAGTGACGCACATATCCATTGCAAAGACCGAAGTGGGAAAATTTATTAGGGGTTGGATTTCAATTAGGCACAGTCTGCCATTTCCTTTTTTATTTTACGTTTATTTTGTTTAATAACTCAGCGTCATCTCATCTGGCATAGTAGTGTGCTTTTATACTTGGCTAGAAAATAGCCATAGGAGAATCCAAACGGCTTACTTACGCCTACAGTAGCGTTATATATATTTGATTTCTGGTTGATCTGCTGGTGGCTGTACTTGCTGCAGTGCATCTACTAGCAAAATGTGAGCAATTTGTAGTGAGACTTGCGACCGCTGTGTTTTGCGCTTAGTGACGCACATATCCATTGCAAAGACCGAAGTGGGAAAATTTATTAGGGGTTGGATTTCAATTAGGCACAGTCTGCCATTTCCTTTTTTATTTTACGTTTATTTTGTTTAATAACTCAGCGTCATCTCATCTGGCATAGTAGTGTGCTTTCATACTTGGCTAGAAAATAGCCATAGCAATAGGATAGCATCGTTTGGTTTTAAAAACTAAAAAACACAAAAAAAAACAAAAAAACACAAAAAAAAGTAAGAAAAAAATTAAAGTTATAACTCTCATTTTCAAAATGTTTAACCCGAGGGCTAGGGGTAGAGGACAAGGGCGGGGACGTGGGCGTCCAACTACTGCAGGGGTCAGAGGCCGTGGTCCTGGGCGGGGTGAGACACCACCTGCTTATGAGGGAGCAGGGGAACGCCGCAGAGCTACACTCCCTAGGTTCATGTCTGAAGTTACTGGGACTCGTGGTAGAGCACTGTTGAGGCCAGAACAGTGCGAACAGGTGATGTCGTGGATTGCCGACAATGCTTTGAGCAATTTGTCCACCAGTCAGTCTTCCACGCAGTCCACCCATGTCACAGAAATCGCCACTCCTCCAGCTCCTGCACCTCAGCCTCCTCCCCCCCAGTCTGCCCCCTCCCAGGAAAATTTGCCATTTGAACCGGCATACTCTGAGGAACTGTTTTCTGGACCCTTCCCACACTCACAAACCACTTGTCCGGTTGCTGCTGAGCAATTTTCCGATGCCCAGGTTTTCCACCAGTCGCAGTCTGTGGGTGATGATGACCTTCTTGACGTAGTGGAAGAAGTGTCTAAAGAGGTGTCCGACGATGAGGAGACACGGTTGTCAGACAGTGGGGAAGTTGTTGTCAGGGCAGGAAGTCCGAGGGGGGAGCAGACTGAGGGATCGGAGGATGATGAGGTGACAGACCCAAGCTGGGTTGAGAGGCCGGGTGAACACAGTGCTTCTGAGACAGAGGAGAGTCCTCGACCAGAACAGGTTGGAAGAGGCAGTGGTGGGGCCAGACGGAGAGGCAGGGCCAGAGCTGGTGCATCAGCGCCAAATGTGTCAACTAGTGAAGCTCCCGTGGCGAGGGCTCTTGCGGCGAGGGCTAGATTTTCAGAAGTCTGGAGGTTCTTTAAGGAAACACCGGATGACCGACGGACTGTGGTGTGCAACATTTGCCAAACCAGGCTCAGCAAGGGTTCCACCACTACTAGCTTAACTACCACCAGTATGCGCAGGCATATGAATGCTAAACACCCCACTCAGTGGCAACAAGCCCGTTCACCTCCGGCCGTGCACACCACTGCTCCTTCCCCTGTGTCAGCTGATAGTCAGCCCCCTGCCCAGGACCCTGCCACAAAAACCCCATCGTCGCCTCCACGATCCTCCACAGCATCCACCAGCGTTCAGCTCTCCATACCCCAGACGCTGGAGCGGAAACGCAAATATAGTGCAACCCACCCGCACGCCCAAGCCCTTAATGTCCACATCTCCAGATTGCTTAGCCTGGAGATGCTGCCCTATAGGCTAGTAGAGACCGAGGCCTTTCGCAACCTCATGGCGGCGGCCGCCCCTCGGTATTCGGTCCCCAGCCGCCACTACTTTTCCCGATGTGCCGTCCCAGCCCTGCACCAGCACGTGTCAGACAACATCATCCGTGCCCTGACCAACGCCGTTTCTGACAAGGTCCACCTGACCACGGACACGTGGACGAGTGCTGCCGGGCAGGGCCACTATATGTCGCTGACGGCACATTGGGTAAACTTGGTGGAGGCTGGGACCGAGTCTGACCCTGCGGCTGGTCATATACTGCCGACGCCGAGGATTGCGGGGCCTACCTCGGTCCAGGTGTTTCAGGCCTACTATGCCTCCTCCTCCACCTCCTCCTCCTCCGAATTACCATCCGTGGGCATGGCGCCATCAGTCGGTAGCTCTAGGCACAGCAGCAGTGCCGTCGCTAAGCGACAGCAGGCGGTGCTCAAACTGCTGAGCCTAGGCGATAAAAGGCACACCGCCCAAGAGCTATTACAGGGCATCACGGCGCAGACTGATCTGTGGCTGGCACCGCTGAACCTGAAGCCAGGCATGGTTGTGTGTGACAACGGCCGTAACCTGGTGGCGGCTCTGCAACTCGGCAGACTGACACATGTGCCATGCCTGGCCCATGTGTTAAATCTGATAGTTCAGCGTTTCCTCAAGACATACCCCAATCTGTCTGATTTGCTCACGAAGGTGCGCCGCATCTGTGCGCATTTCAGGAAGTCCAGCACAGATGCTGCCACTCTCAGGGCAGCGCAGCGCCGCCTCCAACTGCCCGCTCACCGACTGTTGTGCGACGTGCCCACGAGGTGGAATTCAACACTGACCATGTTATCCAGAGTTTACCAGCAGCGCCGAGCCATTGTAGACTGCCAGATGTCAACTTCCACCAGAACTGGTAGTCAGGTCAGTCAGCTTCCTCAAGTCTACAATGAGGAGTGGACGTGGATGTCTGATATCTGTCAGGTGCTGAGTAACTTTGAGGAGTCAACACAGATGGTCAGTGGCGATGCCGCCATCATCAGCCTCACCATCCCGCTGCTTGGCCTGTTGAAAAACTCTCTGATCAGCATGAAGTCGGAAGCTTTGCGCTCGTCACAAGAGACGGGGGAAGAAGATTCCCTTGTTGATAGCCAAAGCACCCTTAGGTCTGTTTCTCAGCGCATAGAGGAGGAGTTCGAGGTGGAGGAGGATGAGGAGGAAGAGGAGGAGAATGTTGGCGAGACACAAGAGGGGACCATTGTTGAGTCCTTCACTGTTCAGCGTGTATGGGCAGAAGAAGAGGAGTTGGAGGAGTTGGAGGAGGAGGAAATGGACAGTCAGGCCAGTGAGGGGAGTGAATTCTTACGCGTTGGTACTCTGGCGCATATGGCAGATTTCATGCTAGGCTGCCTATCCCGTGACCCTCGCGTTCAAAGAATTTATTCCAGCACCGATTACTGGGTGTTCACTCTCTTGGACCCACGGTACAAGCAAAATCTTTCCACTCTCATCCCTGGAGAGGAAAGGAGTGTGAGAATGCATGAATACCAGCAGGCCCTGGTTCACAAGCTGAAACAGTATTTCCCTTCTGACAGCGCTAGCGGCAGAGTGCGTAGTTCTGCGGGACAAGTAGCGAGGGAGAGTAGGCGGGCAGGCAGCTTGTCCAGCACTGGCAAGGGTACGCTTTACAAGGCTTTTGCCAGCTTTATGTCACCCCAGCAAGACACTGTCACCTGTCCCCAGTCTCGGCAGAGTAGGGCTGATCTTTACAGAAAGATGGTGAGGGAGTACATAGCTGACCATACCATCGTCCTAAATGATCACACAGCTCCCTACAACTACTGGGTTTCAAAGCTGGACATGTGGCACGAACTGGCGCTGTACGCCTTGGAGGTTCTTGCCTGCCCTGCCGCTAGCGTCTTGTCCGAGCGGGTTTTCAGTGCAGCTGGTGGCATCATCACCGATAAGCGTACACGCCTGTCGACTGACAGCGCTGACAGGCTGACGCTTATTAAGATGAATAAAGCCTGGATTTCTCATAATTTCCAATCTCCACCAGGTGAAGGAAGCTCAACCTGAATAATTTATGCACTCCTCCTCCTCCTCATTTTCCTCCTTCTCCTCCTCTTTGTACAGTAAAGCAGAGGAAACTGGCTATTTTTTGACAGGGCCCACTGGCTCTAGCTATAGTACTTTATGCATTTAATTTTTCTGGAGGGCCACCTACCCGATCCTCTGTTTTAAAAAATTTTTGGGAGTGCCACATACAGGCACTCAATCTATTCAATTTTTCTGGAGGGCCACCTACCCGGTCCTCTGTTTTAAACAATTTTTGGGAGTGCCACATACAGGCACTCAATCTATTCAATTTTTCTGGAGGGCCACCTACCCGCTCCTCTGGTTTGAAAACTTTTTTGGACTGCCACATACAGGCACTCAATCTATTCCATTTTACTGGAGGGCCACCTACCTGCTCCTCTGGTTTGAAAAGTTTTTTGGACTGCCACATACAGGCACTCAATTTATTCCATTTTACTGGAGGGCCACCTACCCGCTCCTCTGGTTTGAAAACTTTTTTGGACTGCCACATACAGGCACTCAATCTATTTCATTTTTCTGGAGGGCCACCTACCTGCTCCTCTGGTTTGAAAACTTTTTTGGACTGCCACATACAGGCACTATCCAAATTAAATTGTCTCCATAGCAGCCTCCACACGTTGTCTCCATTGCTACCTCCAAAAGTCGTCCATATAGCTGCCTCCATACATCGTCCCCTTATCAAACGAGGTGTGTCAGGCAGAAATTTGGATTGTTTTCATGGATTCCACATCAAAGTTGTTAACTTTGTCGCCACCCTGCTGTGTTATCCACAAAATATACTGGCAAACTTTTATCATTTACCAATATTATTTCAGCGCTTCTTGCGCATCTGTTTACATTCCCCTCACCCGGCATATCCTAAACTTATAAGAACGCTACTACACTTGATCTTATAAAAAAGGTTCTTAGAAGTGCTGTTTGGGGAGTAGCCTAGAGACAGGGGCTTGGATTGGCGAAAGATCGCCTGGCAGCGGAGCGCCAGCTCCATGCGCATCATGCGCTTCTTGCGCATCTGTTTACATTCCCCTCACCCGCCATATCCCAAACTTATAAGAACGCTACTACACTTGATCTTATACAAAAGGTTCTTAGAAGTGCTGTTTGGGGAGTAGCCTAGAGACAGGGGCTTGGATTGGCGAAAGCTCGCCTGGCAGCGGAGCGCCAGCTCCATGCCAAGATTCAACTAACATAGTTTTAACTGCAGCACCTTTAATCTACTACTAGTTCACTGCCTCCATACATGGTCCCCTTATCAAACGAGCTGTGTCAGGCAGAATTTTGGGTTGTTTTCATGGCTTCCATGTTAACTTTGTCGCCACCCTGCTGTGTAATCCACAAAATATACTGGCAAACTTTTATCATGTACCGATATTATTTGAGTGCTTCTTGCTCACCTCCTTTGGTTCCTCTCTGCCACCCATTGGTTTGAAGCCTGAGTCCATTTAGAGTATGTCGCCATGCCACTCTCTAGCCTGCCGCTGCTGCCGCTGCCTCTGCATGCCGTCCCCTATAGTGTCAGGGTCAATTATTGGATGTTTTACATGCTATCTAGCTTCATTCTGTCACTCTGTCATGGCCATGCTGTTGCCCATAGTTTTGGCATAATGGTGCGATTAAGCAGCCTCAGAGGCATCCATGCATGCTGCCCCTGCTGTTTCCTGTCCATTTCCGTGGTGTTTCCATCCTTTTCTGAGGTTCCCAGGTGTTTGGCCAAGCTTCCCTGTGCAGAGCCTTGGTCCCCTTGAAAAATGCTCGAGTCTCCCATTGACTTCAATGGGGCTCGTTATTCGAGACGAGCACTCGAGCATCGGGAAAAGTTCGTCTCGAATAACGAGTACCCGAGCATTTTAGTGCTCGCTCATCTCTAGTGACAGCCTTTTACACTGTCATCTCTGTTCTCACAGATATGTGCCTGCCTCCTCCTTCCCCCGGATCACTTATCTGCTTGTAGTTTGTAGTTTGCAGCTTCTCTTTCCACATGATGTGGTGTCGGCAGGAAGTGAATCAGTGAGTTTCTGTGAGCTCCCTGCAGGCACTGCGGGGGGTGAGGTGGGGAGGGGGCCTTGTTACAGGCACAGAGCAGAAAGACACAGAAACTCAGTATCTAGGGGCAACTGAAATTGTGTACACTAGGACTGATAGAGACAGGTTGGACTTATATCTGAAATGCTGCATTTTTGTTGATAACAGTGAATTAGAGAATGTGTTATTTTGCTATCCTGAGTACATATAAGAAACTTGTCTTCATGGGAGGAATACCCCTTTAAGCCCTGGCAACCCTAAGGGGTTGGATATAGTGATATACTTTTAATAATTTTATTTAGCTACTCAGTGATATAATGCCCACTAGTGTTAAACAGTGAGGCTGAGTGTGAGTAGATAGCAATAGTGGTTCATAGAACATTGGAGGAAAAACACTTATACTCCCCTGTCATCCGCTAGTTTACAATAATTGCTTAAGTGAATTATCTTGCTGCTGAGAATCGTATCATATACTTACTCTGGGATTTTTATAGGTGCATTTCAGTGGGGTGGACTTGTGTACATCCCATTCCACGGGGAATGATAATTAGCAACGTTCCATGTCATTGGAGAAGAGATCACTTTGGTTATGTGTGATCTTCCTCCCTCATAGTGATACAACAGTAACCTCTTGTGGAGTCCTGTCTACTCTCTTATTTTTATATAAAATATTAACAGAAATGTTATAACTTCCACTTTCCCTACACCGCCTCAGGTGATCTTTGAGATAGAAACACTCTCACTAGAGTTGTAGATTTTTAATCTATTATTGATGGCTTGGTGCTAAATATTTTCATTTCCAAACATAATAAACGTTATATTTTGGTTTAGACCAATGGGTTTCAGTCAGGTCCTTAGTATACCTCTTTTGTGAATAATCATCCCTGTACTGTGACATCACTGTGTCTAGTGTGTAATTTCCTGGTACTATGCTGCATGGTATGTACTATCCCTGTAATGTTACATCACTGTGTGTATTATCCATGTACCAAGATATCACTGTATAAATTCTCCCTGTACTGTGACTAGAGATGAGCGAACATGCTCGTCCGAGCTTGATGCTCGTTCGAGCATTAGCGTACTCGAAACTGCTCGTTGCTCGGACGAATACTTCGCCCGCTCGAGAAAATGGCAGCTCCCGCCGTTTTGCTTTTTGGCGGCCAGAAACAGAGCCAATCACAAGCCAGGAGACTCTGCACTCCACCCAGCATGACGTGGTACCCTTACACGTCAATAGCAGTGGTTGGCTGGCCAGATCAGGTGACCCTGGGATAGACTAGCCGCTGCCCGCGCTGCTCGGATCATTCTGTGTCTGGATGCCGCTAGGGAGAGAGCTGCTGCTGGTCAGGGAAAGCGTTAGGGTGTTCTATTAGCTTACTGTTAGGCAGGAGTGATTCTCCAAGAACCCAACAGCCCTTCTTAGGGCTACAATAACGTTCTACTTTTTTTTTTTTTTATTTGCATCTAGTACCATTTTGTGAGGAATTAGCAGGGGGACTTGCTACCGTTGTGTTTAGCTCTTAGTGGCACACATATCCACCTCAAACACCAAAGTGGGAAAATTTAGTAGGGGTTGGATTTCAATTAGGCACAGTCTGCCATTTTTCCTTTTTTATTTTACGTTTATTTTGTTTAATAACTCAGTGTCATTTCATCTGGCATAGTAGTGTGCTTTCATACTTGGCTAGAAAATAGCCATAGGAGAATCCAAACGGCTTACGCCTACAGTAGCGTTATATATTTGATTTCTGGTTGATCTGCTGGTGGCTGTACTTGCTGCAGTGCATCTACTAGCCAATTGTGAGCAATTTGTAGTGAGACTTGCGACCGCTGTGTTTTGCGCTTAGTGACGCACATATCCATTGCAAAGACCGAAGTGGGAAAATTTAGTAGGGGTTGGATTTCAATTAGGCACAGTCTGCCATTTGTCCTTTTATATTTTACGTTTATTTTGTTTAATAACTCAGTGTCATCTCATCTGGCATAGTAGTGTGCTTTCATACTTGGCTAGAAAATAGCCATAGGAGAATCCAAACGGCTTACGCCTACAGTAGCGTTATATATTTGATTTCTGGTTGATCTGCTGGTGGCTGTACTTGCTGCAGTGCATCTACTAGCCAATTGTCAGCAATTTGTAGTGAGACTTGCGACCGCTGTGTTTTGCGCTTAGTGACGCACATATCCATTGCAAAGACCGAAGTGGGAAAATTTAGTAGGGGTTGGATTTCAATTAGGCACAGTCTGCCATTTGTCCTTTTTTATTTTACGTTTATTTTGTTTAATAACTCAGCGTCATCTCATCTGGCATAGTAGTGTGCTTTCATACTTGGCTAGAAAATAGCCATAGGAGAATCCAAACGGCTTACGCCTACAGTAGCGTTATATATTTGATTTCTGGTTGATCTGCTGGTGGCTGTACTTGCTGCAGTGCATCTACTAGCCAATTGTGAGCAATTTGTAGTGAGACTTGCGACCGCTGTGTTTTGCGCTTAGTGACGCACATATCCATTGCAAAGACCGAAGTGGGAAAATTTAGTAGGGGTTGGATTTCAATTAGGCACAGTCTGCCATTTGTCCTTTTTTATTTTACGTTTATTTTGTTTAAAAACTCAGTGTCATCTCATCTGGCATAGTAGTGTGCTTTCATACTTGGCTAGAAAATAGCCATAGGAGAATCCAAACGGCTTACGCCTACAGTAGCGTTATATATTTGATTTCTGGTTGATCTGCTGGTGGCTGTACTTGCCGCAGTGCATCTACTAGCCAATTGTCAGCAATTTGTAGTGAGACTTGCGACCGCTGTGTTTTGCGCTTAGTGACGCACATATCCATTGCAAAGATCGAAGTGGGAAAATTTAGTAGGGGTTGGATTTCAATTAGGCACAGTCTGCCATTTGTCCTTTTTTATTTTACGTTTATTTTGTTTAATAACTCAGCGTCATCTCATCTGGCATAGTAGTGTGCTTTCATACTTGGCTAGAAAATAGCCATAGGAGAATCCAAACGGCTAACGCCTACAGTAGCGTTATATATTTGATTTCTGGTTGATCTGCTGGTGGCTGTACTTGCTGCAGTGCATCTACTAGCCAATTGTGAGCAATTTGTAGTGAGACTTGCGACCGCTGTGTTTTGCGCTTAGTGACGCACATATCCATTGCAAAGACCGAAGTGGGAAAATTTAGTAGGGGTTGGATTTCAATTAGGCACAGTCTGCCATTTGTCCTTTTTTATTTTACGTTTATTTTGTTTAATAACTCGGTGTCATCTCATCTGGCATAGTAGTGTGCTTTCATACTTGGCTAGAAAATAGCCATAGCAATAGGATAGCATTGTTTGGTTTTAAAAACTCAAAAACACAAAAAAAAAAAAAAAACACAAAAAAAAGTTAAAAAAAAATTAAAGCTATAACTCTCATTTTAAAAATGTTTAACCCGAGGGCTAGGGGTAGAGGACGAGGGCGGGGACGTGGGCGTCCAACTACTGCAGGGGTCAGAGGCCGTGGTCCTGGCCGGGGTGAGACACCACCTGCTTATGAGGGAGCAGGGGAACGCCGCAGAGCTACACTCCCTAGGTTCATGTCTGAAGTTACTGGGACTCGTGGTAGATCACTGTTGAGGCCAGAACAGTGCGAACAGGTGATGTCGTGGATTGCTGACAATGCTTCGAGCAATTTGTCCACCAGTCAGTCTTCCACGCAGTCCACCCATGTCACCGAAATCGCCACTCCTCCAGCTCCTGCACCTCAGCCTCCTCCCCCCCAGTCTGCCCCCTCCCAGGAAAATTTGGCATTTGAACCGGCATACTGTGAGGAACTGTTTTCTGGACCCTTCCCACAGTCACAAACCACTTGTCCGGTTGCTGCTGAGCAATTTTCCGATGCCCAGGTTTTCCACCAGTCACAGTCTGTGGGTGATGATGACCTTCTTGACGTAGTGGAAGTGTGTAAAGAGGTGTCCGACGATGAGGAGACACGGTTGTCAGACAGTGGGGAAGTTGTTGTCAGGGCAGGAAGTCCGAGGGGGGAGCAGACTGAGGGATCGGAGGATGATGAGGTGACAGACCCAAGCTGGATTGAGAGGCCGGGTGAACACAGTGCTTCTGAGACGGAGGAGAGTCCTCGACCAGAACAGGTTGGAAGAGGCAGTGGTGGGGCCAGACGGAGAGGCAGGGCCAGAGCTGGTGCATCAGCGCCAAATGTGTCAACTAGTGAAGCTCCCGTGGCGAGGGCTCTTGCGGCGAGGGCTAGATCTTCAGAAGTCTGGAGGTTCTTTAAGGAAACACCGGATGACCGACGGACTGTGGTGTGCAACATTTGCCAAACCAGGCTCAGCAGGGGTTCCACCACTACTAGCTTAACTACCACCAGTATGCGCAGGCATATGAATGCTAAACACCCCACTCAGTGGCAACAAGCCCGTTCACCTCCGGCCGTGCACACCACTGCTCCTTCCCCTGTGTCAGCTGATAGTCAGCCCCCTGCCCAGGACCCTGCCACAAAAACCCCATCGTCGCCTCCACGATCCTCCACAGCATCCACCAGCGTTCAGCTCTCCATACCCCAGACGCTGGAGCGGAAACGCAAATATAGTGCAACCCACCCGCACGCCCAAGCCCTTAATGTGCACATCTCCAGATTGCTTAGCCTGGAGATGCTGCCCTATAGGCTAGTAGAGACCGAGGCCTTTCGCAACCTCATGGCGGCGGCCGCCCCTCGGTATTCGGTCCCCAGCCGCCACTACTTTTCCCGATGTGCCGTCCCAGCCCTGCACCAGCACGTGTCAGACAACATCACCCGTGCCCTGACCAACGCCGTTTCTGACAAGGTCCACCTGACCACGGACACGTGGACGAGTGCTGCCGGGCAGGGCCACTATATATCGCTGACGGCACATTGGGTTAACTTGGTGGAGGCTGGGACCGAGTCTGACCCTGGGGCTGGTCATATACTGCCGACGCCGAGGATTGCGGGGCCTACCTCGGTCCAGGTGTTTCAGGCCTACTATGCCTCCTCCTCCTCCCACCCCTCCTCCACCTCTTCCTCCGAACTACCATCCGTGGGCACGGCGCCATCAGTCGGTAGCTCTAGGCACAGCAGCAGTGCCGTTGCTAAGCGACAGCAGGCGGTGCTCAAACTGCTGAGCCTAGGCGATAAAAGGCACACCGCCCAAGAGCTATTACAGGGCATCACGGTGCAGACTGATCTGTGGCTGGCACCGCTGAACCTGAAGCCAGGCATGGTTGTGTGTGACAACGGCCGTAACCTGGTGGCGGCTCTGCAACTCGGCAGACTGACACATGTGCCATGCCTGGCCCATGTGTTAAATCTGATAGTTCAGCGTTTCCTCAAGACATACCCCAATCTGTCAGATTTGCTCACGAAGGTGCGCCGCATCTGTGCGCATTTCAGGAAGTCCAGCACAGATGCTGCCACTCTCAGGGCAGCGCAGCGCCGCCTCCAACTGCCCGCTCACCGACTGTTGTGCGACGTGCCCACGAGGTGGAATTCAACACTGACCATGTTATCCAGAGTTTACCAGCAGCGCCGAGCCATTGTAGACTGCCAGATGTCAACTTCCACCAGAACTGGTAGTCAGGTCAGTCAGCTTCCTCAAGTCTACAATGAGGAGTGGACGTGGATGTCTGATATCTGTCAGGTGCTGAGTAACTTTGAGGAGTCAACACAGATGGTCAGTGGCGATGCCGCCATCATCAGCCTCACCATCCCGCTGCTTGGCCTGTTGAAAAACTCTCTGATCAGCATGAAGTCGGAAGCTTTGCGCTCGTCACAAGAGACGGGGGAAGAAGATTCCCTTGTTGATAGCCAAAGCACCCTTAGGTCTGTTTCTCAGCGCATATCGGAGGAGGTGGAGGTGGAGGAGGATGAGGAGGAAGAGGAGGAGAATGTTGGCGAGACACAAGAGGGGACCATTGTTGAGTCCTTTACTGTTCAGCGTGTATGGGCAGAAGAAGAGGAGTTGGAGGAGTTGGAGGAGGAGGAAATGGACAGTCAGGCCAGTGAGGGGAGTGAATTCTTACGCGTTGGTACTCTGGCGCATATGGCAGATTTCATGCTAGGCTGCCTATCCCATGACCCTCGCGTTCAAAGAATTTATTCCAGCACCGATTACTGGGTGTTCACTCTCCTGGACCCACGGTACAAGCAAAATCTTTCCACTCTCATCCCTGCAGAGGAAAGGAGTGTGAGAATGCATGAATACCAGCAGGCCCTGGTGCACAAGCTGAAACAGTATTTCCCTTCTGACAGCGCTAGCGGCAGAGCGCGTAGTTCTGCGGGACAAGTAGCGAGGGAGAGTAGGCGAGCAGGCAGCTTGTCCAGCACTGGCAAGGGTACGCTTTACAAGGCTTTTGCCAGCTTTATGTCACCCCAGCAAGACACTGTCACCTGTCCCCAGTCTCGGCACAGTAGGGCTGATCTTTACAGAAAGATGGTGAGGGAGTACGTAGCTGACCATACCATCGTCCTAAATGATCACACAGCTCCCTACAACTACTGGGTTTCAAAGCTGGACATGTGGCACGAACTGGCGCTGTACGCCTTGGAGGTTCTTGCCTGCCCTGCCGCTAGCGTCTTGTCCGAGCGGGTTTTCAGTGCAGCTGGTGGCATCATCACCGATAAGCGTACACGCCTGTCGACTGACAGCGCTGACAGGCTGACGCTTATTAAGATGAATAAAGCCTGGATTTCTCATAATTTCCAATCTCCACCAGGTGAAGGAAGCTCAACCTGAATAATTGATCCACTCCTCCTCCTCCTCATTTTCCTCCTTCTCCTCCTCTTTGTACAGTAAAGCAGAGGAAACTGGCTATTTTTTGACAGGGCCCACTGGCTCTTGCTATAGTACTTTATGCATTTAATTTTTCTGGAGGGCCACCGACCCGGTCCTCTGTTTTAAACAATTTTTGGGAGTGCCACATACAGGCACTCAATCTATTCAATTTTTCTGGAGGGCCACCGACCCGTTCCTCTGTTTTAAACAATTTTTGGGAGTGCCACATACAGGCACTCAATCTATTCTATTTTTCTGGAGGGCCACCTACCTGCTCCTCTGGTTTGAAAACTTTTTGGGACTGCCACATACAGGCACTCAATCGATTCCATTTTTCTGGAGGGCCACCTACCTGCTCCTCTGGTTTGAAAACTTTTTGGGACTGCCACATACAGGCACTCAATCTATTCTATTTTTCTGGAGGGCCACCTACCTGCTCCTCTGGTTTGAAAACTTTTTGGGACTGCCACATACAGGCACTCAATCTATTCAATTTTTCTGGAGGGCCACCTACCTGCTCCTCTGGTTTGAAAACTTTTTGGGACTGCCACATACAGGCACTCAATCTATTCAATTTTTCTGGAGGGCCACCTACCTTCTGGTTTGAAAACTTTTTGGGACTGCCACATACAGGCACTCAATCTATTCAATTTTTCTGGAGGGCCACCTACCTGCTCCTCTGGTTTGAAAACTTTTTGGGACTGCCACATACAGGCACTCAATCTATTCAATTTTTCTGGAGGGCCACCTACCTGCTCCTCTGGTTTGAAAACTTTTTGGGACTGCCACATACAGGCACTCAATCTATTCTATTTTTCTGGAGGGCCACCTACCTGCTCCTCTGGTTTGAAAAATTTTTGGGACTGCCACATACAGGCACTATCCAAATTAAATTGTCTCCATAGCAGCCTCCACACGTTGTCTCCATTGCTACCTCCAAAAGTCGTCCATATAGCTGCCTCCATACATCGTCCCTTTATCAAACGAGGTGTGTCAGGCAGAAATTTGGGTTGTTTTCATGGATTCCACATCAAAGTTGTTAACTTTGTCGCCACCCAGCTGTGTTATCCACAAAATATACTAATAAACTTTTATCATTTACCAATATTATTTCAGCGCTTCTTGCGCATCTGTTTACATTCCCCTCACCCGCCATATCCTAAACTTATAAGAACGCTACTATACTTGATCTTATACAAAAGGTTCTTAGAAGTGCTGTTTGGGGAGTAGCCTAGAGACAGGGGCTTGGATTGGCGAAAGCTCGCCTGGCAGCGGAGCGCCAACTCCATGCCAAGATCCAACTAACATAGTTTTAACTGCAGAACCTTTAATCTACTACTAGTTCACTGCCTCCATACATGGTCCCCTTATCAAACGAGCTGTGTCAGGCAGAATTTTGGGTTGTTTTCATGGCTTCCATGTTAACTTTGTCGCCACCCTGCTGTGTAATCCACAAAATATACTGGCAAACTTTTATCATGTACCGATATTATTTGAGCGCTTCTTGCTCACCTCCTTTGGTTCCTCTCTGCCACCCATTGGTTTGAAGCCTGAGTCCATTTAGGGTATGTCGCCATGCCACTCTCTAGCCTGCTGCCGCTGCCTCTGCATGCCGTCCCCTATAGTGTCAGGGTCAATTATTGCATGTTTTAGATGCTATCTAGCTTCATTCTGTCACTCTGTCATGGCCATGCTGTTGCCCATAATTTTGGCATAATGGTGCGATTAAGCAGCCTCAGAGGCATCCATGCATGCTGCCCCTGCTGTTTCCTGTCCATTTCCGTGGTGTTTCCATCCTTTTCTGAGGTTCCCAGGTGTTTGGCCATGCTTCCCTGTGCAGAGCCTTGGTCCCCTTGAAAAATGCTCGAGTCTCCCATTGACTTCAATGGGGTTCGTTATTCGAGACGAGCACTCGAGCATCGGGAAAAGTTCGTCTCGAATAACGAGTACCCGAGCATTTTAGTGCTCGCTCATCTCTAACTGTGACATCAGTTTGTGCATTATCCCTGTGATGAGACATCACTGGTTTTATTATTCGTGTATGGTAACATCACTGGGGCACATGTATCATAGGTTCAGCTAGCCAAATTGTCTAATTTTAGCGACTTTTGCAGTTTTTGCGCCATTTTTGCAACTTTTAACTCTGGTCTTTTTCAAGTACGCCTTGGTCTGCACCTTGTGCAGTGTGCCTCATGTATCTTAGTTTTACAGATGTTCCATGTGACTTTTTGCCATTTTTGCGCCATTTTTGTGCCAATTTTGGCGCAATTGTGCACCTGGTCCAGGGCAATGGACCCAATTTTAACATGTAAATTGGAATTATTTCACATGCTTTAATTGTTTAACATTTTGCACAGTAACCTCTTTTGTCAAAATTTTTGCATTTTTTTAATTTTTTTTAATTGGTTACTTCTAAGGGTGAGGTCACCTGTAGCAGTTTAATTGCGTTTATAATGCATTTTGAAACTAATTACAACAGCTGAGGGGAGGTGATTTGCCTTATTTAATTACTGTTAACATTTGTGTTTACAAAACATTGTTAACATTGCATTTACTATGCGTTTTGTAAATTCAAATGTTAACAGTAATGTAATTAGGAAAATCCACTCTCCTCAGCTGTCCCAAATTAACAGTAGTGTCCACTCCTGTATATAACCCCCTCACATGGCTTGTGTCCTCTCCTGTATATAACCCCTCACATGGCTTGTGTCCTCTCCTGTATATAACCCCTCACATGGCTTGTGTCCACTCCTGTATATAACCCCTCACGTGGCTTGTATCCTCTCCTGTATATAACCCCCTCACATGGCTTGTATCCTCTCCTGTATATAACCCCCTCACATGGCTTGTATCCTCTCCTGTATATAACCCCTCACATGGCTTGTGTCCACTCCTGTATATAACCCCTCACGTGGCTTGTATCCTCTCCTGTATATAACCCCCTCACATGGCTTGTGTCCTCTCCTGTATATAACCCCCTCACATGGCTTGTATCCTCTCCTGTATATAACCCCTCACATGGCTTGTGTCCACTCCTGTATATAACCCCTCACATGGCTTGTATCCTCTCCTGTATATAACCCCCTCACATGGCTTGTGTCCTCTCCTGTATATAACCCCACACATGGCTTGTGTCCTTTCCTATATATAACCCCTCACATGCCCTTTGTCCTCTCCTGTATATAACCCCTCACATGGCTTGTGTCCACTCCTGTATATAACCCCTCACGTGTCTTGTATCCTCTCCTGTATATAACCCCCTCACTTGACTTGTGTCCATGTAGATTTGATACATTTGCAACAAAAAGTCTCAAAAAGAAGCCAAAATTTGCGCCTGCCAGGATAGGAAAAACTGAACATGTATCACAAGTAAAAAGACAGGATCCTACATAAGGGGCAAAAACTAGCTGCCAAATGTCTCTAAAATGCACCTCAGAGAGACCAATCTATGATACATGTGCCCCACTGTGTATATGAGCCCTGTACTGTGATATAACTGTGTTTGTTGGCCATATAAAGAACTAAACAGGGAGCATCCATGGATTTATTTGCACTATGGATTTTAGAAAGTCTGACCCCGTCCCTCCTTGAGTCAGAACAAACAAATAGTTCGATTTAAGAATGATTTATTTAGATTGATGATAATTTTTTAATCATCAGGAAAAGCTTTTGCTTTATCTTCAATGCTTTCAGCTCTTCTATGTCAAATGCGCCTAAAAGAAAATAGAAAAGTACAATCTGAAAAGCATATAAACTGATGAAAAAGTCAAATATTAAAAATGTAATTATACAAGCAACTAAAGTAAACCTAACCTTTCAATAAATAATATAAACACTACAGTATGTGTAAATGAAGAACAACTCCATTCCTGACCATCTCATAGCTTGTATTGTGAATGCAAGTTCTATTTTTGTTTCTCAGTTAAATCAGTGCTATGGTATCTCCTACATTCATTACACAGAAAGATCCGAATCTGTTTCAAAGCTCTTGCTCTCACCCAGAAGCTTCCTGGTACAGGAATTGTGCTTATTTCTCCTTTACACCAACTCCATGGTCAGTGGGCGTGGAGAGGGAGCAGTCAGAGTGGCCCTGTAAAGGGCGCAGGCTATGGCTCAATTTTACAGCAGGTTGGACCTGTCACAGAAATGCCCTGCGGATATACCAGGAAGCTGGAGCCTCTTGATAAATCTAGTACATAATACATACATAATACACTGGTGCACAGAGCTCCAACATGTGATAAACCTTCTCCAATGTCTTACTTTACAACATTCTTCACAAATCTGTCCCATTGTATTTAGCATGCTATTTACCAGTCATGTAACCCCAGTTTGCAATATTTTACAATCTGAGCCCTCACACTTGTGGTTTGAAGTGAATATTCGCATATTATTTTTTCATGTTTGAAATATAATAATAATTCCTTTATTAAGAGAATCCGTCAGATTTTGGACACGCGATTTGGACATTTAGTTCAATTTGATGATTGATTGGCGGCTGAGCCAATTGATGACCCAAGAAACTAGCCATGGCTATGATTGGCCAGGGGAACACCCTTCCTGGATTGCTTTGGTTGCCAATCCGGCAATATGTCCGGTGACAAGGCCAAACCCAAATGGCGATTATCATGTCTGCTTATCACTAGCTGTGAGGATTAATATGATGTTTACCAAGTTCTATGGATGGTTGCAAATACTTCTTAAATCCAAATAGAATCTCCAATTTTCCAAACCTGAATAGCAATAAGACACAGGATGAGATGAAAACTGAAGGTATCTCCTATTTTGAAACAGCAGAATGTTTACAACAAAGCATAAACTGTATACATTTTCAACTAAAAAAAAAAAGGTGACGCTATTATTACATACTTCCTACAATACTGTTGATTTAGCAAACAGGACCTGATTTTTTTTCTCTCTCTCCATTTTTCTTGCCAGAAAAAGTTGCACATTTTTTGCGCAGTTTGCTATCTGCACATTTTTTTTACACTTTTCTAAATACTTGTCTCACCTCACTGCGCACCGCCCCCAGCCTGATCTCAATCGACCTCAAAAAGATGTTTAGTCGACTATTTGAGGAGTACATTATAGGCAACTTTTTTAAAAGTTGTTAATTATTGGCCAAAACCTTGCCCAGCAAAGGCAGGCAAACAGAGCAGTGGCAGAGCAATAATGTTTAGCCATGGATGTGTTTTTCCAGTTCTTTCCATCCATGTTAGGCCTTATGCCTAACATGGCGGCACGGTGGCTGAGTGAGTAGCACATCTGCCTTGCAGCACTGGGGTCCTGGGTTCGAATCCCATCCAGGTCAACATCTGCAAAGAGTTTTTATGTTCTCTCCGTGTTTGCGTGGGTTTCCTCCGGGTACTCCGGTCTCCTCCCACACTTCAAAACATACTGTTAGGTTGTTTAGATTATGAGCCCCATGGGGACAGGGACCAATTTAACATGCTTGTGCAGCGCTGCGTAATCTGTGTGCGCTATATAAATAAAGAATTATTATATTATGCGTGCATTCTTGTGTTATTTGCCGGCTGTGAAAATGGGCTACGAGGCGCGGCAGCCTGCACCATGCATAATAGAAGTCAATGGGGCTTTAATCTAGCCCACCGACCAAAATATGGTCATGTGTCATGTGTGAGGCTCAGTTCACACTTGCACCAGTTGTTTCCGTTGTTTCAGGAGAATGTAATGGAAACTAGTAACAAAGAACAAACAGAAGGTTTTCTGTTCTAAATTGACTTGACAGTCGGTTACCTTCCATTACTCTTTCAATATTAGTGATAAAAAAACGCTAGTTGTTGTATTATTTTTTTGAGCTACTGATTAGCAGAATGCAGAAAAGGACCTGCCGAAAACAGGTGTGAGCCATGGGCTTATAAAACAGCTGCGTCAGGGGGTCCTATTATACTCTCCATCTTTAGAGAGCATAACTGAAACTGAAAATGGAAGGGGACTAGAAAGTATAAATGATGCGTACATAAGCTCCATGATCTGCTAAAAGTGACTGCTGTAGTTAGGGGCAACAATGAAGCCCATGATGAGGAGCCAGCTACTCTCACCCTCAAAAATAAGCCTGAGACGCAAAAAGTCACATTCATCATTGCCAATGCCCCTTAATAATCACTTAAGTACAAAAGCAAGCCACAAGCAGAACCAACTATAGAGAAAAAATAGACTGACAAAAAATAAATTTTCCAGTGTTTACAACACTAGGTAATAAGTCATAGATGTCAAGACTTACCCCACCGCATGCAAGTTGTCGTGCGATATTTGCTCCTGCAAGACCCAGCTGTAATAAAATCACAGTTACAGGATGTGTTTTCAGTACCATGAATATCCTATCATATGAATTCTGTGTATACCAGGAAACATAAATCTCAGAAACCAGATAAAGATTAAAAAAATTCTCTCCGTGGTAATAACACAATCAGGGTCATTTATCTTTAGTCTGGACATTTGTGTTTGTCTGTTTGCTTTTCTTTTCCATGTTTTAGACTTTGAATCATCTTAGAAGGCGATATATTTTTAAAAAGTTGCACAAACGTCACTGTTCTTCTTCAACCAAATCTAAACTTTGTCCTGTGTTCTGACATTCTGACATTTTAATGCTTTCACATCTGGATTATTAAGATATATCAGGGGCAACACAGAAAATCTCTGTTGCAGCAAAGTTTGCTGGGTGATTGGAATATTCACAAAGTTTAGAGCAAATATGCAAATAGGCAGAAAAAGTAGCGGGTGTAATAGAAAAAAATAGAATAGGAAAAAGACGCAAGTCATTCAAGTCCAACCTTTAAGAATTAAATAAATGTTTTTTCCCAATAACCCGTGATATTTTTGCTCCTCCAGGCCTCTCTTGAACATGTACATAGAGTCTGCCATAACAACCTCCTGCGGCAGAGAGTTCCATAGTCTCACTGCTCTCACAGTAAAGAATCCCTGTCTATGGTGATGGTAGAACCTCCTCTCCTCTGGGTGTAGAGGATGCCCCATGTCTATGGTGATGGTAGAACCTCCTCTCCTCTAGGTGTAGAGGATGCCCCCTGTCTATGGTGATGGTAGAACCTCCTCTCCTCTGGGTGTAGAGGATGTCCCCTGTCTATGGTGATGGTAGAACCTCCTCTCCTCTAGATGTAGAGGATGCCCCCCGTCTATGGTGATGGTAGAATCGCCTCTCCTCTAGGTGTAGAGGATGCCCCCTGTCTATGGCGATGGTAGAACCTCCTCTCCTCTGGGTGTAGAGGATGCCCCCTGTCTATGGTGGTGCTAGAACCTCCTCTCCTCTAGGCATAGAGGATGCCCCTGTCTATGGTGATGGTAGAAACTCCTCTCCTCTAGGTGTAGAGGATGCCCCTGTCTATGGTGATGGTAGAAACTGCTCTCCTCTAGGCATAGAGGATGCCCCCTGTCTATGGTGGTGCTAGAACCTCCTCTCTAGGTGTAGAGGATGTCCCCTGTCTATGGTGATGGTAGAACCTCCTCTCCTCTAGGCGTAGAGGATGCCCCTGTCTATGGTGATGGTAGAACCACCTCTCCTCTGGGTGTAGAGAAGTTTCTTTTTTCTAAAGGCTCAAGAATAAGTAGACAGAGAAATACTTACCCTTCCCCAATTTTGCTACAAAAACAGCAAAGAATATAACACCCCCCCCCCCCCTTACACCATTAAGTTGTAAAAGTCAAGTGACTGAAGGGCAGCGAACTGAGGAAAGAGAAGTCCATTCCATAGCATATTAGTACTGTGTATACCTGAGTATAAGCCAAGGTACCTAATTTTAATACAAAAAATTTGGAAAACGTATTAACTCAAGTATAAGCCTAGCGTGGGAAATGCAGCCACTACTCCCTAATAGAATGTCTGGTAGTCTCCCCTCATGAATGAAATGTCCACAGCAGCCCTTCCAATTAATAAAATGTCCAGCAGAGTCCCCCCATTAATGTAACATCCAGCAGAGTCCCCCCATCAATGTAACGTCCAGCAGAGTCCCCCCATTAATGTAACATCCAGCAGGGTGCCCCCCATTAATGTATTGTCCAGCAGAGTCCCCCCATTTATGTAACGTCCAGCAGAGTCCCCTCATAAATGTAACGTCCAGCAGAGTGCCCCCTATTGATGTAACATCCAACAGAGTGCCCCACTATTAATGT